>NC_053028.1:624675063-624986192 GCF_003073215.2 Triticum urartu
CCCAAACCTCGTTCAATCTCGTTAACGGCAAGTCACTTTACTCATCCCGTAATGCATGATCCTGTGGCTAACTCCTTAGTCACATTGAGGTCATTATGATGATGCATTACCGAGTGGGCCCAGAGATACCTCTCCGTCATACGGAGTGACAAATCCCAGTCTCGATTCGTGCCAACCCAACAGACACTTTCGGAGATACCTGTAGTGCACCTTTATAGCCACCCAGTTACGTTGTGACGTTTGGTACACCCAAAGCATTCCTACGGTATCTGGGAGTTGCACAATCTCATTGTCTAAGGAAATGATACTTGACATTAGACAAGCTTTAGCAAACGAAGTACATGATCTTGTGCTACGCTTAAGATTGGGTCTTGTCCATCACATCTTTCTCCTAACGATGTGATCCTGTTATCAATGACATCCAATGTCCATGGTTAGGAAACCATAACCATCTATTGATCAACGAGCTAGTCAACTAGAGGCTTACTAGGGACATGTTGTGGTCTATGTATTCACACATGTATTACGGTTTACAGTTAATACAATTATAGCATGAACAATAGACAATTATCATGAACAAGGAAATACAACAATAACCATTTTATTATTGCCTCTAGGGCATATTTCCAACAGTCTCCCACTTGCACTAGAGTCAATAATCTAGTTCACATCACTATGTGATTGTAATGAATCCAACACCCATGGTTTTTTTTCATATCTCGCTTGTGAGAGAGGTTTATTAGTCAATGGGTCTGAACCTTTCAGATCCGTGTGTTCTTTACAAATCTCTATGTCATCTTGTAGATGCAGCTACAAGGCGCTACTTGGAGCTATTCCAAATAACTGCTCTGCTATACGAATCTGGTTTGCTACTCAGAGTCATCCGGATTAGTGTGAAAGTTTGCATCGACGTAACCCTTTACGACGAACTCTTTTACCACCTCCATAATCGAGAAAATTCCTTAGTTCACTAGTTACTAAGGATATGTTCGACCGCTGTCATGTGATCCATTCCTGGATCACTCTTGTACCCCTTGACTGACTCATGGCAAGCACACTTCAGGTGCAGTACACGGCATAGCATACTGTAGAGCCTACGTCTAAAGCATAGGGGACGACCTTCGTCCTTTCTCTCTCTTCTACCGTGGTCAGGTCTTGAGTCTTACTCAATACTCACACCTTGTAACACAACCAAGAACTCCTTCTTTGCTGATCTATTTTGAACTCCTTCAAAATCTTGTCACGGTATGTATTCATTTGAAAGTACTATTAAGCGTTTTTGATCTATCCTTATAGATCTTGATGCTCAATGTTCAAGTAGCTTAATCCAGGTTTCCATTGAAAAACACTTTTCAAATAACCTTGTATGCTCTCTAGAAATTCTACATCATTTCTGATCAATAATATGTTTACAACATATACTCATCAAAAATTCTATAGTGCTCCCACTCACTTCTTTGGAAATACAAGTTTATCACAAACTTTGTGTAAACCCAAAATCTTTGATCATCTCATCAAAGCATACATTCCAACTCCGAGATGCTTACTCCAGTCCTTAGAAGGATTGCTGGAGCTTTGCATACTTGTTAGCATCTTTCAGGATTGACAAAAACTTTCTGGTTGTATCACATACAACCTTTCCTCAAGAAAATCATCGAGGAAACAACGCTTTGACATCCTATCTGCAAGATTTCATAAATAATGCAGTAACTGCTAACATAATTCCAATAGACTATTAGCATCGCTACGAGTGAGAAAGTCCCGTCGTAGTCAACTCCTTGAACTTGTTGGAAAACATCTTAACGACAAGTCGAGCTTTCTTAATGGTGACACTTACCATCATTGTCTGTCTTCCTTTTAAAATCCATATGCACCCAACAGTCTTACGACCATCAAGTAGTTCTTCCAAAGTCTATAATTTGTTTTTATACATGGATCCTCTCTCAGATTTTATGGCCTCGAGCCATTCGTCGGAATCCGGGCCCACCATCGCTTCTCCATAGCTCGTAGGTTCATTGTTGTCTAGCAATATGACTTCCAAGACAGGATTACGTACCACTCTGAAGTAGTACGCATCCTTGTCGACCTATGAGGTTTGGTAGTGACTTGATCCGAAGTTTCATGATCACTATCATAAGCTTCCACTTCAATTGGTTTAGGTGCCACAGGAACAACTTCCTGTGCCCTGCTACACACTAGTTGAAGTGACGGTTCAATAACCTCATCAAGTCTCCATCATCCTCCCACTCAATTCTTTCGAGAGAAACTTTTCCTCGAGAAAGGACACGTTTCTAGAAACAATCACTTTTGCTTCCGGATCTGAAATAGGAGGTATACCCAATTGTTTTGGGTATTCTATGAAGATGCATTTATCCGCTTTGGGTTCGAGCTTATCAGCCTGAAACTTTCCCACATAAGCGTCGCAACCCCAAACTTTAAATAAATGACAGCTTAGGTTTTTATAAACCATAGTTCATACGGTGTCGTCTCAACAAAATTGCGTGGTGCCCTATTTAAAGTGAATGTGGTTGTCTCTAATGCCTAACCCATAAACGATAGTGGTAATTCGGTAAGAGACATCATTGTATGCACCATATCCAATAGGGTGCAGTTATGATGTTCGGACACACCATCACACTATGGTGTTCCAGGCGGTATTAGTTGTAAAACAATTTCCACAATGTCTTAATTGTGTGCCAAACTCGTAACTCAGATATTTATCTCTATGATCATATCATAGACATTTTATGCTCTTGTCACGACGATCTTCAACTTCACTCTGAAATTACTTAAACCTTTCAATAATTCAAACTTGTGTTTCATCAAGTAAATATACTCAGCATCTACTCAAATCATCTGTGAAGTAAGAACATAACGATATCCACTGTGTGCCTCAGCACTCATTGGACTACACACATCAAAATGTATTACTTCCAACAAGTTGCTTTCTTGTTCCATCTCACCGAGAAAGAGGCCTTTCAGTCATCTTGCCCATGTGGTATGATTTGCATGTCTCAAGTGATTCAAAATCAAGTGAGTCCAAACGATCCATCTGTATGGAGTTTCTTCATGCATATATACCAATGGTCATGGTTCGCATGTCTCAATCTTTTCAAAAACAAGTGAGTTCAAATATCCATCAACATGGAGCTTCTTCATGCATTTTATACCAACATGACTCAAATGGCAGTGCCACAAGAATGTGGTACTATCATTACTATCTTATATCTTTTGGCATGAACATGTGTATCACTACGATCGAGATTCAATAAACCATTCATTTTAGGTGCAAGACCATTGAAGGTATTATTCTCCTTAAATGAATAACCGTATTGCGATAAATATAATCCAATCATGTCTATTTTCAACGCAAACACCAAATAACAATTATTTAGGTTTAACACCAATCTCGATGGTAGAGGGAGCATGCGATGCTTGATCACATCAACCTTGGAAACACTTCCAACACATATCGTCATCTCACCTTCAGCTAGTATCCGTTTATTCCGTAGCCTTTTATTTCGAGTTACTAACACTTAGCAACTGAACCGGTATTTTAATACCCTGGTGCTACTAGGAGTACTAGTAAAGTACACATTATAATGTATATCCGATATACTTCCGTCGACCTTGCCAGCCTTCTCATCTACCAAGTGTCTAGGGTAGTTCTTCTCCAGTGACTGTTCCCCTCATTACAGAAGAACTTAGTCTCGGGTTTGGGTTCAACCTTGGGTTTCTTCACTAGAGTAGCAACTGATTTTGCCGTTTCATGAAGTATCCCTTCTTTCCCTTGCCCTTCTTGAAACTAGTGGTTTAACCATCAAAAATTGATGCTCCTACTTGATTTCTACTTTCACGGTGTTGCAAATAGCTCAAGGATCATCATATCTATCCCTGATATGTTATAGTTCCTCACGAAGCTCTAATAGCTTGGTGGTAGTTACTATGGAGAACCATCACTATCTCATCTGGAAGATTAACTCCCACTCGATTCAAGCGATTGTAGTACTCCGACAATCTGAGCACATGCTCAACGATTGAGCTTTTCTCCCTTAGTTTGCAGGCTTAAGAAACTTGTCAAAGGTCTCATACCTCTTGACATGGGCACTAGTCTGTAATCCCAATTTCAGTCTTTGGAACATCTCATATGTTCTGTGACGTTTCAAAAAGCGTCTTTTGTGCCACAATTCTAAACCGTTAGCATTACGCACTGAACTATCACGTAGTCATCAAAACGTGTATGTCAGATGTTTCCCAACATCTACAGACGACGCTCGAGGTTCAGCACACTGAGCGGTGCATTAAGGACATAAGCCTTCTGCGCAGCAATGAGGATAATCCTCAGTTGACGGACCCAGTCCACATAATTTCTACTATCAACTTCAACTAAATTTTCTCTAGGAACATATCTTAAACAGTAGAACTAAAGTGTAAGCTACGACATAATTTGCAAAGACATTTTGACTATGTTCATGATAATTAAGTTCATCTGATTATTTAATATACTCCCACTTAGATAGACATCCCTCTAGTCATCTAAGTGATACATGATCTGAGTCAACTAGGCCGTGTCCGATCATCAGTGAGACGGACTAGTCATCATCGGTGAACATCTTCATGTTGATCATATCTACTATACGACTCATGTTCGACCTTTCGGTCTTCTGTGTTCCGAGGCCATGTCTGTACATGCTAGGCTCGTCAAGTCAACCTAAGTGTTTGCGCTGTGTAAATCTGGCTTACACCCGTTGTATGCGAACGTTAGAATCTATCACACCCGATCATCACGTGGTGCTTCGAACAACGAACCTTCGCAACGGTGCACAGTTAGGGGGAACACTTTCTTGAAATTTTAGCGAGGGATCATCTTATTTATGCTACCGTCGTTCTAAGCAAATAAGATGTAAACATGACAAACATCACATGAATATAAAGTGACATGATATGGCCAATATCATCTTGCGCCTTTTGATCTCCATCTTCGAGGCGCGTCATGAACACCATCGTCACCGGCATGACACCATGATCTCCATCATCATGATCTCCATCATTGTGTCCATGAAGTTGCCTCGCCAACTATTACTTCTACTACTATGGCTAACGGTTAGCAATAAAGTAAAGTAATTACATGGCGTTTTCATTGACATGCAGGTCATAAATAAATTAAGACAACTCATATGGCTCCTATCGGTTGTCATACTCATCGACGTGCAAGTCGTGATACCTATTATAAGAACATGATCAATCTCATACATCACATATATCATTCATCACATCCTTTTGGCCATATCACATCACATAGCATACCTTGCAAAAAGAAGTTAGATGTCCTCTAATTGTTGTTGCATGTTTTACGTGGCTGCTATGGGTTTCTAGCAAGAACGTTTCTTACCTACGCAAAACCACAAGGGTGATATGCCAATTGCTATTTACCCTTCATAAGGACCATTTTCATCGAATCTGATCCGACTAAAGTGGGAGGGACAGACACCCGCCAGCCACCTTATTCGTCAAGTGCATGTCAGTCGGTGGAACCAGTCTCACGTAAGAGTACGTGTAAGGTCGGTCCGAGCCGCTTCATCCCACAATAGCGCCGAATCAATATAAGACTAGTAACGGTAAGAAAATTGAACAAATCATCGCCCACAACTTCTTTGTGTTCTACTCGTGCATAGAATCTACGCATAGACCTAGCTCATGATGCCACTGTTGGGGAACGTAGCAATAATTCAAAAAAATTCCTACGTGTCACCAAGATCAATCTAGGAGATACTAGCAACGAGAGAGGGAGAGTATCTTCATACCCTTGAAGATCGCTAAGCAGAATCGTTACAAGAACGCGGTTGGTTGAGTGGTACACGCAGCGATTCAGATCGCGGTCGATTCCGATCTAAGCGCCGAACAACGGCGCCTTCGCTTCAACACACGTACAGTCCCGGGGACGTCTCCTGCTTCTTGATCCATCAAGGGGAGAGGAGAAGTTGAGGGAGAACTCCGACAGCACGGACGGCGTGGTGGTGGTGGAGCTCGTGGTTCTCCGGCAAGGCTTCGCCAAGCGCTACGGAGGAGGAGGAGGTGTAGGAGAAGGGAAGGGGCTGCGCCAGGGGATGTGTCTAGGTAGTCTGGCAGCCCTCCCACCTCCACTATTTATAGGAGAAGGGAGAGAGGGCCATCCCCTTCAGATCCCATCTAGGGGAGGGGCGGCGGCCAGGGAGGGAACCCTAGATGGGTTTTGGGCGCCTCCACCCCTAGGAGACTTGCCCCCCAAGCCAGGAAGGGAGGCTGCCCTAGGGGAGGCGCCCCCACCTCTCCTGGTTACGTGAGATGGGGTGGGAGGGGCGCACAGCCCCTTAGTGGGCTGGTGTGCCCCTTCCCCTTGGCCCATAAGGCCCCCCAACACTTGCCGGGGCCTCCGAAACCACTTTCGGACCCGCTGGTCGTCACCGGTACCCCCGGAACAATTCCGGACTCCACTACCCTTCGTCCAATATATCGATCTTCACCTCCAGACCATTCCGGAAAACTCCTTGTCATGTCCGGGATCTCATCTGGGACTCCGAACAACCTTCAGGTAACCACATACTATTGCCCATAACAACTCTAGCGTCACCGAACCTTAAGTGTGTAGACCCTACAGGTTCGGGAACCATGCAGACATGACCGAGACATCTCTCCGGCCAATAACCAATAGCGGGATCTGGATACCCATATTGGCTCCCACATGTTCCACGATGATCTCATCGGATGAACCACGATGTCGGGGATTCAATCAATCCCGTATACAATTCCCTTTGTCCAATCGATATGTTACTTTCCCGAGATTCGATCATCGGTATCCCCATACCTCATTCAATCTCGTTACCGACAAGTCACTTTACTCGTTCCGTAATGCATGATCCCATGGCTAACTCCTTAGTCACATTGAGCTCATTATGATGATGCATTACCGAGTGTGCCCAGAGATACCTCTCCGTCATACAGAGTGACAAATGCCAGGCTCGATTCGTGCCACCCCAACAGACACTTTCGGAGATACCTGTAGTGCACCTTTATAGCCACCCAGTTACGTTGTGACGTTTGGTACACCCAAAGCGTTCCTACGGTATCCGGGAGTGGCACAATCTCATGGTCTAAGGAAATGATACTTGACATTAGAAAAGCTTTAGCAAACGAACTACACGATCTTGTGCTACGCTTAAGATTGGGTCTTGTCCATCACATCATTCTCCTATTGATGGCTACTCCACCTCCCACCTCCCCTCCCACCTCCCCTCCCACCTCCACCCACTCGTATGGCGATCTCTAACTTTGATCCATGGAGGGGCTTCTACACTGGGATTTCTCCCCCGGGCAAGCGGTGGAGGCGCAGGTGCATGCAAGATTTGGATCCACATTGCATTTTTCCCCTCTGCTTCGGCCAAGGAATTCTTTCTGGTCGTGGCCTTCTCTTCTGCCTCGTTTTCTTTGACTGAAGAATCGGTGGGAATTGCTCTTCAATGTTGTATTGGTGGATCGTCCAATGGTTTTTGTGTTAAACATTTGGCTGGCAGACACTTTCGGTTTTCTCTGGCTTCCAACAAAATGGGGCATTTCATTTATGGGGTTAAGGACCGCATTTGGCCAGATTTTATCTGTCATTTCAATCGTTATCGTCACAACTCTTGGAATTTCTCTCTGGAGAAATCTATGTGGCATTCAGACCAGGAACTCAATGAGATATCTGCATGCTCCCCTATGGCTATCAAGTCTAATCTTGCTTTTTTGCAAGCTAATCGTTCTAAGGTTGATCGTTCTTCAAAAGAGTTAGATAAATTCAGTTTTCCTCATTCACAAGTCTATTCATGGTGATGTTCTTGAGGATTCTATGTTCATGCCTAATAATTCGGGCATTTCTCCATCACAGCCCAATATTATTTTTGGTAAATTTCATTCACGAGCTGTCAGTGATCCGGCCTTAGTCAGTGGCATTCGTTTTGGTAAATTTGAATCAGTCATTACTACTGACAAGCCATGCAAGGAAACAACATTTATTGGCAATAAATACCGAAATGAATGCTGGAATTCTATCCCATCTATTATTCTGCTGTATATCATGGACTATAGACAGGCTGGCTATAATGACTTGGATATTGCCAAAACGTGGGATATTGGCTCGGTCCCACCATCAACTTTTATCTACAACAAATTGAATATTTTCTCAAAGTGCAAGTCTATGGGCCATCTGGCTGTCAGGACCCCGATTCTAAGTATCACTTTGCGGCCTCACGCACGGTATTCCCATGGGTGTCGCCTTACCATGGCCCGGGACCGTTTGCGCCTTTTGGCTCACGTATATGATAGTGTCGCTAGCATCCATATGATAGAGAACCCGGGCCGACATGACTAATCGTGAACCCAAAGTGGCACTAACTTACGGGGACAGGCATACATGAATCAATATCGAGCATGTCGGTCAGCATCGTGTGAATGCGGGCTATAGCACTGGGCTAACAGGACTCCGGTGAACCGGGCTGTAGCAGGCTAGGCAGGACTCCGGATGTCACCGCGTGACATTTCCCCGAAGGGACAGACACAGGAACGAAGTGAATCACATGCTGGCCAGTCAAGTGTTCCGGAGCAGTAGTGCTGGGCTAGCAGGACTCCGGTGAACCGGGCTGTAGTGGACTACTATGGCTCATGGAAGCACAAGACTACATTTCCCCATAAGATAGGCTACCAAGGGTAAACAACTAGGTTGTTGGATCCCACACATACCAAGCATTTCAATCATACACTCAATATGTGCAATACAACATGGCATCACAACAAGAATCTACGACTCAGAGTATTTATTCATTAGGCTCCGAGGAGCCAAGCATTACAAACATGGGTCTCATGACCCCAACATACAGAGCATACAAGCAACAAGCACATGCGGAAGCTTAACTTGTCTGAGTACAGACAACTACAAATGAAGAAGGCTAAGAAGCCTGACTATCTACAAGACCCTAGCGAGGGAGATCGTAGCTGAGGTATCAAGCTAAACGTCGAAGTATGCAGAACTACTAGTGAGACTGAAGTGTCTCTGCAAAAACATAAAATAAGCAAACGTGAGTACAATTGTACCCAGCAAGACTTACATCAGAACTAGCTACATATGCATCGGTATCATCAAAGGGGTGGTGGAGTTTAACTGCAGCAAGCCAGCTTTTACTCAGTGGCTAAACTGAACTACGACTGCAAGCAACTCTTTTGAGGTGGCGCACACGAGTCCACATATTCACCAATCAATACACCGCTATGGATCCGCTCATGTCTCCCTACGAGAACGCCATCCTAACACTCACGCTTATCTTGCGCATTTTAGAGTATCCACTTTCACTTGTCTATGAACGATGCAAGGGGTCCAAGTTTCCATATCCGAGGAATCCGGCTATTCGAATAGATAATTTATAACCCTGCAGGGGTGTACTTCTTCACACATGCTCTCGCCACTTACCACCATGTAAACATCATGTATCTCAGCAACCTTCAAGCGGAATCCTGGCGAGGGAGTCGGCCATGACCTGACTAAACATACAAGTCTCTAGTCCAGTTTATCGCCTATTCGGGTTCCATCCGCAAGGAGATCCGGCCGGGGTGTCGCTCACGGCCCCAAACGATGTGTGCAGGGTTCCCAAGCCCACCACCGGGTGCCACTTGGTAGACTACTAACACTACCTACAAACACCAGAAACTAGTTGCAACTCCTGGACAGAGATCGAGTTGATTAATAAGTCGAGAGGGGTCGAGTTACCGGAACCCAATGTGTGCTAGTAACTGTTCATGGATCACAAACATAGAACTCAGTTCCTGAGGACGGTTTCAATGAGACAACCCACCATGTACTCCTACATGGCCTCTCATGGCTACCTTTACCAAATCGTGTTCACACACTTAGCTCACACACAGTAGGACATGTTCATCACCATTCCAATTCATTCCCGAAGAATCAGACCTGACTCAACTCTAAGCAATAGCATGCATGACAAACAAGCATGAATGAGTAGGCACACCAGGGCTCAAACAACTCCTACTCATGCTAGTGGGTTTCATCTATTTACTGTGGCAATGACAGGTCATGCAAAGGAAAGGGGTTCAACTACCGCAGCATGTAACCGTTGAATCGTTGTGTCTTAATGCAGTAAAAGAGAACAGGAGCGAGAGAGTGGGATTGTATCGGAATGAACAAGGGAGTTTTGCTTTCCTGGCACTTCTGAAGATAATATAGTTCTTCATCGGTGTCATCGATCTCATCATCGGAACGTCGTCTACTAAGAGGTGACAATTACCGGCAAACAAGGAAGAACACAATCAATGCGATGCAACAATATGATGCATGATCATGACATGGAAATATGTTGTTGATTGAGCTAATGCAACTAGCAACAAGTTAAATGGAGTTGGTTTGAACACTAGGTTCAAATTCATACTCCATATGTGCTTTCTTAAATGCCATTAATTCAAATTCTCATATACAGTGGATGTAAGTTGTTCAAACATGCATGAGAATGGTACATATGGATAGATTGATTTTTTCTGATCATTTTTCATATATAAAATATTTCATTTGGAGCTACGGTTGATTTTCTATGAATTTTTGAAGTTTATACTAATTTCTGGAATTTTCTGAATTATTTTAAAACCCAAAAGTCAATTCCTGCATCATCACTGTGTCATGCCTACGTCAGCAGGTCAACAGCGCAGACCCAGGTCAACCTTGACCAGTGGGTCCCGCATGTCAGTGTAACAGCGTCAGTAGCAGAGGCTGACCAGTGGGGTCAGTCAACGCTGAGGTGGCAAGGTCAAACAGACCGGTGGGGCCCCGGGCATTAGCTTAAATTAAACAGGTGTCGGTGTCAAAGCCGGCGGATCTCGGGTAGGGGGTCCCGAACTGTGCGTCTAGGCCGGATGGGAACAGGAGGCAGGGGACACGATGGTTTACACAAGTTCGGGCCCTCTTGATGGAGGTAAAACCCTATGTCCTGCTTGATTGATATTGATGATATGGGTAGTACAAGAGGAGATCTAGCACGAGATCAGAGAGGCTAAACCCTAGAAGCTAGCCTATGGTATGATTGTTCGTCCTATGGACTAAAACCCTCCGGTTTATATAGACACCGGAGAGGGCTAGGATTACACCGAGTTGGTTACAATGGTAGGAAATCTACATATCCGTATCGCCAAGCTTGCCTTCCATGCCAAGGAAAGTCCCTTCCGGACATGGGACGAAGTCTTCAATCTTGTATCTTCATAGTCCAGGAGTCCGGCCGAAGGTATAGTCCGGCTATCCGGACACCCCCTAATCCAGTACTCCCTCAACAGGGAATAACCCTGTGGTTAATTAATGAGTGGGGCCCGTCTGTCAATGACGTTAGGGGTTAACTAATCGGTGGTTAGTGCTAATTAAGCCTGGGCCACGTCATCTAATCTGGTGACTAATCGCTAGCGGTAAGCAGATGCGACGGCGCTCCTCGTCCGGCCATCTCCGGCGTCGGATGGACGAGTGGCTGGGCGCGCTAGAAAGCCCGCGATGTGGCGCATCCAGTGGTGGCCGCGGTGTGTGCTGGGGCAGCGTGTAGCAGCGGCGGCGGCGAGTCGGGCAGCGGCCAGAGCTCGGGTGCTCACGAGTTTAGCACTAGCACGCAAGTTAGAGCGCGAGGAGTGATGGGGAAGACGGAGGAGATCACTGGGATTCCAATGGAGGACTTAACGGGCTCGGGGAGGCGGCATGGACGACGGACGGGTGTCGACGATCTTCGGCAGCAGAGGAGGAAGAAGACGAGGTAGCCAGCGATGCAGGGCGTCCGGTGTCGCGTGGCTCCTCGTAGATGATGAAGACCACCCTGCGGTTCTCCTGGGCGGGTCGGCGTGGCGAGGGGAGCTCGGCGGGCATGGCTATGGCAAGCGGCGGCGACGGCGGCGCTGGGGGAAGAGAGGGGGGGGGGCCAGAGGGGGGGGAGAGCCTGGGGAGAGTCGTGAGCGGGGGCCGCGTGTCGTCTCCAGGGGGTCGAGGAAGCAAGCAGGGAGGTAGAAGGAGGTGGAAGCAGGAGGTGGCCGCGGCTCGGCTGTGCGCGCACCACGCACGATGCCAGAGGGCATGGGGAAGACGACGCGCGAGGAGGTGGCCTAGGCTGGCCAACCGGGCCGGCCAGGTGGGCTTTGGTGGGCGCCAGGTAAGTTCCAGGTGAGCCTCTGTTCTTTTCCTATTTTTATTTCTCTTTTCTATTTTCTGTAGTTGTGTTTGGCTTTATTAAAAGTACTTAGGCACACTCAAAAATCACCAAACTGCTCATGGCCGGTGTTTGGAATATATCCAACATGGAACATTTTAGTTTAGTATTATTTGGACATTTTAAATATTTTATAGTATTTAAGTGCCCAAATTCAAATAGAGTATGATTTAATTCAGAGCCCAAATCTGTCATGGAAAAATGTGCATCACCTACGGCTACTGCTTACAGTATTTTCCATAAATGATGAATATTTTTGAAAGCCATTTGGACTTACTGAAAATATTTTAGGTGAACCTAGTGAATTCCTTTAATGCTAGGGTTTAGGCAATCCCCATTTCAACTTTAATTGAAAAATTAACATGATGCACACAGGAAGGGCTAGCGTAGTGCATACTAGAACTAGGGATGTCACAACTCACCCCTACTAAACAAGAATCTCGTCCCGAGATTCAAGTCGTGAGGTAAGAAGACAAAGGGACACAAGCTAACTCAATCTTCATGATCCAGATGTCTTCTCGAGGATGTTGATTCATTGCATCACCTTGATCTCGACGTCTTGCTTTCAGAACTGCATCCAACATGACAACGAGTAGAAAGGGAGAATTTAAGAAGAATCGATCTTCCTGAGGTTCGAGCAACTTAGGATCATCTTAATGATCACAAGATCAACTCATGGAATGAGACATAGAAACATCTCTGGAGCTGAGAGGCAAAACAGGCATCAGGAGGGATGGAAGAAACAATGTTACAAGGGTTTCAAAGTAGCGAGGAAAATTGCCATGATTCCATAACGGGGCACCTCAGGAAACGTGACTCGTGGAATTATTCCTTTAAGTGGCAAAAAGAATTACTTTTGATACAAAGATCATTGAAACTCTTTATACTAGCCTGAGGTAATCACAATCGATCGTTGGAAGGGGTTCGAAAGAATGGCATACTCCGGCTAGGATGGATGATGTGGACTACCTTGTTGAAGACAACGTAATTGATGATTTTGCTTATCATCGGAGATGGAAGGGACCATGGCAGACTGACACAATGACGGGTGCAAGCTGGGAGCAAAATGCAAATACTGGGAATGACCCAACCATCATATTTGCCTGAGATTCAGATCTGGTTGGTAACATGTCAGGACCCCGATTCCAAGTCACATCGATCTAGCCGGTAACACCTCACGTCACTTTGTGGCCTCACGCACGGTATTTCCACGGGTGTCGCCTTACCATGGCCCGGGACCGTTTGCGCCTTTTGGCTCACGTATATGATAGTGTCGCTAGCATCCATATGACAGAGAACCCGGGCCGACATGGCTAGTCATGAACCCAAAGCGGCACTAACCTATGGGGACAGGCATACATGAATCAACCTCAAGCATTTCGGTCAGCAGCGTGTGAATCCGGGCTGTAGCACTGGGCTAACAGGACTCCGGTGAACCGGGCTGTAGCAGGCTAGGCAGGCCTCCGGATGTCACCGCGTGACATTTCCCCGAAGGGACAGACACAGGAACGAAGTGAAACAAATGCCGGCCAGTCAAGTGTCCTGAGCAGTAGTGCTGGGCTAGCAGGACTCCGGTGAACCAGGCTGTAGCGGACTACTATGGCTCCAGGAGGCACTAGACTACATTTCCCCATAAGAGAGGCTGCCAAGGATAAACAACTAGATTGTCGGATACCACACATAGCAAGCATTTCAATCATACACACAATATGCTCGATATGTGTAAATACAACATGGCATCACAACATAACTCTATGACTCCAGTATTTATTCATCAGGCTCCGAGGAGCGAGATATTACAAACATGGGTCTCTTGACCCAACAATCATAGCAAACAAATCAAAGCACATGCGAAAGCTTAACATGTCTGAGTACAAACATCTACAAATGAAAAAGGATGAGAAGCCTGACTATCTACCAGATCCTGCCGAGGGCACAAGATCATAGCTGAGGTATCACGCTAAACGTCGAAGTCCACGCGAAACTACTAGCGAGACTGAAGTCTCTCTGCAAAACATAAATTAAGCAAACGTGAGTACAAAAGTACTCAGCAAGACTTACATCAGAACTAGCTACATATGCATCGGTATCAACAGGGGGGGGTGGAGTTTAGTTGCACCAAGCCAGCTTTGACTCGGTGGCTATCTTAAACTACGACTGCAAGTAACTCTTTTGAGGTGGCGCACACGAGTCCACATATTCACCATATCAATACACCACTATGGATCCGCTCCCGTCTCCCTACGAGAACGCCATCCATAGCACTCACGCTTATCTTGCGAGTTTTAGAGTATCCACTTCAAGTTATCTATGAACTGTTATAGGCAACCCAGAAGTCCTTTACCGTGGACGCGGCTATTCGAATAGTTTTATACCCTGTAGGGGTGTACTTCATCACACATGTTTCCACCACTTAGCGTCTGCACACGAAATGTGCTCCGCAGACTTAAAGCGAAAGCCGACGGGGGTGTAGACCACGACCTGACTAACCGCACAAGTCTCTAGTCCAGGTCTGTCGCCTATTCGGGTTCCATCCACGAGGAGATCCGGCCGGAGTTTCGCTTACAGCACCAAACGATGTGTGCAGGGTTCCCGAGACACCAAACGGGTGCCCGGTACACCGAGCCACGGTGTATCTACCACATCATAGCCCACCCCTAGGGTCAGCGCTACGCACGGCCGCCAACACATATCCTATAAACAACGGCAACTAGTTGCAACTCCTAGACAGAGGACGAGAGGGGTCAGTAAGTCGAGCGGGGTCATATTTCAGGGCCCAAAGTGTGGTAGTAGATGTTTCATGGATCACAAACACAGAACTCAGTTCCTAAGGACGGCTTCAATGAAACAACCCACCATGTACTCCTACATGGCCTCTCACCGCTACCTTTACCAAATCGTGTTCACACACTTAGCTCACACACAGTAGGACATGTTCATCACTGTTCCAATTCATCCCCGATGAATCAGACCTGACTCAACTCTAAGCAGTAGCAGGCATGACAAAAAGCATGAATGAGTAGGCACATCAGGGCTCAAACAACTCCTACTCATGCTAGTGGGTTTCATCTATTTACTGTGGCAATGACAGGTCATGCAGAGGATAAGGGGTTCAACTACCGCAGCAAGTAACAGATGAATCGTTGTTGTCCTAACAGTAAAAGAGAGCAGGAGCGAGAGAGTGGGATTGTATCAGAATGAACAAGGGGGTTTTGCTTGCCTGGCACTTCTGAAGATGATATAGCTCTTCATCGGTGTCATCGAACACGTCGTCGAACACGTCTAGGGGACAAATACCGCAACGAGAAGGAGAGCACAATCAATGCAATGCACAATATGATGCATGATCATGACATGTCAATATGCTGTGTTTTGAGCTAATGCAACTAGCAAACATGTTAAATGGAGTTGGTTTGAACCCTAGGTTCAATTCAAACTCCATATGTGAGGGTTTAGTGCCATTTATATGATTTGGCCTAACAGCAGCCATAAGTTGTTCTACATGCATTGAAGTGTACAGATGTATGATGTATTTTTTCTGATCATTTTTCATTATATAATTTATTTCATTTGGAGTTACGGTTGAATTTCTATGTTTTTAGGAAGCTTTGGGTATTTTTCTGAAATAAATAAAATCATTTCTGACTTATTTAAAATCCCAGAAGCATATACCGTCGTCAGCATGACGTCGGGGGTGACGTCAGCAGGTCAAGGCGTCGACCAGGTCAAACCTGACCAGTTGGGACCACTGGTCAGTGACCCAGTCAAACTAACTAAAGTTAGTAGCCTAACTAACTGGGCTGAGGCCACTGGTCCAGCGACTAACCTAACTAACCTAAATAGATTAGCCCTAACTAACTTAGTTAGCCGGGCAGGGCCCGCATGTTAGTAGCTAAGCTAATTAGCTAGGTTTAGTTAATCCTAATCTAGGTTAGTTAGCAGGGCGGCCCCACCTGTCATTGAGCCAGGGGAGGTCAAACCCCTTGGTCAACTGGGGTTAACGCACCGGTGTTTAGCCGCCGGCAGCAGCAAACGTGGCGAAGGGCACGGGATTTGAACTCCGGCGACCAGCATGACGGCGGAGGCCATCTATGTGAAGCTAGGGAGCTGCCACATCCAGTGGCGCAAGTTGCTGGGCACGGGGACATCGTAAACGACGACGGCGAGATGAACAGCGGTGGTCGGAGTTCGGTTGTGCACGGGAAAGCGGCTGCAGCGAGCAAACACGCGAACTAATGCGCGGGCAAGGCACTACGTGATGCGGCGGCGTCGTTTCGCACATTGGCGCGACCAAATTGGCATCGGAGCGGCGCCGGTGACGAGCCCGAGCGGCGTTGAGCTCGGTCAGCAAGGAGTCGGCGGTTTGAGCATGAAATAAAGGCGGGGAGGAGGGGGATTCGGAGCAGGAGCTCACTGGCGTCACGTAGAGCAGCTCGGTGGGCTCGGGGAAGGGTTGGTGACGGCGTGCGGTCGTCGGCGATCTCGGCAGACCGAGGTTGAAGGAGACGGCGTGGCTAGCGTTTTAGGGCTTCCGGCGTCACACGGCTCGGTGAGGAGGAAGAGGGGGTCGGGGCGGAGCACGGGGACACGTCGGAGAGGCGCGGGGGAGGCGGGGGCGGCGTCTACGGGGTGCCCGACGGGCGTACTCGGGTGCGAGAGAGAGAACAGAGGAGGGAGATGAGCTCGAGGGAGTGAGCGAGAGGGGCCAGGGGGTGCGTGGCGACGCCTGGGCGTCGGGGCAGCGACGGGAAGCAGGACGTGGCCAGGCGCGTGGGCGGGCGCGTCGGGCACACGCCCTCCTGCCTACTGGCAGGAGGTTGAAGACGGTGGCGGCTGTGGTGGTGGGCTGGGCTGACTTTGCCAGCTGGGCTGCTACAGTGGTGGGCGGCCTCTCTGGTGGGCTACACAGGTGAGGCCAGGTCAGCTCTCTCTGTCTTTCTATTTCTCTTACTGTTTCTATTTTTATTCCTCTGTTTTGATTTAGTTTCTAAACCAAATCATTTTTGTAGCTTCTGAAAATTATCATGTGGCCTGATACAACATATTCAGAGCCACTCACAAGTTTTCAGAATTATTGGAGTTATAAAAGTATTTATAGGAATTTATATCTCCAATTCAAATAAGTATTGACTTAATTCAAAGACCCAAATAAATATTTCTGTGATTCCAAAAATATTGGTTTGAATTTTACCTCTTGCCAATATTTTCAGAAATGAACAGGAACATTTTCTTGGGTTTATTTGAAGCAATTTTTTTAATGTTGATCATTTTTAGAAATGATTTCTGAGGCTTTCCACTTTCCCCAATTCAACTTTCATAATTTTAAACATGATGCAAGAAGATTGATGCAAGGACAAGCAGTGACTAGCTAGGGATGTGACAACTCACCCTCCCTATACAAGAATCTCGTCCCGAGATTCAAGACGTGAGGTAAGGTAAAAGGTGGTCACAAAACTATCACAATCCTCATGATCATTTTGCCCTTCTGGTATTTGTTGATACATTGCATCATAATGATCTTGATGTCTTTGTTTCGAGATCTTCATTCAACACGATGATGGCGGAAGGAAACTCTACATGATTGATCTTCTCGAAGATCGAGCTATTCAAGATCAACTCACGGAATGAGATGTTGAGCATCTCTTGAGCTGAGAGGCAAAACACACCTTAAAAAGGATGGAAGAAACAATTGACGAGGGTTTCAAAGTAGCGAGGAAAAATTGCCATGATTCCATAACGGGGCACCTCAGGGAAGGTGACTCGTAGAATTATTCCCTTAAGTGGCAAAAAGAATTACTTTTGATTCCGAGATCATTGGAACTCTTTATACCAGCCTAAGGAAATTCACAACAATCGTTTGGCGGAGTAAGAAGGGATGGCATACCCAGACTAGAATGGATGATGTGGACTACCTTGTTGAAGACAACGCAATGGATGATTTTGCTTATCATCAGAAATGGATGGGACCCATGGTAGTACCGCTGTTGAAGATGATCTTGAGCAGGAATTACCGAGAAGGTAGTCCAAGATAGAATGGCACAACGGCGGTGCAAGCTGGGAACAAAATGCAAATGTTGGGAATGATTTTAGTAACTGGGTATAAACTCAATAGTAGAGAGTGATTCCACTGTTTGAATGGTTCTAGCATAATCGAGGAAACCGAGAGCACAACGACCCCTGAGGAACAACTTCTAGAATAAGTTGTACTAAATCCTCATGGGGAAGATGGTCAAATAGCTCAATCAAGATACTACAACGATAGATCTTCCGGCTAGATGTGTCGGCCAGAACATCAACCTTGTCGGGACCTACATCATAAATCTTGGAATAGCTCCAACCATCATATCTGCCTGAGATTCAGATCTGGTTGGTAACGGGATATTTCAGACAACATGTCCGGAAAGAAAGTTTGCAACACAAACCATGAGACGATGTAGCGAGATTCTCAGGAATTGAACTACGATAGCAAGCTCCAAAATATGAGCTGGTTCTGCTACACACCTGTGAACACACTGTCCTAGACAAGCATGACCACATGGTAGTCTTATAATAAACACTACCGAGTTCAGATGGGGAACCGTCATCGAGGATATCGAAGTCGTTGTATAAGTCTTGCTCGTAAGAAGGAACTTCTTCTCCTTGAACAAACCAATCAGTGGCTTGGTGTGCTAGGAACACATATGGAGTGGAGGTAATTAATCTACCAAACCATAGAATACTTCGCACGTATGCATGACTGATTTGGGATGATTCCAAGGGAAACAAACCAAACCTTTCTCAAATTCATGGCGGCAACTTACACCAAATGCACGTGAACCGGAGAAGGTCACTTCTTTCATCCAACATATGCTTCATGAACGGGACACTAAGGCAGTGCTTACAAGTTTTCAACACTAGGTTGATGTTCAACATGAATCATGGGGGAGACAAAATGCTGCTGATGGTCTCAACAGCAACTCATCGGAATTTCCATATCACTGGACTTCCACCATCATGTGAACACGGCGATAGCATTGGTCAGACCAAAGGATGTAATGGTGTATGCTCGAGGGATCAACCACGAGTAAGACAACATTACGAACATCGTTGGTTCTGATTTGACTTGACGATAGCCCATACTCAAGTCAAAGTTTTGACAAGACAATAGATCTAACAACTGATCACAAGGACCAATTGGTGAAGATATCATCTTTCTTCAACACACACACACACACAAAGATATCCCTTAACATGAACTAAGTCAGACAAGCTTTTATCTTCCAACTCTCCAAGTTGTTGTTTAGCTCAACCAACTAGCTCAGGGATATCCAACAAAGATTCTTGGAGAATGGGTGGTTTAGAGGAAAGACAACATGATCACGAACTCACCATAGCGGTCAGGTGACAACCAGGTAATACTTCCGAGAAGATCTTCGGAAAATCACGAACCACCGATATGTTACTAAGCTTGAGAACAACCTTGCTTTTCAGGGCAAGATGATATGATCAAAAGAGTGAGGGATTGACACAATCCTAACTCATTGATCGAGGTTTGTGCACCAAAATTAGACTAGAGTAGCACGATCAATCTTTAGGATGATGATTTATAACCAACACGCTAAGAATGAGAATATGTCCACTAACTACCAAGCAACGGAGTTGCTAGGAGTATTGATTTCACACATCATGACTCACTTGCCAGCATTCCGGTTACAATAACACGGGAGCCGAGGAATGAACAATGATGGCAAGAAGTATCACTGCGTCAAAAATTAATAAGAGATGGTGCAATTCCTATGATATTCTTGACATGAATAGGGTAATACTCCAAGGTAGAACAGAACAAAAGCTGGTTTGGCATTTGATCTGCGATACACAACTATTTTGACCCAATCCTGGATATGGACGAGGTACTGGAGTTTGTTTCTCCTAGTCATTCTGGAATAGAATGGCTTGACAGATCACAAGAGTAAAAGGCATCGATGAACATGAATGCACAACTACTCCTGACTATCAATTGATAGACGAAGGTCAGAAGACAACTAAAGAGGGACAACTCAAAAGAACATCTAATTTTCTGAGTTGTGGATGCATAGATTAGTGTGTCGAGCATAGCTCAATATTTCTTCTAGATAACCCATGCAGAAAGGTAGAACTGGCAGATTCACAAGGTAGAATGGAGAACTCATTGAAAGCACTCCTGTTGTGATCTTTTGGTTCAAGAGAACTCTTGCCGTATTGGTTCATGGTATTGGAAGAACGATGTACCACGGACCTCGAGGACTATCAGAAGGTTACTAATATCCTAAAGGAACTAGCAAACACTTTCAACACGAGGTAGGTAGTGTGAATCTCGGTTTTAAAAACCCAGGAGTAGAGTGCCTACTACTAAGTGGCATCCCGGGATGCTTTCGAGAATGGTGGCCAGATTCATCACACTGGGAACACAAAACATGGATAGATTACTAGATGGTTTCATAAGACACCTAGAGTCATAATAGTAGCTCCAACATATACGCCAAGGCCACGAAGTACCTCACAGACCGCGTAGTGTGCTTAATCTGGCCCAAAGGAACATCGAGAACGGGAAGAAGGAATTTACAAATGCATCAGCCTATTTAGAAACCTGGGATGACTCGGACAGCATAACGGCTGTAAATGCTCAAAAATATTTGAGACATCCTGCAAAATAGTGGCATAACCACTTAACATCACAATATCAAGGTTCTGAGGCCAGCTATGAACATACAGAAGTAATAGAAACTAAACTGAGACTTGAATCCAACAATCCTACAAGTCTACGGATTAGTAACACGTGATCCTGATAGAAAGATGAGAAGCCTAGTTCTTAATCCCCGTAGAAGAGAAGAGGGTGACTCAGATCAGAAGGGCATAAGGTAAAGGAGTAAAAAGAGCCTTACGTTCCCTTCCAAAATCAATTCCCTTATATAGCTAAAGCATTTCTAGACTCAACTTCGACCAGTTTGGCTTGGTAATCCTACAGGCAGTCAGGCTCTGATACCAAAGCTGTCAGGACCCCGATTCTAAGTCACATTGATCTAGCCGTTAACACCTCATATCACTTTGCGGCCTCACGCATGGTATTTCCACGGGTGTCGCCTTACCATGGCTCGGGACCATTTGTGCCTTTTGGCTCACATATTTGATAGTGTCGCTAGCATCCATATGACAGAGAACCCGGGCCGACATGGCTAGTCGTGATGAACCAGGATGTAGCAGGCTAGGCAGGACTCCGGATGTCACCGCGTGACATTTCCTCGAAGGGACAAACACAGGAACGAAGTGAAACACATGTCGGCCAGTCAAGTGTCCTGAGCAGTAGTGCTGGGCTAGCAGGACTCCGGTGAACCGGGCTGTAGCGGACGACTATGGCTCAAGGAGGTACTATACTACATTTCCCCATAAGAGAGGCTGCCAAGGATAAACAACTAGATTGTCGGATCCCACACATAGCAAGCATTTCAATCATACACACAATATGCTTGATATGTGTAAATACAACATGGCATCACAACATGACTCTACGACTCCAGTATTTATTCATCAGGCTCCGAGGAGCGAGATATTACAAACATGGGTCTCATGACCCAACAATCATAGCAAACAAATCAAAGCACATGCGGAAGCTTAACATGTCCGAGTACAGACATCTACAAATGAAAAAGGCTGAGAAGCCTGACTATCTACCAGATCCTGCCGAGGGCACAAGATCGTAGCTGAGGTATCAAGCTAAACGTCGAAGTCCATGCGAAACTACTAGAGAGACTGAAGTCTCTCTGCAAAACATAAATTAAGCAAACGTTAGAACTAGCTACATATGCATCGGTATCAACAAGGGGGTGGTGGAGTTTAACTGCAGCAAGCCAGCTTTGACTCAGTGGCTATCTTAAACTACGACTGCAAGTAACTCTTTTGAGGTGGCGCACACGAGTCCACATATTCACCATATCAATACACCACTATGGATCCGCTCCCGTCTCCCTACGAGAACGCCATCCATAGCACTCACGCTTATCTTGCGCAGTTTTAGAGTATCCACTTTCACTTGTCTATGAACTGTTATAGGCAACCCAGAAGTCCTTTACCGTGGACGCGCTATTCGAATAGTTTTATACCCTGCAGGGGTGTACTTCGTCACACATGTTTCCACCACTTGGCGTCTGCACACGACATGTGCTCGGCAAACTTCAAGCGAAAGCCGACGTGGGTGTAGACCACGACCTGACTAACCACACAAGTCTCTAATCCAGGTTTATCGCCTATTCAGGTTCCATCCGCGAGGAGATCCGGCCGGAGTTTCGCTCACAGCCCCAAACGATGTGTGCAGGGTTCCCAAGACACCAAACGGGCGCCCGGTACACCGTGCCACGGTGTATCTACCGCATCATAGCCCACCCCTAGGGTCAGCGCTACGCACGGCCGCCAACACATATCCTATAAACACTAGAAACTAGTTGCAACTCCTGGACAGAGGACGAGAGGGGTCAGTAAGTCGAGCGGGGTCATATTTCAGGGCCCAATGTGTGGTAGTAGCTGTTTCATGGATCACAAACACAGAACTCGGTTCCTATGGACGGCTTCAATGAAACAACCCACCGTGTACTCCTACATGGCCTCTCATCGATACCTTTACCAAAACATGTTCACACACTTAGCTCTCAACAGTAGGACATGTTCACACACCTCCGATTCATCCCCGATGAATCAGACCTGACACAATTCTATGCAATAGTAGGCATGACAAACAATCATGAATGAGTAGGAACATTAGGGCTCAAACAACTCCTACTCATTCTAGTGGGTTTCATCTATTTACTGTGGCAATGACAGGTCATGCAGAGGATAAGGAGTTCAACTACCGCAACAAGTAACAGATGAATCGTTGTTGTCCTAATGCAGTAAAAGAGAGCAGGAGCGAGAGAGTGGGATTGTATCAAAATGAACGCTTGCCTAGCACTTCTGAAGATGATATAGCTCTTCATCGGTGTCATCGAACACATCGTCGAAACATACGTCTACCGGGGGGACAAATACCGGCAACAGAGAAGGAGAGCACAATCAATGCAATGCACAATATGATGCATGATCATGACATGTCAATATGCTGTGTTTTGAGCTAATGCAACTAGAAACATGTTAAATGGAGTTGGTTTGAACACTAGGTTCAATTCAAACTCCATATGTGAGGGTTTAGATGCCATTTATATGATTTGGCCTAAACAGCAGCCATAAGTTGTTCCAACATGCATGAAAATGGTAAAGATGGATATATTGGATTTTTGTGATCATTTTTCATATATAATTTATTTCATTTGGAGTTACGGTTGAATTTCTATGATTTTTAGAAGTTTTGGGTATTTTCTGAAAATAAATAAATCATTTCTGACTTATTTAAAATCCCAGAAGCATATACTGTGTCAGCATGACGTCGAGGTGACGTCAGCAGGTCAAAGGCGTCGACCAGGTCAAACCTGACCAGTGGGACCCACTAGTCAGTGACCCAAATAACTAAGATAGTTAGCCCTAACTAACTGGGCTGGGCCCACTGGTCAGCGACTAACCTAACTAACCTAAATAGGATTAGCCCTAACTAACTTAGTTAGCCGGGCGGGGCCCACATGTCAGTAGCTAAGCTAAATTAGCTAGGTTTAGTTAATCCTAATCTAGGTTAGTTAGCAGGGCGGCCCCACCTGTCATTGAGCCAGGGGAGGTCAAACCCCTTGGTCAACTGGGGTTAACGCACGGCGTTTGGCCGGCGGCGGTAGCAGACGCGGTGGAGGGAGCGGGATTTGCACTCCGGCGACCAGAATGACAGCGGAGGCCATCTACATGAAGCTGGGGAGCTGCCGCATCTAGTGGTGCAAGTTGCTAGACACGGGGACACCATAAACGACGCCGGCGAGCTCGACAGCGGTGGCCGGAGTTCGGCTGTGCACGGGAAAGCGGCTGCAGCGAGCAAACACGCTAACTAAAGCGCGGGCAAGGCACTACGCGATGCCGCGGCGTCGTTTGGCACGTTGGCGCGACCAAATGGGCATCGGAGCGGCGCCGGCGACGAGCCCGAGCGGCGTTGAGCTCGGTCAGCAAGGAGTCGGCGGTTTGAGCTTGAAATAAAGGCGGGGAGGAGCGGTATTCGGAGCAGGAGCTCACTGGGGTCACGTAGAGCATCTCGATGGGCTCGAGGACGGGTTGGTGACGGCGTGCGGTCGCCGGCGATCTCGGCGGACCGAGGTTGAAGGAGACGGCGTGGCCAGCGCTTTAGGGCTTCCGGCATCACGCCGCTAGGTGAGGAGGAAGAGGGGGTCGGAGCGGAGCACGGGGACACGTCGGAGAGGCGCGGGGGAGGCGGTGGCTGCGTCTACGGCGAGCGGCGGCGACGGGCGTACTCGGGTGCGTGAGAGAGAGAGAGAACAAAGGAGGGGGATGAGCTCGAGGGAGTGAGCGAGAGGGCCAGGGGGTGCATGGCGACGTCCTAGGCGTCAGGGCAGCGACGGGAAGCAGGACGTGGCCAGGCGCGTGGGCGGGCGCGTCGGGCACACGCCCTCCTGCCTACTGGCAGGAGGTTGAAGACGGTGGCGGCTGTGGTGGTGGGCTGGGCTGACTTTGCCTAGCTGGGCTGCTACGTGGTGGGCCGGCCTCTCTGGTGGGCTACACAGGTGAGGCCAGGTCAGCTCTCTCTGTCTTTCTATTTCTCTTACTATTTTCTATTTTTATTCCTCTGTTTTGATTTAGTTTCTAAACCAAATCATTTTTGTAGCTTCTGAAAATTATCATGTGGCCTGATACAACATATTCAGAGCCACTCACAGGTTTTCAGAATTATTGGAGTTCTAAAAGTATTTATAGGAATTTATATCTCCAATTCAAATAAGTATTGACTTAATTCAAAGACCCAAATAAATATTTCTGTGATTCCAAAAATATTGGTTTGAATTTTACCTCTTGCCAATATTTTCAGAAATGATCAGGAACATTTTCTTGGGTTTATTTGAAGCAATTTTTTAATGTTGATCATTTCTAGAAATGATTTCTGAGGCTTTCCACTTTCCCCAATTCAACTTTCATAATTTTAAACATGATGCAAGAAGATTGATGCAAGGACAAGCAGTGACAAGCTAGGGATGTGACATAACGGGATATTTCAGACAGCATGTCTCGAGAGGAAAGTTTGCTACATAGACCTACGAGATGACGTTGCGAGATTCTCGGGAAATGAACTATGATAGCAAGCTCCAAAACATGAGCTGGTTCTGGTACATACAGGTGAACACACTGTCCCAGACAAACATGATCACGTAGTAGTCTTATAATAAAACAGTACCGAGTTCAGGCGGGGAACCATCTTCAAGGATATTGGAATTCTGTGCATGAACTAGTATTCGCATAGCAACTCCTTTTGCACGAACAAACCAGTCAGTGTCTTGGTGTGCTAGGAACACATATGGAGTGGAGGCGGCCAACCTATCAAACCATAGAGCACCTTGCACGTGCATGACTAACTTGGGATGGTTCCAAGGAGATGTCGTTGCCGGGTTGCTTAGGGCCTTGGATGAGCACTGGCATCATAATGAACTTCCGCTTCATGCACAACCAAGGAGGAAGGTTATACAAACATAGAGTCACATGCCAGGTGCTATGGTTGCTGCTCTGCTCCCCAAAAGGATTAATGCCATCTGCGCTTAGACCAAACCATACGTTCCTTGCATCATCTGCAAACTCCTTCCCGTACTTTCTTTCGATTTTTCTCCACTGCGACCCGTCAGCGGGTACTCTCAACTTTCCGTCTTTCTTACGGTCTTCTCTATGCCATCGCATCGCCTTGGCATGCTCTTTGTTTTGGAACAAACGTTTCAACCGTTGTATTATAGGAGCATGCCACATCACCTTGGCAGGAATCTTCTTCCTGGGGCGCTCGCCCTCGACATCACCAGGGTCATCGCGGCTGATCTTATAGCGCAATGCACTGTAGACCGGGCAAGCGTTCAAATCCTTGTACTCACCGTGGTAGAGGATGCAATCATTAGGGCATGCATGTATCTTCTGCACCTCTAACCCTAGAGGGCAGACAACCTTCTTTGCTTCGTCCGTACTCTCGGGCAATTCATTGTCCTTTGGAAGCATATTCGTTATCATTACCAGCAACTTTCCAAATCCCTTGTCAGATACACCATTCTCTGCCTTCCATTGCAGCAATTCCAGTGTGGTGCCCAGCTTTTTCTTGTCACCTACGCAATTCGGGGTACAACAATTTTTTGTGATCCTCTAACATGCGCGCAACTTCTTCTTCTCCAAATCACTTGCGCAGTTTCTCTTTGCATCGGCAATGGCCTCTTCTTCAGCTTCTTCCTGCATTGTCGGCTCAGCTTCTTTCCGCATTACCGGCTCAGCTTCTTCCCTCATTGTTGTATCATCGTATTTAGGGAACCCATGGCCAGGATAGATGTCGTCGTCCTCTTCTTCTTCATTGCCTTCCATCATAACCCCTCTTTCTCCGTGCTTGGTCCAAACATTATAGTCGGGCATGAAACCGGACTCAAACAGGTGGATGTGAATGGTTCTTGACGTACAGTAATTGTGACCATTCTTACAGCCAGTACATGGACAAGGCATAAAACCATCCGCCCGCTTGTTTGCCTCAGCCGCAAGAGAAAAGTATGCACACCATTAATGAACTCGGGAGAGCATCGGTCATCGTACATCCATTGACGGCCCATCTTCAATACATAGCACCGAAAACACCAAATTAATACAATACATAAAGTTCATAGAACACTTAAATGCAACAAACAAATAACACTCTAGCTAAAGAATTTAAATGCAACAACAAATGCGATCAAGATCGCAACTAAGGTAACAATAGATCCAACAGCATAATGATACCAAGCCTCACGATGAATGGCATACTTTCTAATCTTTCTAATCTTCAAGCACATTTTCTCCATCTTAATCTTGTGATCATCGACGACATCAGCAACATGCAACTCCAATTCCATCTTCTCCCCCTCAATTCTTTTCAATTTTTCTTTCAAATCCTCGTGTTCTCTTTCAACTAAATTTAACCTCTCGACAATAGGGTCGGTAGGAATTTCCGGTTCAACTACCTCCTACATACAAATATCTATGTCAGCTTGATGGGCATAATTTTTCATAAAAACGAAATGCAACAAATAGTTTTAAAAGAGAATATTGAAGGAAATATGCCCTAGAGGCAATAATAAAGTTATTATTTATTTCCTTATAATCATAATAAATGTTTATTATTCATGCTAGAATTGTATTAACCGGAAACATAATACATGTGTGAATACATAGACAAACAAAGTGTCACTAATATGCCTCTACTTGACTAGCTCGTTAATCAAAGATGGTTATGTTTCCTAACCATGAACAATGAGTTGTTATTTGATTAACAAGGTCACATCATTAGTTGAATGATCTGATTGACATGACCCATTCCATTAGCTTAGCACCCGATCGTTTAGTATATTGCTATTGCTTTCTTCATGACTTATACATGTTCCTATGACTATGAGATTATGCAACTCCCGTTTGCCGGAGGAACACTTTGGGTGCTACCAAACGTCACAACGTAACTGGGTGATTATAAAGGAGCATCACAGGTGTCTCCAAAGGTAGATGTTGGGTTGGCGTATTTCGAGATCAGGATTTGTCACTCCGATTGTCGGAGAGGTATCTCTGGGCCCTCTCGGTAATACACATCACATAAGCCTTGCAAGCATTGCAACTAATGTTAGTTGTGAGATGATGTATTACGGAACGAGTAAAGAGACTTGCCGGTAACGAGATTGAACTAGGTATTGGATACCGACGATCGAATCTCGGGCAAGTAACATACCGATGACAAAGGGAACAACGTATGTTGTTATGCGGTCTGACCGATAAAGATCTTCGTAGAATATGTAGGAGCCAACATGGGCATCCAGGTCCCGCTATTGGTTATTGACCGGAGACGTGTCTCGGTCATGTCTACATTGTTCTCGAACCCGTAGGGTCCGCACGCTTAAGGTTACGATGACAGTTATATTATGAGTTTATGCATTTTGATGTACCGAAGGTTGTTCGGAGTCCCGGATGTGATCACGGACATGACGAGGAGTCTCGAAATGGTCGAGACATAAAGATTGATATATTGGAAGCCTATGTTTGGATATCGGAAGTGTTCCGGGTGAAATCGGGATTTTACCGGAGTTACCGGGAGGTTACCGGAACCCCCCGGGAGCCATATGGGCCTTCATGGGCCTTAGTGGAAAGGAGAAAGGGGCAGCCCAAGGTGGCTGCGCCACTTCCCCCTCCCCTAGTCCTATTAGGACTAGGAGAAGGTGGCCGGCCCCCCTCTCTCCTCTTTCCCCCCTTGGGAATCCTAGTTGGAATAGGATTGGGGGGGGGGGAGTCCTACTCCCGGAAGGAGTAGGACTCCTCCTGCGCCCTCCTCCCTTGGCCGGCGCCCCCCTCCCCTTGGCTCCTTTATATACTGAGGAGAGGCACCCTAGAACACACAAGTTGATCCACGTGATCTATTCCTTAGCCGTGTGCGGTGCCCCCTCTGACAACATCCTGCCACCACTCTCATTAGTACCGGTTCATGGCACGAACCGGTGCTAAAGGTTCGCCACGAACCAGTACTAAAGATCTCCTCCCGCCTAGCCGTTGGAACGGCACTAATGGACACATTAGTGTCGGTTCTGTTACAAACCGGGACTAATGTGTCTCACATTTGACCCTTTTTCTACTAGTGATGGTGTGGCTGCCCGCAAGGTGCATCCACAGAATGCAACCTCTGCAGCCACAAGATGAAGCGGGAGGACCTCATCGACCAAAGCGTGCCACCAACTAGGTGTTTCTCGTCCAACCATTAGAGCAGCCTCCCCAAAGCGTGCCGCCAACTGGTTTAATCCACCCTACTAGTTTGCCTCCCCAAAGCTCCAGTGGCAGAAATTGCCGCAACAGTATGCATCCACCTTCACTTTTAGCCATCAGGTGGCGTCATCATCGACCTCAACACTGACTATGGCTTCACAGATTCACGGTCTCCTTGCTAGCAGTAAAGATTATTCCTTTTGTATCTTAAGTAATGGTTATTCCCATAGAAGAAACCTTTATACGCTTTAAACTATCAGTACAATTCAAGGGCTAATGAGTTTTATGAAAGATTGGATTTTCATCTACTGCAACTTTCTGTGGATAGCGCCATGTGTTTGTGTTTGCGACTAGGACCCGTGGACTTTTTTTCCTACCGTCTGAATTCATGTTCATGTTGTCATTTACTGACAGAGAAAGACATGGCTACTAGTTCTGGAACCCATTTATAATGAACTTTGAATAAAATGAGCATTTGTGATTCTAACAAGAATCCGTCTGAACATACTACTCATTTTTTATCGAAGTTGTCTTGTTCTCCAGAGGATATCTTCCTCTTTGAGGAATCAAATTTTCCTGGTTTGCTCATGCCTTGTTGCATTGTTCGTGTTCGTGCTGCAAGCAGACCCCTCAATCTAGGAGGTGCTGGAGATGCACTATCGAAATCTTGGGCTCCAGGGCCACAAGGAGGTTAGGATTTCTTTCTATATATGATTCACTTTTATGCAGCTGGTTGTGTTGGCAGTAAACTGCTAGCCCTGTAGGTATCACTAGTTGAATGTTTCCAAGCAAATAAGTAGAATGTGTTCTGGTGCCTACATAGGCGAAGTATCAGGTGAATATAGGTTTTCGGTGAAAATTTGAAAATTCTCACGTGGTCCATCAGATCTATAACGAAGGGTGATCAAAGGTGGGATCTCTAATTATCCACTTAAACACAATTAGCAGAAACCCCCTGACTTGTCCACCATCAAGGAGGAAAAATCCTGAGCGAGCCTATGATAGGTTCACGTTTCATTCGTATATGTCGCCATGGAGGATCACGTTTCCGTACATCAGCCCTTGCCTTCCGACGACAGTGATGGCCCCTCCATGGCAGCAACAGGCCCTCTGTTCGCTATGGCTCATCCTCTGCCGGTGGTGACTCGAGCCAAGCCCTTCCCTCCGATTGCAGCGATGGGCCATCCGACGGCAACGACGGGCCCACCGTACTCTACGGCTCATCCTTTGCCGGTGGCAACTCGAGCCATGCTCCTCCCTCAGTCGTTCGTGACAGGGCTTTCGATGGCTGCTCACCTTCGCCGGTTGCGTCTCGATCTTCAGAGTACTCAACACCGTCGCTCATGACTGCCACCCCTATGTCCCCTGACATGCCTCGGCTTCTTCCTAGCCATGTAGAGGTAAGATGCTACATGAGCATAAACCATAGATCAATCACTAGGCAATGTTCATCATCTCGTACTCTCATGCTATGACGCATTAGGTAAAATAGGTTGATGCTTACCAGTAATTGAAGGGAAGCATCAGGCTACTTTTCCTAATGCGCCATAACTTTTGGCAGTTGACCATGAGGAGTTGACAAGTTGGATCTCGATGTGGCGATGATCGTGTGCTTCGTCCATGTTAAAATGTTGAAGCTTTTGGCAGCCGCGATGGAGACATCCCAAAAGGAGGCGGATAGTGAGGATGTGGATGGTGAGGAGGAGGAAGCCGTGGCATAGTGAGCGAAGAGGCTTGGACAACAGGTCTGGGATGGCTTGGACAACAGGTCTGGGAGGGCTTGGACTACTAGAGTGGTTCTTTTGTGACCAGAGGCATCCGCCTCTTTTTGGTTGTGATTGGGTGCTATAAATACCGTATTATTGCTCTTATTGATATGCATTTAAAATAAAGGATAGTCTGACCTGGGCGGCTTTTAGGGGAAGTGATTGGATGGCCATCTTGCGTTTCCATGTTTGTGGACTGATCCGGATAAGTTCATAGGACAAATAATATGTCCATTTTAGAAATGGAGTTGGAGATGCCCTTACCACTTACCACCATAGAAACTATAGAAATCACAGTTTAAGATCACAAGACTTAGAACAACTCCAATAGATCCCTATTCAAAAAAAAGACTACCGTTCACGAGAAGCAGAGGCAAAAATGCAGTGCGTAAGTTGGAAGGAAAGCGCAGTAGAGGCGGGAGTATTTTTTTGGTGGGCTAGGATTGTCGAATGCGTGAGTCACATCGGTACCGACGCTCGTAATCCATGGACATTTGAACCACCGAGCGGATGGACTGAGAACCACGTCGGATGTCCAAACTCGTCCAAACGAGTCTCCATGTTGGAGATGCCCTTAGTACGTACATGCATAGATATATAGATATATTTCTTAATTGTATTTATAATTTTACTGTACAGTGTAAGAAGAACGTATACTTCCTATAAAAAAAGAGTAAAAATAGATGTGTACGCTGGGACGTAACGTAGGCGGCTGCTCCGAGTCGGAAACGAAGTCCCGTGTATATAAGCAGAGGCGTCGATGCACAAAGGCACAAAGCAAGCTGAGGTCTCGTCCACGATCAGGAAGCTGTACGTGCAACTCTGCCGATGGATCGAACAAGGATGGACATGGACACGGAGGGGCAGCGGTTGCAACGACATCCCTTGTTTTCGCGGATCAAGTGCGGCGAGGAGGAGACACTAGCACCTAGGAGCACCGACCAGCGCCTCTACGTCACCGACGTCGTCCTCGTTCGTCCGGGGAGGGCAGCCGGCGGAGAGAGCATCGAGGTGGCCGCCTGCGTCGAGATCGGCACCCGGAATCTCTTGCTCGGGAGGCTGTCGGCGGAGAACCCCTGCATGAAGATGCAGGCGCCGGTGGAACTGGACAAGGAGTTCTGCTTTTACGTGGTACGTCTGGAAGACAGCTACGCCGCCGACGATGATGCCGACACCAACGTGGACCCCGATGCGGCAGTCGTCGAGTTTCAGGGTTTTGCTCTCGCTCCGCCGTCTCTCCACACAGAGGACAAAGACGATGACAACCACCAGGAGGGGCAGGAGAACGGCGAGATTGACTCAGACGTGGCCAGGGCGAGCAGTGCCGGCGGCAACGGTAACGACGTTCGACAGGTTGTAGCTAGAGGAATCTTTGGGATTCTTACGCTTGTTCTTTCTATGCTGGCAATGGCATCGATGATGTAATCTTGAATTCGTCTATGGATGAACTGCATACTATGTTTTATTTGACTAGTCAATCATCTTCAACATGGACCGACAAAACGCACGCAATTTTCTGAACCAAACCGTCCCGACGCAATTGTCATTAACACGGTCCTGTATTTGTCTGCGAACGTATCTGGCTGCCTGTTTTCCTGTAAATCAGAAGAAAACCAGGGGGCATTGCGGGAGTCCGGACCTCCGCCGTGCCGCGCCATGCCAAAACCCGTACTTCCGCTCCCTCTCCGCTCCGATCATTTCCGGGCCAAGTTGAAGAGAAAAGAGGCGCCGGTCAAGATGATGGAGATGTTCGAGGATATCTTGGCGAAGAAGGAGGTATATGTCAAGCGCTATAGTGCATAGGGAGAAAGAAATGTATAGAGATTCACCGTCTTGATCACGGCAACCGAGAAGAAGATCAACCTCGAAGAGGAGAAGACCAAACTCGTAGAGAAGAAGGTTGAGCTCGCGGCCACTTCAGAGGATACCAAGATGATGTTGACCATGAGAAGTGGACGAGTTGGATCTTGATGTGACAATGATCGTGCACTTCGTCCACGTTAGATGTTGAAGCATTTGGCGGCCGCGATAGAGACGTCCCAGAAGGAGACGGATAGTAAGGTGGCAGATGGTGAGGAGGCGAATGATGAGGAGGAAGCGGTGCAGAGTGAGCGAAGAGGTTCAGACAGCATATCTGGGAGGGAAATAATGCCATCTTTTGCATGGACCGCCGGACAGGTTCTTTTGTGATCAGGTGCATGTAAAAACTATAAGCATCCGTCTCTTTTTCGTTGTGATTGGGGTACTATGAATACCATATTATTGCTCATATTGTTATGCATTTAAAATAAAGCATAGTACAGCATTTAGGGGATGTGATTGGATGACCAGCTTCCATATTTATGTTTGTGGACTGATCCGAACAAGTCCGCAGGACAAATAGTGTGCCCATTTAGGAACGGCGTTGAAGATGCCCTTACTATTTACCACCATACAAACTATAGAAATCATAGTTTAAAATCAAAAGACTCAGAGCAACTCCAATAGCTTCCGTATTCGTAAGAAAATATCATTTACGGGGAATACAGGCAAAAATAGCCCTCAAACAGCTCCCGTAAGCCCAGAAGTTTCCCAAAAGTTTTTTTTACGGACAGATGGCCATCTCGTATAATTCTGGTAGCCTGAGACCGTTTGAACTTTATGGCTCGGATACCGTCGTGCCACCACGACAGTCCCGCGCCACCACTCCATGGGCCACACCACTGACCACCGTCGCCACGCCATCTCCATTACCGCCTCGAGTTTCATGTCGCTAAGACGGGAGAGGAGCTCACAAGTGAGGCGCTTCATGCGCCGCACCGCGGCCAAGCATTTGGATCCCGTTTTGGTGATTTTACCGGGTCTGGACGAAACGGGCGAAATTCATTTTTTGGATTTTTTTGAAAAGTTTTGGTCGAAAAATTACAATCCAAAATTTAAATTTTGAATGAAATTTGTCCAAAATTAATCCAAAACTATGAAATAAATCAGAACAGAAGTGTACAGTAGATCCTTTATTTGGCTAGTAGAAGTCATACAGTAAACTCCTAGTTTATCCTATACTTCCTAATAATCACGACAAGGTAGAAATAAATCCTAGTCTATCATATAGTTCCTAATAATCACGACATTCCACATCCCCCGTAGTCACAACGGTAACGATAGAGATAGTGAGACTGGAGAAGAATCCGAAGATAAGCCGAAGGACACCCAACCCCCCCAACCCCCAGTCGAACGGTCAATGCATCGCGCAAGTCATGACTGGAGTGGAAACCAACGAGGTTGCTCAAGCAAGGCAGTAGCCCTTTGTGCTGATGTTGAGGTAGCCGAAAGCAGAGGGTGGTGTAGCCGTGGTCGAGGTAGTCGTGCGAGGGACGTCGTGGACGATGTCGAGTCGGGGTGGCTGGTGTCTAGTTAGTTATCATGGACTAGGAAGAAGAGCAGCAGCAGCGGCCAAAGGAGGCCGCGTCGACGACTAGGTTAGGAGCACGACGGCGTTGCTCGAAGTAGGCGAGGAAGAACCCGACAGCGTGACGAAGACCGCGCGGATGGTGGTGTTCCCGTGCCTAGGAAGGCGGCAAGGCGCATACCACACAGAAGTCGACGCGTGTGCACGGCGAAGTGGACCGTGTGTCGCGGCACTACGGCCCGAAGGTGCGACATAGTGGCAGCGCGCGGCTCGGCGCGACGGCGGGGAGGACCTCAGGGACGCAGCAAGGACTACATTTCACACTCCCTACGCCCAAATGGGGCGACGCAGCGGCAACGCAAGGGTCAGTGCAGCCACATGGACGACCTGGAGCGGACAGCCTCAAGCTGGCGGTGGACCGTAGGTCGCGGCACTACGGTCTGATGGGTCGACGCAGCGGCATCGCGCGAGTCGGTGCAACAATGGGAATGGACTCGGTACTAATTTTCTAGAAAACCAAAAACAAGCAGAAAACATCAACTGGCACTAGGCACTGGGTTAATAGGTTGGTCCCCAAAAATGAAATAAGATAGCATAAAACTACAAATAAAGCATCCAAGATTAATAATATAATACCATGAAACAATAAAAAAATTATAGATACGTTGGAGACGTATCAATCGACCGCCTTGGGGGAGGCATGGTGCGAAAGTGGCGGCGGCTAGGGTTTGGATCAGGGTTAGGCTGATACCACGTAGAAGGATAGAGGGGAATTGGTGGAATTCTTTGATGTATTGCTCGAGCTTCGTGGACGTATATATAGGAGTACATGACCATTGTGGAGTACAATACAAAGTTGAAATAAATCCTAGTCTATCATATACTTCCTAATAATCACGATACTCAACACTTCCCACCACCGCGCTTCCTCCACCTCTAGCTGCCGAAATGCCACCACTAGCAACACCAACCACTGCCACTACAGGACGTTACATCGGCTTGCCAACCCGTGCCACAAGTGCTCACCTCACTGGAGTCAATGCCGCGACGGCGGAGGTCTCGGGTTCCGGTGAAGTCGGGGTAGCATGGGGCTAGGGGTTTTTGTGAAGTTGTATGGGAGGTTCATCGTGGTGTAGGGAGTCAAATGGTGGCAAGCATTAGTCTCGGGGGCAACTGTGCTGTCGGAATTTCACCAGCGGCGAGCAAGGGTGATATGTCCATGTTGCATCATGCTTTTATATCGATATTTATTGCATTATGGGCTGTCATTACACGTTATGTCACAATACGTATGCCTATTCTCAATTATTTTACAAGGTTTACGTGAAGAGGGAGAATGCCGGCAGCTCGAATTCTGGGCTGGAAAAGGAGCAAATATTAGAGATCTATTCTGCACAACTCCAAAAGTCCTGAAACTTCACGAAGTTACTTTTGGAATTAATAAAAAATACTGGCGAAAGAATCCACCAGAGGGGGCCCACACCCTGGCCACGAGGGTGGGGGCGTGCCCTACCCCCCTGGGTGCGCCCCCTGCCTCGTGGGCCCCCTGGCAGGCCTCCGGTGGCCATCTTCTGCTATATGAAGTCTTTCGTCCGAGGAAAAATCAAAAAACAAGCTTTCGGGAAGAAACTCCGCCGCCATGAGGCGGAACCTTGGCGGAACCAATCTAGGGCTCCGCAGAGCTGTTCTGCTGGGGAAACTTCCCTCCGGGAGGGGAAATCATCACCATCGTCATCACCAACGATCCTCTCATCGGGAGGGGGTCAATCTCCATCAACATCTTCACCAGCACCATCTCATCTCAAACCCTAGTTCATCTCTTGTATCCAATCTTTGTATCCAAACCTCAGATTGGTACCTGTGGGTTGCTAGTAGTGTTGATTACTCCTTGTAGTTGATGCTAGTTGGTTTACTTGGTGGAAGATCATATGTTCAGATCCATTATGCATATTAATACCCCTCTGATTATGAACATGAATATGCTTTGTGAGTAGTTACGTTTGTTCCTGAGGACATGGGAGAAGTCTTGCTATAAGTAGTCATGTGAATTTGGTATTCGTTCGATATTTTGATGAGATGTATGTTGTCATCCCTCTAGTGGTGTCATGTGAACATCGACTACATGACACTTCACCATTGTTTGGGCCTAGAGGGAGGCATTGGGAAGTAATAAGTAGATGATGGGTTGCTAGAGTGACAGAAGCTTAAACCCTAGTTTATGCGTTGCTTCGTAAGGGGCTGATTTGGATCCATATGTTTCATGCTATGGTTAGGTTTACCTTAATACTTCTGTTGTAGTTGCGGATGCTTGCAATGGGGGTTAATCATAAGTGGGATGCTTGTCCAAGTAAGGACAGTACCCAAAGCACCGGTCCACCCACATATCAAATTATCAAAGTACCGAACGCGAATCATATGAACGTGATGAAAACTAGCTTGACGATAATTCCCATGTGTCCTCGGGAGCGCTTTCCTTCATATAAGAGTTTGTCCAGGCTTGTCCTTTTGCTACAAAAAGGATTGGGCCATCTTGCTGCACCTTATTTACTTTTATTACTTGCTACTCGTTACAAATTACCTTATCACAAAACTATCTGTTACCGATAATTTCAGTGCTTGCAGAGAATACCTTACTGAAAACTACTTATCATTTCCTTCTACTCCTCGTTGGGTTCGACACTCTTACTTATCGAAAAGGCTACGATAGATCCCCTACACTTGTGGGTCATCAAGACTCTTTTCTGGCGCGTTGCCGGGGAGTGAAGCGCCTTTGGTAGGTGGAATTTGGTAAGGAAAATGTATATAGTGTGCTGAAATTTACTGTCACTTGTTACTATGGAACATAATCCTTTGAGGGGCTTGTTCGGGGTATCTTCACCCCGACCAGTAGAGCAAAAGTGTTCTCCTCAACCTACTGAACCTACTTAAAATGTTTACTTTGAAATTCCTTCGGGTATGATAGAGAAACTGCTAGCTAATCCTTTTGCAGGAGATGGAACATTGCATCCCGATTTACACTTAATCTATGTGGATGAAGTTTGTGGATTATTTAAGCTTGCAGGTATGCCCGGTGATGTTATCAAGAAGAAGGTCTTCCCTTTATCTTTGAAGGGAGAGGTCATTGACATGGTATAGGCTATGTGATGATATGGGATCATGGAACTACAAACGATTGAAATTGGAATTTCATCAGAAGTTTTATCGTATGCATCTTGTTCATCGTGATCGTAATTATATATATAATTTTTGGCCTCGCGAAGGACAAAGCATCGCTCAAGCTTGGGGGAGGCTTAAGTCAATGTTACATTCATGCCCCAATCATGAGCTCTCAAGAGAAATGATTATTCAAAAATTTTATGCTCGACTTTCTCTCAATAATCGCTCCATGCTTGATACTTCTTATAATGGATCTTTTATGATGAAGACTATTGAATTCAAATGGGATTTATTTGAATGAATTAAACACAACTCTGAATATTGGGACCTCGACGAAGGTAAGGAGTCAGGTATAACACCTAAGTTTGATTGTGTTAAATATTTTATGGATATCGAAGTTCTTCATGAATTTAGCACTAAATATGTACTTGACTCTGAGATAGTAGCTTCTTTCTGTGAATCCTTTGCTACTCATGTTGATCTCCCAAAGGAGAAGTGGTTTAAATATAATCCTCCCACTGAGGTAAAAGTAGTTGCTCCTATTAAAGTTGAAGAAAAGACTATCACTTATGATGATCCTGTTGCTCCTGCTGCTTATATTGAGAGGCCACCTTTCCCTATTAGAATAAAGGATCATGCTAAATCGTCAACAAAAGTAATATTAGGACACACAAACCCCCTGAGCAAGTTAAAGTTGAACCTAAAATTTCTATGGTTAAAGATCTCTTGGCCGATAATATTGATGGGCATGTTATTTACTTCTTTAATGAAGCTGCTAGAATTGCTAGACCTGATGCTAAAAATAAACATAGACCTATTCTGAAACACAACTTGCCTGTTGAAATCCTAGGGGATCCTCCTCCACCCAAGGGTGATCCCGTGTTTGAGCTTAAACCATTGCCCGATACTCTTAAATATGCTTATCTTGATGAAAAGAAGATATATCCTGTTATTATTAGTGCTAACCTTTCAGAGCATGATGAAGAGAAATTATTGAAAACTTTGAAGAAGCACCGTGCTGCTATTGGATATACTCTTGATGATCTTAAGGGCATTAGTCCCACTCTATGTCAACACAAAATAAATTTGGAGAAAGACGCCAAACCAGTTATTTATCCCCAACGACGGCTAAATCCTAAGATGAAAGAAGTGGTAAGAAAAGAAATATTAAAGCTCCTTGAAGCAAGTATAATTTATCCCATTGCTGATAGTCAGTGGGTAAGCCCTGTCCATTGTGTCCCTGAGAAGGGAGGTATTACTGCATTCCTAATGATAAAGATGAATTGACTCCGCAAAGAATTATTACAGGTTATAGGATGGTGATTGATTTCCACAAATTAAAGAAAGCTACTAAAAAGATCATTACCCTTTGCCTTCCATTGATCAAATGCTAGAAAGATTATCCAAACATACACATTTTTTCTTTCTAGATGGTTACTCTAGCTTCTCTCAAATATATGTGTCAGCTGATTGTCAAGAAAAGACTACTTTTACTTGCCCTTTCGGTACCTTTCCTAATAGACATATGCCTTTTGGTTTATGTAATGTACCTTCTACCTCACTACAAGAAATATGTCAACTTATGACCTTCTGTTAGTGACCCTTGAAGAATTGGTCATAAATTTATGACCATTTTAGACCAATTGGTCAAAAACTGTCTGGGGGGCTCTAAACCCTAAACCATAACGACCATTTTGGTCAGAAAGGTCATAATTTAATTAGAGGAAATGGTCATAAAGCAAACAGCGCTAGTCCGTTGCCTTATTTCTAGTTGTTAACGACCAATATAGATGGTCATAGCCTTGTAAATTGTGGTGGGTTGCTATGACTAGGCGCCACCTCATCAGTTTTGCCTATGTGTCATGTCCATGTGGCAGTTTTTGCCCTAGGTTGTGAAGCAACCTATATTTCTGTCATTCCCAAAATTCCCAAAAAAATCTCATAAATTCTTTGGGTCATATCTTCATCAAATATGTAAAAGTCCTTCCTTGCCTAGTTCAAAACTAATTCAACAATATTCATTTTCCTATTTTGTTCACAACAATACTTTATGAAGGTAGTGCTATTTATATATTCTTGATTGCCCTAGGAATTTTTGGGCACTCTTTTCTATCCAAATCATTACCGCATGACAAAATTCAGCTCCATTTGCCTAGAAAATCTTCCTCGGCAAATTTCCAAAGTTTTTGTCCACCTAGAAGCATTGTGAAGGAAGTACCTTTTTTATATCTAGAAATGACATTAAATTTATACAGTTCCTTCATATGCCCAAATTATCACCCTCCTCCAAATTGTAGCTCAGTCAAATCATCTATGTGAGCCCAGGTTCAATTTATATTTTATGGCCAAATTGGCACGTTGCAAAGCACTACTAGAAAAAGGGCTATAGATGTGATTGACACTAATGGCGCACCAGACAAGCGGTGCGCCATTAGTATATACTAATGGCGCACCACCTTCTGATACGCCATTAGAGTTGAAACTACTAATGGCGCACCTGGCCCCAGGTGCGCCATTAGTATCAAAATTTTTTAACTAGTGCGCCTGTCCAAACATACTAATGGCGCATCCAGACACAGTGTGCCATTACTAGTTGTAACTAGTAACGGCGCACCTGCCGGAAAGTGCGCCACTAATGTTGTTTTTTTTATTATGTTTTTTATTCCCTTTTTTTGCAAAACTACTAATGGCGCACCGTTCCACCGTGCGCCATTACTACACAGTAACCTGGATTACTAATGGCGCAATTAGAGTTGGTGCGCCATTAGTAAGTGAGCAGCAACAAGATATTTTGTACAGCCTCTCCTACCCACACTCACTTTCTCCCCACTTCATTCTCTCCACCTCCTCCTTGTCTCGGGTGCCTCCTCTTTTTCACCTCATTTCCACCATAAATTCATTCAATTTAAGTGGTTAAATTACCTTGTTTTGATAGGTAAGTAAGGGGGGAAGCTATATTTATGTTGTTCTCCCTACAACAATGTGCACATGCACTTTTTATGGCCTAGCTAGATCTATGTATGTTCGTGGTGTTGCATATGTTTGTGGTGTTGCATATGTGTTTGTGTTTGGAGGTGTACTGGTATTTGAAATTCGATAGTTGTCAATATTTTGCCGGAATGTTGATTCATTTCCGTTTCGGCGAGAATTTTAGCATTAAGCATTCTTTTTGGTCCTATTTTTAGGGAAAGTAATGGCAAATTTTTTCTTGGTTCTAAAATATCGTTTTGCTCTACCCCGCAGGCGACCATGGTCCGCATGATGACAGAAGGCATCATGAATAGGTTTTTGAGGTCCGCGAAGGCCGAGATGCTTAAAAAGAACGAGACGGAGATAAGATGTCCGTGTCGAAGATGCAAGCTGAAGAGCCTTATTGCGGATCCAGAATCCGGGCAGGTGCGGGACCACCTGCTCTTGCGTGGTTTCATGGATGGCTATCGGTGGCAAGGTGATGAAGATGACTACGAAGTCGTCCATGGGGGCCGGGCAAGAAATGAGGAAGGGCAGCAAGACAACCACCGCGGCTCGGGCGGGCGAGAAGACGAAGAATCCCCAGGAGATGATCACGACGGTGATGCTGTACACAGTCATCATGTAGAAGATGCAGGACATGATGATGAGGAAGATGCCGGAGCAGTCGACGGGCATGATCATGAAGATGATGATGCCGGCGGAGCAGACGACGCTGGACCATCGATGGGCTGGGTGCAGGACCCTCATATTCAAGAGCTGCTTCTCAAGCAGACGGATAACGCAAGAGCTGCCGCCCGAGAGAAAGCCAAGATGGATCAACTTGAGTTAGACGCGGTTACTCCATTGTATGAAGGATGCAGGCCCGAGGATACCCGCCTGAAAGTAACGCTCATGGCTCTGGAGATGAAGGTAAAACACAAAATGACCGACGCACGCTTCGACGAGAACATGTCATTCTGGCACGAACGTCTTCCCGAGGGGAACAAGTGCCCGACCAGTTTGGAGGAGGCAAAGAAAATCGTGTGTCCTCTGGATTTACCGCACGTGAAATACCATGTGTGCATGAACAATTGCATCATTTATCGGGACGAGCACGCAGAGTCTAGCATATGTCCGGTGTGCGGCGTCACTCGATACAAGAAGAGGAAGAAAGCTCCTCGAAAAGTGGTGTGGTACTTTCCGATTACTCCTCGTCTGCAGTGGTATTTCGCGGACCCTAAGGTAGCAAAGCTCCTGCGTTGGCATGCGGATAGGGAGGAGAAGAAGCGAGAAGATGACGCAAATGATCCGGAGATAGATAAAAAAGACAAGATGCTGAGTCACCCTAAGGATGCGAGCCAGTGGCAAGTGTTGAACTTCGAAGACCCAGAATTTGGGAATGATCCAAGGAACATCATGCTGGGCACGAGCACCGATGGAGTCAATCCGTTTGGCAGCCAGAGAAGCACACATAGCACCTGGCCTGTGTTTGTGTGGATGTACAACCTTCCCCCCTGGTTGTGCATGAAGAGGAAGTACATTCACATGAGTATGCTAATTGAAGGACCGAAAAAACCAGGGAACGACATCAATCTGTATCTGGGGCTGCTGAAAGAGGAGCTTGACACGCTGTGGAAAACGCCAGCCAATACGTGGGACGCCGCAGAGAAAGAATATTTCCCTATGAGAGCCGCACTGCTCACGACGGTGCACGACTATCTCGGTTATGGATATGTCGCGGGGCAGGTGGTCCACGGATTTTCTGGATGCGTCAGATGCAAGGATGACACAACGTATCGCCAGCTAGATAGAGATCCCGGGTCTTCGAAAACCTTGTTCATGGGACATCGAAGGTGGCTTCGCGACGATGACCCGTGGAGAAAACACAAGGATCTGTTCGATGGTGAAACCGAACCCCGAGGACGCCCGCGTACGAGGAGCGGCGAGGAAATAGACGAGCTGTTGAAAAATTGGAAAGACTGCCCATTGCGGGGAAAGAAGCAAAAGGCGCCAGAGCCGGGAAAGAAGCGAAAGGCGCCAGAGCCGCTGCTGAAGGTATGGAAAACGAGGTCTGTTTTCTGGGACTTGCCGTACTGGAAGATCCACCGTGTGCCTCACAGCCTTGATGTCATGCATATCACGAAGAATGTGTGCGAGAGTCTGCTTGGTACCCTGCTCAACATGCCAGAGAGGACCAAAGATGGGCCGAAAGCAAGGGCAAACTTGAAAATAATGGGCATCAGGCAGGAGCTTCACGCTATATATGATGATCATGATGATGATGATGATGAGGCGAAGCAGGACACGGAAAGTCGTCGCAAAGGCAAAAAGGCCAAGAAGACCGAAAATGACTACCCTCCTGCGTGCTTCACTCTAAGTCAGGAGGAGATCGAGCAGTTTTTCACCTGCCTCGTAGGAGTAAAACTTCCTTACGGTTACGCGGGGAAGATAAGCAGATACCTAGACCCAGCGAAGCTGAAGTTCAGCGGGATGAAGTCTCACGACTGTCACGTGCTGATGACGCAGATACTTCCAGTTGCAATCTGTGGGATCATGGACGCGCACGTCCGTGAAACCCTATTTGGCCTATGCAACTTTTTCAACGTCATCTCTCGGAAGTCTGTTGGCGTGAGGCAACTCAGAAGGCTACAGGAAGAGATCATGGTGATACTATGCGAGCTTGAGATGTACTTCCCGCCCGCATTCTTCGACGTTATGGTGCATCTGCTGGTCCATATCGTGGATGATATCATCCAACTCGGGCCGACGTTCCTGCATAGCATGATGCCGTTCGAAAGGATGAATGGTGTCATCAAAGGATACGTTCGCAACATGTCACGTCCAGAGGGAAGCATAGCCAGGGGCTTTCTGACCGAAGAGTGCATCTCCTACTGCACGAATTATCTAGGCATCGAGAACCCCGTTGGTCAGCCCGTCAATAGGCACCTCGGCAGGCTCGCTGGATGGGGTCACCGTGAGGGTCGTCGCGAAATGCATGTCGACTTCGAGGGTCGACTCGCCAACTTTGAAAGAGCAAACCTAGTCGCGCTACAACACATAGACGTGGTCGATCCTTGGGTGGTACAGCACAAAACCTTTATTAAGAAGACGTACCATGACCGAGGCCAACAGAGGACGGACGGAGATATACTCAAAGAGCACAACTCATGTTTCACGTGTTGGTTCAAGCAGAAGCTTCTGTCGTACCCTTTACATGAGGATTCTTCCGCGGAAGAACAACTCATATTCGCCTTGTCACAGGGCGCCGAGCACAACCTGATGACCTATGAGGCGTACGATATCAACGGCTACACATTCTACACCGAGGCCAAGGACATGAAGAGCGATGGTTATCAGAACTCTGGGGTAACAATGGAATCCTACACCGGTAACGACAAGGACAGATACTACGGAAGGATCGAGGAGATCTGGGAGCTGAGCTACGCTGGAGAGAAGGTCCCGATGTTCCGTGTCAGATGGGCCAAGAGCGTCCTAAAAGAAGACCGGTATTTCACCACCATGGTTATACCCGAAGCCAAATCCAAGACCGCGGGCGCAAACGTCACCGCGAAAAATGAGCCATGGGTACTGGCTTCCCAAGTGGACCAATGCTTCTTCATTACCGACCCGTCAAAGCCCAGTCGTGTTGTCGTGAGGAGAGGCAAAAGGAAGATCATCGGAATGGATGGAGTAGCCAATGAGCAAGACTTCGACAAGTATGGCGACCCGAGGATCGAACATGACGACGATGATGAAGTAGCAGCATACACCACAAGAAGAAGCAGGACCACCCAACCTAAAGGACGTCCGTTCCACAGAAGAACTCCATTTGCGAAAAAGAAGGGAAAGAAGATTGTGAACAGATAGCTAGCTAAGATCGATTGTATTTAAATCGTAGCCTTCATTTCTCGATTGTATTTCATGGGCACTTTTTGAACTATCATGAATATTTTTAAATTTCATGGACACTCGATCTCGATCCCCCTCCATCTCGATCGCTATCCCACCTCGCCAGATCCGGTCCCCCTCGCCGCCGAGCACCCCCCGGTCCACCGGCCGCCGCCGCCGACCCCCCGCACCCCTCCCCTACTCAACCGCCGCCGCCGACCCCCCGCACCCCGCGCACCCTCCCCCGCTCCACCGGCATTACGGTTTGATGTAATTTTTTAAAAAATTATTACTGTCTTATAAAAAAATATTACTATTATGATTTAAACAAGTTTGAACATATTTAAACACAAATAAGTATCAAAAAACATTTTAAATGCATAAAAAAAAATTTGTGGAGCCTAGGAATCGAACCCAAGACCTCCTGGTGTGAGAACTGGCTGCTGACCAGTCGAGCTAGTAGAGGGAACTTGGTGTGGATCAGGTCAGGTGGAAGATAACCTGTTGGCTCGAGCAGAAATAAAAAAAATACTAATGGCGCACCACGGTCCTCAAAGGGAATAAAGTGAACAATGCTGCCCTCACGAAGATGAGCACGGCCCTGTCTACTTGGAAAAGCAATGTGAAGAGAATGATCGAGAAAGGTGAGAGTTATGAGAAGATCAAGGAGAAAAATCCTTCGATCACCGAAGATGACTACAACGACTTCAAGATCAATTTCTCGAGCACCGCATGCTCCGAATCAAGTAAGTGGGGGAAAGAAATGCGGGAGCTGAATTTAGGGGAACACACACTCGGTCCCGGCGGTTACAGAGTGGCGGAGCCTATATGGGACAAGGAGGAGGCGGACCGTGCCGAGCAAGGCCTACCGCCCCTCTTCGATAAATACGGTGACAAGCAGACCAGGAACTTTGTCAGGGCCCGGTACAAGAAGGACCCGAAAACAAAAGAGCTTACCACGGATCCGAAGACCAGGGCGCTTGAGCTTGTTCTGGTAAGGAATACACCCCCGCGTAATTAGCTCCATACGGTTGCATTCCAATTAATGAAGCCAAATTTCTAAATGGTTCACATTCCTTCCGCAGGTGACTGAAAGCAGTAGCGCGGGGTCGACTAAGAGCAACCCTTGGGACACCACTCTAAATAGGGCGTTGAATGTAATGAAGAACAAGGATAAGCTCAGTAAGCCGACGTCAGCTGGTCGTGTGGCCGGCAAAGGCTTGTCGACAAAATGGTCGTCATACTATAACACTGGTGGGCGAAAGGAGAAAAAGACCAGCTCGGAAAGCCAGGTGCGCGAGGTTCAAGAACTCAGGGCACAGGTGGCGCGGATTCCGGAGATTGTCCAAGAGCAAGTGCAACAACAACTCGGAGCGACGATCACCGCCATTGTGCCTACCTTAATCCAGGGGATTAGTGCGTGGATTGCGGGCGGCCAACAGGGGCCGCCCCCGATTCCTAGCTTCACGGCCAGCAACTCGCAGAACGCGATGGCGGGGCCATTGGTGTCTCCGGCGGAGGCGGCATTGGTGTCTCCGACGCCGGCACGGGAGCTTAATGCACCCGGGTGTACGTCGGCCGGCACCTCTGCAGCAAGCGGCCCCTCCGTCAACTGCACGCCCGCCGTTGGCGGTGCCTCGACATTAGCCGAGCTCGACGCCATCATCATGGTAACTAATTAAGCCTCTCTCGGCCAAGGACTTCATCTCCTTGCCTTTGACTGGGCATCCCTGACGCCCTACATGTTTTCGCAGGGCGCCGCCGACGTTCCGTGCACTCTCCTGCACTTCGTGAACAACGAGTTGGTCGATGTCGCCAAGGGCAAAATCGTTCAACCGGGCAACCCCTTGTTCCACGGTACCCAGATGCCACCCAACTTGTTTAGGGTTCAACTGGTTCGGGTGCTGCCAGGCTGCGACGAGTTGTTACCTCCGATTCGACCCGTCGGGGCCGACGATGATGACGTGATGACCCTCAGCGCCTGCCTGAGCTGGCCCCTGCTTTGGCCGAAGAGCCAGATTCGTTTGGGGGCGGGGGACACAACCCCAAAGACAACACCGCTAGTCGTGCCGGCGCCAAGTCGGCCCCATGGCAAGACCGCCGCAACGGTGCCGGACATCCCTATGCCACTGGATCCAAACATGCATATGGCACAGGATCAGAACGACGACGACGACGATACATTTGCCAACGTCGATCAGTACTTTGCCGATCATGGGTACGGTGGCGACTTCATGGGCCCTCCTTCTCAAGAACCCAACCCAACAAAAGACGTGCGCGATCTAGCTGGTACCGCGGAGAAGCCAAGTTGCAACAGGCGTCGTCTGCAGTTCAGCTCTCAGGAGACCCCTCCAGCTGCCGACTTCACCGAGCCTCAGATAGGCGAGGTGCGAAATATGATCAGCCCCAACACACTCAAGAAGGCGGTCTGTGAGCAGAACTCGGTCCCATTACAGGAGAAGAAGAAGGCACGCAAAAGAAAGACTAATAAGGGTGCGGGCCAGCCGGCACCGAGTACGATCCGTGCTCAGGACTGGCCACCTTCACCTGAGGATATCTCGAGGAGGGTGCATGTGGCGGGTAGGCCGATGCTACCGAGAAATATGCTCGATGCTGCAACCGGTGCTATGCGGAGTCTGCATGACAGTGTTCTTTCTTTGGAGAAGCGGCGTCTCGGAGAGAAGGATGTGGCATACCCGGTTTTCGCGGCCAAGGTGCCAGAGGGCAAGGGCTTTGTGGATAACTCCATCGGGGGTACGATCGTCCTGCGGTTTGATGACATCCACGCTATGTTGAACCTTCATCCGCTGCACTACACCTTCGTTCGTCTATTTTCGCTGAGTATGGAGATGCGGATCATTCGCGACAAGACCCCGGACATCGTGATAGTCGACCCCTTCTACATGCGTGCCAAGATCTTGGGCAGCGCTGGGGACCGACAAGTCGTGAGTTCTTACCTCGAAGGCGTCATTCTGGCAAACCAAGATAAGGATAACTTCCTCGTGCCTTACTTTCCCGAGTAAGTCCTCCCCTCAACCGCCCCGTAACATATGAATTCTTAGATTTCGATCGTTTTTCTTTTAACATTCCGTGTTTTCTGCAGTGACACACGTTGCACGCTCATCCTCCTAAGCCCCAAATATTCCATGGCCACGCATTTCGACCCGGACCGTCAGTCGAACGTAGACTACACAAATGTCAAGAAGGTTCTTGATGATGTTCTCCCCGGCTACGTCAAATCTGGAGGCACCTTCACCAGGCCTATTCGTAAGTACGGCAAGCACGTGTTCTCCCACAATACGACATTCTGCTGCGTCAAGCAGCCGCCTGGCGGTCAGAAGGGTGCCTACTACGCCATCCATCACATGCGGGCGATCGTACGGGACAATCATCAACTTCTGCTACCGAGTAGACTCAAAGATTGGGCCGCGAGCGTGTCAGCAATCCAGGACGCGGACATCAAACAAGAATTCTTTCGCATCCAGTCAGAGTTTGCGGAAATCATCCATCAAGATGTCCTTCGTACCGCGGGGTAGTTCTACCTCAGAAATCAACCGTCCAACAGTGACATCGACACAATCCTACAAATGCAGGCTGACAACGCCCGTTCTTTCATGACTCCCACGATAGACGGCGGCTTCATCCACGCTCCGGTCCCTTGAGTCTCATGTTGTAATTAAACTTTAATGAACTTGTAGTATGTCTCTTTGGTTTCGAGATTTGTTCAACTTAAGATGTAATCGATGCTATTAATGTCTTGCTTTTCTCTTCCGATCGTTCTGTTGCATACTTATATATTGCTTATGTATTGTCTGTGAATTGGTACTAACGTTTCGTTTGGCTACTGCATAGCGATGCCGTGGTATATCGTGTACAAGGGTAAGGTTCCCGGAGTCTACGACGACTGGGAGGAGTGTCGGAGACAGGTTCACCGATTCAGCGGTAACAGTTACAAAGGGTACGCCACTAGGGCCGAGGCCAAATCTAGATACGCCCGCTATCTAGCGGGAGAGGGGAGGGAGCGTTGGAGGAACCGGATGAAGACGAGTTTCATCGTGATGATGCTCATCGTGATGACCGCAGCTCTCTTCTAGGTGATGGTAGTTTAGATGATCGATATCGACTTGTAATGTGAAGACAAACTCGCGGTCTCGAGACTTGTAATACAATGTTCTATCTTTGTTCGGTCTTTTCAATTCGGAGACTAATATGATGACTTGTATTCGGAGACTAAAATGATGAATTGTATTCAGAGACTAATCTTCTATTGTATTCGATGAATCTGTTGTTGATGTGTGCTGTCTATATTTTGTCAAATTATACATTTTGTAACCTGTGCAAAAAACAGAAAATTAAAAAATAAAAAAACCTAATATTCATACTAACGGCGCATCACATCATAGTGCGCCATTAGTATGCCAAAGGATACTAATGGCGCATCATTAAAGAGTGCGCCATTAGTATGCCGAAGTTACTAATGGCGCATCTTGCTGTCGTGCGCCATTAGTATGCCAAAGCACCTGGGTATACATGGCCCCCTGGGAGGCATACTAATGGCGCACTGTTGTATATACTAATGGTGCATCTGGGGTGCGCCATTAGTATACCAGATACTAGTGGCGCACCTGTGGTGCGCCATTAGTAAAATATACTAATGGCGTGCTACTAATGGCGCACCACTAATGCGCCATTAATGGCCAAATTAGGTGCGCCATTAGTAGGCCTTTTCCTAGTAGTGAAGCAAGTGTTATATAGACCCCTCCTATTACCCTCAAACTTTTTGGGCACTCTTCCATACCCAAATCATTGCCACATGATAATATTCAGCTCAATTTTCCTAGTAAATCTTTCTCAGGAAATTTCCAAAGTTTCTACCTCGAGAGAAGCTTTGTGAAGTAAGTACTAGCTAGGCTTACCCAAATGATCTGAAAATTTACCAGTGCATGACCATACCTATGTAACTTACCTACACCAATTTTTAGCTCCTTTAATTCATCCAATCTCTCTCACTAGTTTTCCCAAGTTTTTGTCCATAGAAGAGCATTGTGAAGGAAGTACTACTTTGGCATGTCCAAATGGTATGAATTTTCTACAATGCTTTCCTATGCCCAAATAACCATCCTCCTCTAAATTTCAGCTCAATCCATTCATTATTTTGTGCCCAGCTTCAACATTCATATTTTTGTCTAGTGTGATACTTTGCAAAGCAAGTACCACCTAGGATCCTCCTTTTGAGCTAAAAATTTGTGAAGACATTCTCCTTAGTATATGATCATCCTCAGCCAAAACTCACGCCCATTGGTCATGTGCATTTCCCGTACCGCTAATCAAACACTTGGCTGCTTATTCATGTTTGAGCATCGATCGGTCTCCTCATGAGAATCTTATGTTGTGATTTTCTTCCTATCACCTACCTAGGGAGTGCCACAACCCACTAGACATGCCTAGGCTGCCCAGAACACATGGCAACGCCACGGTCACGCGGTGACCACGCGGCGGGCATGCGAGTTTACGTGCTCTAGAGTTGGGGGCCTCGGCCACCGCCCAAACCTCGACATATCGCCACCAAACCATGTATTTATGATTAAATAGGTACTTATGTAACTATAAATGATTTTTGGACAAAATAAATAGCAAACTATGAGGCAGCTGCAGTTCAAATTTGACCCTCTTCCTGCTAAATCGGTGGGAATTTGTCTTTTTCACCAGAGGTGGATCAAAACTTTTGGGCACTCGTAAAATGGAAAATGGTTTTTTCGTCCAAATAAAATGGAAACTTCCTTAGGCAACATTGTTTGCCATTCCAATATGCACCCTTGTGCACAATATGAGATCATTTGAACAAACTATGCGATGAATGTGGCCATAAGATTGATCATTTGGCTTGAAAGCCATGAATCTTCACGCATGATAGCTCATTTCTGAGAACACTTTTTTAAAAGAATTGCTGTATTACAAGTTTATTATTTTTCCTAGGAACTTGGCCATATATAATGACACAATGCGAAGGTTTCCCAATTTTTTTGATTTTTTTTGAACTTTTTATGCCCGTTTTAAAATGCGGTCAAAACGGCGGGAATGACCATTCCTAGCTAGTGGTTGAATCTTGAATTTTTTTGGTGTTTCTCTGATTAAATAGATACTTATGTACCTAGAAATGATTTTTGGAAAAAATAAAGAGCAAACTACGAGGTAGCTATAGTTCAAATTTGACCCGCTTCCAGCTGAATCGGCGGGAATTTGTCTTTTTCACCAGAGGTGGATAAAAACTTTTTACACCCAACCATTTGGTCAATTGTGCATTAAATATGGCCTAGTATTTTAGAAAAATGATTTGGTCCAATTTTGCAACAATTATTTGGTAGGTCCTTCACAAAAATACCTCATTTGGGGCAATCAAAAAATGGAAAATGGTTTTTCCGTGCACAGAAAATGAAAACTTCCTTAGGAAACATTGTTTGCCGTTCCAAGATGCACCCTTTTGCACAATATGAGATCATTTGAACAAACTATGCCAAGAATGTGGCCATAAGATTGATCGTTTGGCCTGATAGCCATGAATCTTCACACGTGATACCTCGTTTCTGAGAACACTTTTTTAAAATAATTGCCGGATTGCAAGTTTGTTATTTTTCCAGCGAACTTGGCCACATATAATGACACAATGCGAAGGTTTCCCAATTTTTTGATATTTTTTGAATTTTTTATGCCTGTTTCAAAATGTGGTCAAAACGGCGGGAATGACCGTTCCTAGCTAGTGGTTGAATCTTGAGATTTTTTTTAGTGTTTCTCTGATTAAATAGATACTTATGTACCTAGAAATGATTTTGGGAAAAAATAAAGAGCAAACTACGAGGTAGCTACAGTTCAAATTTGACCCGCTTCCTGCTGAATAGGCGGGAATTTGTCTTTTTCACTAGAGGTGGATCAAAACTTTTAACATCCAACCATTTTGTCAATTGTGCATTAAATATGGCCTAGTATTTTATAAAATTGATTAGGTCCAATTTTGCAACAAATATATGGTAGGTCTTTCCCAAAAAAACTCATTTTCGGCACTCAAAAAAATGGAAAATGAATTTTCCGTGTCAAGAAAATGAAAACTTCCTTAGGCAACATTGCTTGTCATTCCAAGATGCACCCTTGTGCACGATATGAGGTCATTTGAACAAACTATGCCATGAATGTGGCCATAAGATTGATCATTTGGCTTGAAAGCCATGAATCTTCACACATGATATCTCATTTCTGAGAACACTTTTTAAAAATAATTACCATATTAGAAGTTTATTATTTTTTCGGGAAACTTGGTCACATATAATGAGACAATGCGGAGTTTTCCAATTTTTTAATTTTTTTGAATTTTTTATGCACGTTTCAAAATATGGTCAAAACGGCGGGAATGACCGTTCCTAGATAGTGGTTGAATCTTATAATTTTTTTGGTGTTTCTCTGATTAAATAGATACTTATGTACCTAGAAATAATTTTTTGAAAAAATAAATAGCAAACTACAAGGTAGCTACAGTTCTAATTTGACCCGCTTCCAGCTGAATCGGCGGAAATTTGTCTTTTTCACCAGAGGTGGATCAAAATTTTTGACACCCAACCATTTTATCAATTGTGCATTAAATATGGCCTAGTCTTTTATAAAATTGATTAGGTCCAATTTTGCAACAAATATATGGTCGGTCCTTCACAAAAAAAACTCATTTCGGGCCCCCGGAAAATGGAAAATGAATTTTCCATGCGAAGAAAATGAAAACTCCCTTAGACAACATTGTTTGGAATTCCAAGATGCACCTCGTGTAAATATTTGATAGCTTCTTCACAAAAAAATTCATTTTGGACACTCAAAACATAAAAAAATAAAATGCTGACATGATTTTACACTTTATTTTTATTTGACCACGACCAATTTTGTATGGTCATAACATCTAATACTAAATGGTCATAACGTCATACACGCGCGCTGCGTTCTGATTGGGCCATAACCATCTCACGCGGATCATGCATCAGGCACCGTTGGATGCTCCTGGATCCAACGGTAGTCCTCGCCCCCTCACCCTCTCACCCACCTAGCCCTAACACAACCCCCCACGCCCCCACGCCCCCACTTCCCCACCGCAACCTTCTCCACCTTCTCTCCCGCACCCTTAGCCGCCGCCGTCCCCTTTGGCCAAAACCCTAGCTGCCCCTGCCCCCACACCATGGCCGACCTCCACCCCTGCGACGACGGCGAGGAGCCCGAGTCTCCACGCCTCCACGCTCAAGTGGCTAGAAATCCACCAGAGGCGAGGAGAGCTCCGCTCCTCCTCTGTCTCTCTCGATTCCCAGCCCACCCACCCAACCCGCCGCCACCGACCTCCATCCTCTCCGCCAACCCCGGCCACCGGCGACCACTCCCCTCCCCTCCTCTCCCACGGCCGCGGTCGGACCCTCCTCGCTCGCGCCCTAAACATAGCCGCACCGCACAGCCATGGCCAGATCCAGCAGCGGCCAGATCCAGCACCAGCGGCCAGATCCAGCACTAGGTGGGCGCGCGTGGAGGACACCGTTTGCCGCCATGGGAGCGCTCGAGGAGGCCCACCTCGCCACTGTCGCCGCGTGCGTGTGCGACGACGAGGAGTAGGAGGATCTTCTGGTGGAGCTCGGCGGCGGGAAGGCGTCGGGGGACACCATGGAGCTGACGGTGCGCGCGCTGCTGGTGGGGATCGGCGATGTCGACTGCCGAGAGGGGCTGCGCAGGACGCCCAAGAGCGTCGCCCGCCATTGCTGCGCCGTCAACGGCTGCTGCCGGTACATGCTCCGCCTCCTCTTCTCCTCTCTCCCCACCATGGCCTCATCCGCACGTGCGGGGGCTCGCATTCGGGTCGGATGGGGTGCGGTTTCTGTTGCTCTGGAGATTCGATTTGATTCGATTCTCCCCTCCTGCGCACATGTGCTTACACCGTTGATCCTCCGTGTTCCTCATTGCAGGTCGGAGGCACTCCACACCTTCCCGATCCGTAAGTGCATGGCGAACATCATGCTTAATTTTGTGTTTTCTCGGTTCCTGGTCGATGTGAATTCCTCACTGGTGTGGTTCGATTTCTGCTGATGGAACAGACGGGCTGTGTCTGGACTACAATGACGGGACCTGGCCATCGTGCTGCCGCCACACCAGCTTCGACATCGACAAGGTGCTAGCCGCAGAGACCTTACTGATATGTGGCCGCATTGGCTTCATTAATCCTGCCCAAGTTCTTCCTCCGCCTGCCGTTCGTCCTCCCTCCTCCCTCGTCCCCCTTCCTCCTGCATCCTCTATTAGTTCAATTTTTGTTTTCCCGATTCCTGTGTCGGATGAGCGCCTGCTGTAGTAGATTGGAAGTTGTGAGGATGTATGCAATGATGGATGCTTGTTGACAAGTAGTAGTTGTCGTGTGATTTTCTGAGTGCGTGTTCGACTTCACACGTGGAAGGGATTTTGCCTGGTAGGTGTTTGTGATAATGCTTGCAGGGGCAATTCCAAATACGTAATAGGTAGTGTTATTGAGCTATGGAAGCAATTAGTTGACAAAGTTTAGTCTTAACCAGTCAAATAAGAAAGATTTATTAAGTAGACAGAGATCGATGCATGGTACTTACAAAGGTAGTCAGCGAGTGAGAGCAATTTATTAAGTAGACAGAGATCGATGCTGCTCACTAAGTACATTGAGAGAATCTGATTTGGTGCATGTTGATGATTTTGCTTTTGCAGCTTGTCATTGAAGACATCTTCCATGACCTACAGTGCTCGGACCCTGACTGGAAGATCATACTGCTGAGGTACTTTAACGCGGTCGACGCTCACCCGAGTGGCTACATCGGGGACGACCCACATGGAGTCCCCAACAACCTGATGCCCTATGTGCAGCAAGTCGCTATTGGGAGGTGACCTGCGCAGACGGTTTATGGGACCGACTACAACATGAAGGATGGAACAGGGGTATGTGCAGCAGTTTTCATAACCGACCACACATTATCAGGGGCAGAATGCACTTAATTTTAATCAGTTCCACTGACACCTAGCAATCCCTTCTTCTTTTCAAGTCCGGAATGCATTTTTTACTTGAATTCAGTAGACCACATGTGCACACTTTTGCTGGCGTATGTACTGCTATCTATCTCATTTGGCCATCAAAATGTGCATGTCTTCATAGAAAAGAGATAACTATGTACTATGTCTTGCTGCAAACTGAGGTTGATATCTCCCATTCGCAAACAAAAGAGAGGTTGATGTTTCCCATTAGTGTTCACTGTTGTTTGGTACTACATCTTAAGACTGTTCGCTTATTGCCTTCCTCTAAGCTTAGGAGCTGCGCCAATTTAGAAAGGTTTCCGCATCTCTGTCTACCACATCTGTGAAAGTGTGAATCATGTCTTTATGCAATACCTGATATGATAACATGACCTAAATTAGGACTATTGGCTCCTTTACTTGCTCTGGTTTGGTTAAGACTGATGATGCCATGGATAATCACATTACTATTAAGTTTAAAAGTTCTATTAAAACAAGGTGGAAGCATGTTCTTTCTAGCAAATGTTCTAGGTGCTGCCACACTTATATTTTAATTTTCTGTTATTTTCATTGCTGCTGCTCTGTATAACAAATGTACTGCTATCTATCTCATGGTGATCACTAAACTAAGGAGGCTTAGCCTGGTAATAACTTATTTTACGTTAATAGCCTACAATGTTGTCTTGGAGATTATTGTCCAAAATAATACCTCTAATTTTTGTGTCCTTCAGGAATGTGTATCCTTCAGGACAACTCAAGCCCCTCCTCCTCTCCTGTACATGAATGTGAGATGCTGCGCATGCAAGATCTGAGCCAAATGGCATATTGTAATCTTTTTATTGCTGGTTTTTATGTACGATGTCATGAAGATGTACGTTTGAAATGTTGCTTTGATAGCAAAATTGTATTCCTGTGTACATGCTGCTTTGACAGCAAAATTATGAAAATTTCTCAACAATATATATGGGCAAAGTTGTATTCCTTTGTACTGCGCTTGAAAAGGCTACAGCCAACTGATGATGTTATTAGAACCTGACAACTGGGACCCATCTGACTAGTGGACCCTTCTATTGGGAAAAAAAGAAAAACTAAATTCGTTTAGACAAAAAGGCCACAACCCAACAATAAAAAAGGCTGCAATGTTGGGCTTGGCCCATGAAGCTGATCAAAAATTGATTGAAAAAATACATTAAAAAGGCCGAATTGTTGGGCTAGGCCCATGTAGAAAATTGAATTGGACCGGACTGAATCTTGTGCCACGTCAGATTGCCACGCTGGATGCCTACGTGGCCTGGGGATGTTGCTAGTGACCAAAACACCACAGTAGATGTATTTTGGTCATAAACGTCTTCGACCATTCCAAAAGAAAGGTCGCTATAGTCAGTTTATGATGGCCAGCTTTTGACCTTATGTTTTTGGTCACAAAAAGGTCACAAATGGAATTTGTGACCATTCAATGACCAATAGTGGTGGTCACAATTTGACATATTTCTTGTAGTGCCTTTGAAAGATGCATGATGGCTATATTCTCTGACTTTTGTGAAAAGATTTGTGAAGTTTTCATGGATGATTTATCTGTTTATGGATCCTCTTTTGATGATTGCTTGAGCAACCTTGATCGAGTTTTGCAGAGATGTGAAGAAACTAACCTTGTCTGGAATTGAGAGAAGTGCCACTTTATGGTTAATGAAGGTATTGTCTTGGGGCATAAAATTTCTGAGAAAGGTATTGAAGTTCACAAAGCTAAAGTTGATGCTATTGAAAAGATTCCGTGTCCCAAGGATATCAAAGGTATAAGAAGTTTCCTTGGTCATGCCAGTTTTTATAGGAGGTTCATTAAGGACTTCTCAAAAAATTTCTGGCCTCTGACTAACCTATTACAAAAAGATATTCCTTTTGTCGTTGATGATGATTGTGTGGAAGCATTTGAAATACTTAAGAAAGCCTTGATTTCTGCACCTATTGTTCAGCCACCTGATTGGAATTTACCCTTTGAAATCATGTGTGATTCTAGTGACTATGATGTAGGTGTTGTTCTAGGACAAAGAGTTGATAAAAAATTAAATGTTATTCAATATGCTAGTAAAACTCAAGACAATGCCCAGAGAAGTTATGCTACCACTGAAAAGGAATTCTTAGCAGTTGTATTTGCTTGTGATAAGTTCAGACCATATATTGTTGATTCTAAAGTAACTGTTCACACTGGTCATGCTGCTATTAAATATATTATGGAAAAGGAAGATGCTAAACCTAGACTTATTAGATGGGTCCTCTTGCTACAAGAATTTGATTTGCATATTATTGATAGAAAGAGAGCTAAGAACCCCGTCGCAGACAACTTGTCTAGGTTAGAGAATATTCTTGATGACCCACTACCTATTGATGATAGCTTTCCTCATGAACAACTAGTTGTCATAAATGCTTCTCGTACTACTCCATGGTATGCTGATTATGCTAATTACATTGTTGGTAAATTTATACCACCTAGTTTCACATACCAGCAAAAGAAAAAGTTCTTCTATGATTTCTGGGATGACCCATATCTTTACAAAGAAGGAGTAGATGGTCTTATTAGATGTTGTGTACCTGAGCATGAACAGGAACATATCCTACGTAAGTGTCACTTCGAGGCTTATGGAGGACACCATACTAGAGATAGAACTGCACACAAGGTATTGCAATCCAGTTTTTATTGGCCTACTCTCTTCAAGGATGCTCGTAAGTTTGTTTTGTCCTGTGATGAATGTCAAATAATTGGTAATATTAGTAGACGTCGGGAAATGCCTATGAATTATTCACTTGTTATTGAACCATTTGATGTTTGGGGCTTTGATTATATGGGACTGTTTCCTTCCTCTAATGGATACACACATATTTTAGTTGCTGTTGATTACGTTACTAAGTGGGTTGAAGCTATTCCAACTAGTAGTGCTGATCATAACACCTCTATTAAGATGCTTAAAGAAGTTATTTTTCCGAGGTTTGGAGTCCCTAGATATTTAATGACGGATGGTGGTTCACATTTTATTCATGGTGCCTTTCGTAAAATGCTTGCTAAGTATGATGCTAATCATAGAATTGCGTCTCCATATCATCCGTAGTCTAGCGGTCAAGTAAAATTGAGTAACAGAGAGCTCAAATTAATTTTGCAAAAGACTATTAATAGATCTAGAAAGAATTGGTCCAGGAAACTTGATGATGCATTATGGGCTTATAGAACTGCATATAAAAATCCTATGGGTATGTCTCCGTATAAAATGGTTTATGGAAAAGCATGTCACTTACCTCTCGAATTAAAACATAAGGCATATTGGGCCATCAAAGAGCTCAATTATGATTTCAAACTTGCCGGTGAGAAGAGGTTATTTGACATTAGCTCACTTGATGAAGGGAAAACCCAGGCCTATGAGAATGCCAATCTGTTTAAAGAAAAAGTTAAAAGATGGCATGACAAAAGGATACAAAAGCGTGAGTTTAATGTAGGTGATTATGTGTTGCTATTCAACTCTCGTTTAAGATTTTTTGCAGGAAAACTTATCTCTAAATGGGAAGGTCCTTACGTTATCGAGGAGGTCTATCGTTCTGGTGCCATAAAAATCAACAACTTCGAAGGCACAAATCCGAAGGTGGTGAACGATCAAAGAATCAAACATTATATCTCAGGTAATCCCATAAATGTTGAAACTAACATTATTGAAACCGTAACCCAGGAGGAATACATAAGGGACACTTTCCCAAACATTGCAGACTCCGAAACAGAATAGGTACGTGGTACGGCAAGTAAACCGACTCCAAAACAGTTCTAATGGCCATTTCTCTCCGTTTTCGAATATTTAAGAAAATAGGAAAATAAGAAGCAGTCCGGAAAGGACACGAGGCTTCCACGAGGGTGGAGGACGTGCCCCCTGCCTCGTGGGCACCTCGTGCGCTCTCCAGTCTCCGTTTTCTTGCACGATACTTCTTTTGGTCGGTAAAAATTCATTATGTAATCTCCCGAAGGTTTTGACCAACGGATCACGGAAAAATCCTCTGTTTTTGTTTTGAGCTGTTTCTGCTGCATATTAGAGCAATATCTCAACCCAAGATTCATAGGGAGAAAGCTATGGGGCTGATTACCTTGCAGATCATAAGGTCTACGGGGACTTGGAGCATTGTGGTTGGACCACGGAGGAAGAAGAAGACTATGAGCCTAAGGGAAAGGAGGAGACGAGCTCAGATGAAGATGAAGTCCCAGTACCTCAACCTGGGGACATGCATGTGGGGTTCAAAAAGTCAAGCCTCCCTAATAGAGCAAAGAAACCTAAGATCGAGTTTATCCCTTTTCGTCTCTTGCAGGAGTGTCGGTGGGAAACGACACCTATGGGATCACAAGAATCCCTACTACGGTTGCCGGGGCGCGGGGTCGTGAGAAGAGCAGGATTAGCAGTCAGCACGAGGATTGTTTACCCAGGTTCGGGCCGCGAGGATGCGTAAAACCCTAGTCCTGCTTTGGTGGATGTATCAAGTGTTCTTGGGCTCTCAAACTAGCTACGGTGGCTGTGTCGCTCAAAAGAGCCGAATCCCCCTCCAGTACGTCATAGGCCTCCTTTTATAGTCGAAAGGGGCTGCCACAGTGGAACACAGGAGGTGGAAAGGCCTACAGTGATGCGAGCTTATCGCTCGTATTACAAGACAAGACGCATTTAATGCATCGCTTAGGTGTCCCTTAGCTTTATCGCGGACGGGAACGAGGCTCGTCCCGTCCATTGCTGCTCCTCCTTGCTTTGACACGCGCCCAGGCTAGCGATGCATGCAGTGCCATGTAGACAGGTAGGCAGCTGAGGTGGTGCGGTGGTAGGACCTTCATGAAGAGGTCTGCATGCCGCCACGCAGGTACCTGCTAATTTGGCCTGGAAGTCGCATGTTGCCACGCAGGTGCCTGCCTAGCTGGTTGGGCTGGCAGCTGCATGTGAACGGCAGTGGTAGTCTTGGATGGAACGGGTCTGGCAGTGGCCCTGCTGATGCCCTCGGCAAGGGTCTTGCCGGGGGCCCGGCAAGAGTCTTTGTTGTGGTGTTGCCGTCATCTCCGGCAAGGGTCTCGCCGGGGGCCTTGTTGTCACCCCCGGCAAGGGTCTTGCCGGCGGCCTTGTGGACTCCCTCGGCTAGGATCCCGCCGAGGGTCGCCGTATTCTGGTCCTCATCTGATCTTGAGTATTCTCTGTCTTCACAATGATCTGCATGCCACCATGGAGGCGCCTCCCGAGCCCTGGCCCAACGTGGTTAATGGTGTTGGAGATCGTGGGCTCAAGGGTGGTGTGCTCCGCTGGTGTTGGGCGTGCTGCCCCGGCAAGGGTCTTGTCGGGGCCGCTGAGGCTGCCCGGCTAGGGTCTTGCCAGGGGAACCTGCTTCGTCCCTCTGCTCTTTGTGCTCTCGGCCTTGGCATTGTCTTGTTTGCCTTGGTGCTTCGGCTTCTCTCCGTCTTCCCTCCTCTTCCCTGCTAAGTGTGGCCGCGGCGTGTGGCTCTGACCGCCCGCACACAAGTAAAGGGGTCAAAAGGAGAGCCCCTACTTTTGTACACCGACGGGAGCCCCCGGGCCTGGGCCATACATAAGCACGACGGGTTGTTGGGCTAGGCCAAGAACGGTGTGCGGGCAGGTGGGCGGATTTTACTACAGTAACTTCTCGTCCACCGCGCTTCCCCACGACCCGCGTTGAACGCGTGACATGGAGGGTCGTGCGTGATGTGCGAATCGTGCGTGGGGCGGTTTCCGCATGCATGCGTCACATCGTGGTAAAGAGGCGGCCGCGCCTTCCCCGTAAAGGGAGGGATGCATAGAGGCACGTCCCATTTACTCGGGTGGACTCAGGACGTGGCCTTCAAGGCGCCTGCGCCCCATGATCACGGGTGGGGAGCGGCCGCTTCGCCTTTCCCTTCAATGCTGCTCGCTCGCCATGTGTCCCTCATGCAGGTGGCAGGAGGTGGAGGCGGGAAACCGGGCCATCACTGATTGGGGCAGCGGGCCGTTCCTAATTCCCTGCGCCCCTGATGACCAGATTGGTCGAATGGGGCGGCCGAGCCTCGACTCCGCCGCTTTATAAGGAGGCGAGGGGGCGGCATTCCACATTCTTCCATCATCCGTCTCCTCCCACCTCCGCTTCTTCCTTCCATATGCCACGACGAGAGGAAGCGCTGGTCCTTCGACGGTGGCGGCAAGGGTCGCTGCTCGCCAGCACGTTCCTCCTTCCCAAGAGCTCGTGGCGGCGGAACCAGCCGCGAGAGGAAGGGAGAGGGGGCGAAGTCGAGGTCGCCGTAGCGCTCGGGGGAGAGGAGGATGGGGCGGCGCATCAGCCTCGCCTCCGCCAGCGGTGCCTCCCCCGACGAAGCACCACGTCGAGGACCAGCCCTGCGAGTTCTTCATCAGGCTGCGCCGGCCACCGTGTCGCCGCCTCCGTCTCCCTACTACCTTTGCTCGGGAGATGGAGCTCGATCCACCCCAGACCCGCTGGTTTCACATGAAGGGCTGTCGGAACGGCGGCACGCGGGTCGACGTCGACTTCCCTGCCCCTCATGTCATGTACCTCCGTCGTGGATGGAAGATGTTCACACGCAACCACAGCCTAACGGCGTGGCTTGTCCTCTACTTCAAGTTAACGGAGGGCATCCTGCTCTCCATCAAGGTCTTTGGAGATCCCGGAACTCGCCCGAAGTGCTGCATGGAGAGCTCCTCCAACGATGAAGATTCCTCCTCAAGCGGGAGTAACAAGGAGGACAGCGACAACGACGGCGAGGGAGTCGAGCAGCAGGATGCCGACTCCGACTTCGACTGACCGCGTCGCCCCTCCCTTCGCCGTGTGCCTTACCGAGGGCCATCCTCGCCAAGCCCTCCATCGGGGTGCTCCCTGTCGTCTCCTTGGGCGGCTGGTTGATACGTCCATTTTGCATCATGCTTTTATATCGATACTTATTGCATTATGGGCTGTTATTTCACATTATGTCACAATACTTATGGCTATTCTCTCTTATTTTACAAGGTTTACATAAGGAGGGAGAATGCCGGCAGCTGGAATTCTGGGCTCGAAAAGGAGGAAATATTAGAGACCTATTCTGCACAACTCCAAAAGTCCTGAAACTCCACGGAATACCTTATAATAAATAATGAAAAATCCTCGCCAAATATGAAGACCAGGGGGCCCACACCTAGTCCACGAGGGTAGGGGGCGCCCCCTCCCCCCTAAGGCGCGCCCCCAACCTCGTGGGCCCCCTGGTGGCTCTCCGATGACCATCTTCTGCTATATGAAGTCTTTCGTCGAGAAAAAAACAAGAAGCAACCTTTCGGGAGAAACTCCGCCGCCACGAGGCGGAACCAATCTCGGGCTTCGGCAGAGCTGTTCTACCCGGGAAACTTCTCTCCCGGAGGGGGAAATCATCGCCATCGTCATCACCAACGCTCCTCTCATCGGGAGAGGGCAATCTCCATCAACATCTTCATCAGCACCATCTCATCTCAAAACCCTAGTTCATCTCTTGTATCCAATTCTTGTCTCCAAGTCCGGGATTGGTGCTAGTAGGTTGCTAGTAGTGTTAATTACTCCTTGTAGTTGATGCTAGTTGGTTTAATTGGTGGAAGATCATATGTTCAGATACTTTATGCATATTATTACCCCTCTGATTATGAACATGAATATGCTTTGTGAGTATTTACGTTTGTTCCTGGGGACAAGGGAGAATTCTTGCTATTAGTAGTCATGTGAATTTGGTATTCGTTCGATATTTTGATGAGACGTATGTTGTCTAGCCTCTAATGGTGTTATGTGAACGTCAACTACATAACACTTCACCATTATTTGGGCCTAGAGGAAGGCATTGGGAAGTAATAATTAGATGATGGGTTGCTAGAGTGACGGAATCTTAAACCCTAGTTTATGCGTTGCTTCGTAAGGGGCTGATTTGGATCCATATGTTTCATGCCATGGTTAGGTTTACCTTAATACTTTTGTTGTAGTTGCGGATGCTTGCAATAGAGGTTAATCATAAGTGGGATGCTTGTTCAAGTAAGAAAAGCACCCAAGCACCGGTTGACTCACATGTCAAATTATCAAAGTACTGAACGTGAATCATATGAACGTGATGAAAACTAGCTTGACGATATTCCCATGTGTCCTCGGGAGCGCTTTTCCTTATATAATAGTTTGTCCAGGCTTGTCCTTTGCTACAAAAAGGATTGGGCCACCTTGCTGCACTTTATTTACTTTTGTTACTTGTTGCTCGTTACAAATTACCTTATCACAAAACTATCTATTACCAGTTATTTCAGTACTTGCAGAGAATACCTTGCTGAAAACCGCTTATCATTTCCTTCTGCTCCTCGTTGGGTTCGACACTCTTACTTATCGAAAGGACTATGATAGACCCCCTATACTTGTGGATCATCAAGACTCTTTTCTGGCACCATTGCCGGGGAGTAAAGCGCCTTTGGTAGGTGGAATTTGATAAGGAAAATTTATATATTATGCTGAAATTTACTGTCACTTGTTACTATGGAAAGTAATCCTCTGAGGGGCTTGTTCGGGGTATCTTCACCCCGACCAGTAGAGCAAAGAGTTGCTCCTCAACCTACTGAACCTATTGAAAATGAAATTCCTTATGAGTATCCTTCGGGTATGATAGAAAAACTGCTAGCTAATCCTTTTACAGGAGATGGAACAAAGCATCCTGATGAACATCTAATATATGTGGATGAAGTTTGCGGATTATTTAAGCTTGCAGGTATACCCGGTGATGTTGCTAAGAAGAAGGTCTTCCCTTCATCTTTGATGGGAGACGCATTGACATGGTATAGGCTATGTGATGATACGAGACCATGGAACTATAGAAAATTGAAATTGGAATTTCATCAAAAGTATTACCCTATGCATCTTGTTCATTGTGACCGCAATTATATATATAATTTTTGGCCTTGCAAAGGATAAAGCATCGCTCAATCTTGGGGGAGACTTAAATCAATGTTATATTCATGCCCCAATCATGAGCTCCCAAGAGAAACAATTGTTCAAAAAATTTATGCTCGGCTTTCTAAAAATAATCGCACCATGCTCGATACTTCTTGTGCTGGCTCTTTTATGATGAAGACTATTAGATTTAGATGGGATTTATTGGATAGAATTAAACACAACTCTGAAGATTGGGATCTCGACGAAGGTAAGGAGTCAGGTATGACACCTAAGTTTGATTGTGTTAAATCTTTTATGGATACCGATATTTTCCGTAAGTTTAGCACTAAATATGGACTTGATTCTGAGATTGTAGCTTCTTTCTGTGAATCTTTTGCTAGTTATGTTGATCTCCCTAAGGAGAAGTGGTTTAAATATCATCGTCCCATAGAAGTAAAAGTAGCTGCACCTATTAAAGTTGAAGAAAAGACTGTCACTTATAATGATCCTATTGTTCCTACTTGTTATGTTGAGAAACCACCTTTCCCTATTAGGATAAAGGATCATGCTAAAGCTTCAACTGTGGTTCGCAAAAGCAATATTAAAACATATACACCTCCTGAGCAAGTTAAAGTTGAACGTAATATTGCTATTGTTAAAGATCTCTTGTCTGATAATATAGATGGGCATGTTATTTACTTCTGTAATGAAACTGCTAGAATTGCTAAACCCCGTGATACAGATAAACCTAGACTTATACAGATAAACCCCGGTTATTTCTGTTAAAATAGGAGATCATTGTTATCATGGCTTATGTGATATGGGTGCTAGTGCTAGTGCAATACCTACTGACTAATACAAAGAAATTATACATGACATTGCACCTGTTGAGTTAGAAGAAATTGATGCAATATTAAACTTGCTAATAGAGATACCGTTTCACCAATGGGAATTGTTAGAGATGTTGAAGTCTTGTGTGGGAAAACTAAATATCCTGCTGATTTTCTTGTTCTTGGTTCCCCACAAGATAGCTTTTGTCCCATTATATTTGGTAGACCCTTCTTAAATACTGTTAATGCTACCATAGATTGCACAAGGGATGTTGTTACTGTCGGCTTAGATGATACGACTCATGAGTTTAATTTCTCTAAATTTAGTAAACAACACCGTGAATAAGAATTGCCTAGTAAGGATGAAATTATTGGTCTTGCTTCTATTGCCGTACCTCCTAGTGATCCTTTAGAAGAATATTTGCTAGACCATGAGAATGATATGTTTATGAATGAAAGAAGGGAAATAGATGAAGTATTCTTTAAATAGGAACCTATTCTGAAACACAATTTGCCTGTTGAAATCCTAGGGGATAGGATGATCCCGTGTTTGAGCTTAAACCGTTTCCTGATAATCTTAAATATGCTTATCTTGATGAAAAGAAGATATATCATGTTATTATTAGTGCTAACCTTTCAGAGCATGAAGAAGAAAAATTATTGAAAACTCTGAAGAAGCACCATGCTGCTATTGGATATACTCTTGATGATCTTAAGGGCATAAGTCCCACTCTATGTCAACATAAAATAAATTTGGAAGCAGATGCCAAACCAGTTCGTGATCCTCAACGACGTCTGAATCCTAAAATGAAAGAAGTGGTAAGAAAAGAAATACTAAAGCTTATGGAGGCAGGTATAATTTATCCCGTTGCTGATAGTCAGTGGGTAAGTCCTGTTCATTGTGTCCCTAAGAAGGGAGGTATTACTGTTGTTCCTAATGATAAAGATGAATTGATTCCACAAAGAATTATTAAAGGTTATAGGATGTTAATTGATTTCCACAAATTAAATAAGGCTACTAAGAAAGATCATTACCCCTTACCTTTTATCGATCAAATGCTAGAAAGATTATGCAAACATACACATTACTACTTTCTAGATGGTTATTCTGGTTTCTCTCAAATACCTGTGTCGGCTAAAGATCAATCAAAGACTACTTTTACATGCCCTTTTGGTACTTTTGCTTATAGACGTATGGCTTTTGGTTTATGTAATGCACCTGCTACCTTTCAAAGATGCATGATGGCTATATTCTCTGACTTCTGTGAAAAGATTTGTGAGGTATTCATGGATGAATTTTCCGTCTATGGATCTTCTTTTGATGATTGCTTGAGCAATCTTGATCGAGTTTTGCAGAGATGTGAAGAAACTAATCTTGTATTGAATTGGGAAAAGTGCCACTTTATGGTTAATGAGGTTATTGTCTTGGGGCATAAAGTTTCTGAAAGAGGTATTGAAGTTGAGAAAGCCCAGGTTGATGCTATTGAAAAGATGCCATGTCCCAAGGACATCAAAGGTATAAGAAGTTTCCTTGGTCATGCCGGATTTTACAGCAGGTTCATTAAGGACTTCTCAAAAATTTCTCGGCCTCTCACTAATTTATTACAAAAAGATATACCATTTGTCTTTGATGATGATTGTGTAGAAGCATTTGAAATACTTAGGAAAGAATTAGTCTCTGCACCTATTGTTCAGCCACCTGATTGGAATTTACCCTTTGAAATTATGTGTGATGCTAGCAATTATGCTGTAGGTGCTGTTCTAGGGCAAAGAGTTGATAAGAAATTAAATGTTATCCATTATGCTAGTAAGACTCTAGACAATGCTCAAAGAAATTATGCTACTACTGAAAAAGAACATTTAGCAGTTGTATTTTCTCATGATAAGTTTAGACCTTATATTGTTGATTCTGAAGTAACTATCCACACTGATCATGCTGCTATTAAATATCTTATGGAGAAGAAAGATGCTAAACCTAGACTTATTAGATGGGTTCTCTTGCTACAAGAATTTGATTTACATATTGTTGATAGAAGAGGAGCTGAGAACCCCGTTGCAAACAACTTATCTGGTTAGAGAATGTTCTTGATGACCCACTACCTATTGATGATAGCTTTCCTGATGAACAATTAAATGTCATAAGTACTTCTCGTAGTACCCCTTGGTATGCTGATTATGCTAATTACATAGTTGCTAAATTTATACCACCTAGCTTCACATACCAACAAAAGAAAAAGTTCTTCTATGATTTGAGACATTACTTTTGGGATGACCCACATCTTTATAAAGAAGGAGTAGATGGTGTTATTAGACGTTGTGTACCTGAGCATGAACAGGAACAGATCCTATGCAAGTGCCACTCCGAAACTTATGGAGGACACCACGCGGGAGATAGAACTGCACATAAGGTATTGCAATCCTTTTTTTATTGGCCTACTCTCTTCAAGGATGCCTGTAAGTTTGTCCTATCTTGTGATGAATGTCAAATAATTGGTAATATTAGTAGACTTCAAAAAATGCCTATGAATTATTCATTGGTTATTGAACCGTTTGATGTTTGGGGCTTTAATTATATGGGACCTTTTCCTGCCTCTAATGGATATACACATATTTTAGTTGCTGTTCATTAAGTTACTAAGTGGGTAGAAGCTATTCCAACTAGTAGTGCTGATCATAACACTTCTATTAAAATGCTTAAAGAAGTTATTTTTCCGAGGTTTGGAGTCCCTAGATATTTAATGACTGATGGTGGTTCACATTTTATTCATGGTGCTTTCCGTAAAATGCTTGCTAAATATGATGTCAATCATAGAATTGCATCTCCGTATCACCCACAGTCTAGTGGTCAAGTAGAATTGAGTAATAGAGAACTCAAATTAATTTTGCAAAAGACTGTCAATAGGTCTAGAAAGAATTGGTCCAAGAAACTTGATGATGCATTATGGGCCTATAGAATTGCATATAAAAATCCTATGGGTATGTCTCTGTATAAATGGTATATGGAAAAGCATGTCACTTACCTCTCGAACTAGAACATAAGGCATATTGGGATATTAAAGAGCTCAACTATGATTTCAAACTTTCCGGTGAAAAGAGGTTATTTGATATTAGCGCACTTGATGAATGGAGAACCCAAGCTTATGAAAATACGAAGTTGTTTAAAGAGAAGGTTAAAAGATGGCATGATAAAAGGATACAAAAGCGTGAGTATAATGTAGGTGATTATGTATTGCTATACAACTCTCGTTTAAGATTTTTTGCAGGGAAACTTCTCTCTAAATGGGAAGGCCCCTATGTTATCGAGGAGGTCTATTGTTTCGGTGCCATAAAAATCAACAACTTTGAAGGCACAAATCTGAAGGTGGTAAACGGTTAGAGAATTAAACATTATATCTCAGGTAATCCCATAAATATTGAAACCAATATTATTGAAACCGTAACCCCGGAGGAATACATAAGGGACACTTTCCAGAACGTTTCAGACTCCGAAAAGGAATAGGTATGTGGTACGGTAAGTAAACCAAATCCAAAACAATTTTTAAGGCAATATTTCTCCGTTTTGGAATATTTAGAAAAATAGAAAATTAAGTAGCAGTCCGGGAAGGACACGAGGGCCCCACGAGGGTGGAGGGCGCCCCCCCTACCTCGTGAGCTCCTCGTCTGCCTTCCAGACTCCGTTTTCTTGCACGATACGTATTTTGTTCGGTAAAAATTCACTATATATTCTCCCGAAGGTTTTGACTCCCGTATCACGCAAATATCCTCTGTTCTTGTTTTGGGCCGTTCTCTGTCATGGTTGTCAAGGCCAAGCATCATGTCGTCCCCCTCCTCCAACAACGGTGACAAAGATGCTTGGCTAATGAAGATAGAGCTGAAGAGGGAAGAACCCATGGAGATCAACAAGGATGAAGGGATCAAGAAGGCCACGGAGAACCAAGCTCCGGCAACAGAAGACATCCTTCAACTTGATCACAACCTTCTTACGCCAACTAAGATCGAAGCTTTGCAGATGATTGAGTTAACTCGTATTCAAAACAAGTATCTCACAAGTGAAAATATTTTGTTGAAGGAGCATATCTTTGCACTCAAGGGTATTATTGCAAGCTAGAGGACCTCTTACGCTTGATGTGCGACAATCCATCACCTCCATCTTCACCAACCAAGGAGATATAATAACATGGGTATGGGCGCTCCCCTTGGCAACCGCCAAGCTTGGGGAGGTGCCCCGGTATCGTATCATAATCACAACTCCTATCTTTACCATTTTCCTTAGTTTGATCCTATTAGTAGTATTTTGATCTAGTAGAATAAAGTTTATGGCATGGTCTAGTTTTGAGTTTTTCCTTATGATCTTTCTATGTAATCGAGTCCGTGAGATATATAATAAAGATTAGTGTTGAGTCAAGGGATTGATTTTCTTGCTATTATCTTGGGTGAATAAATGAAAAGAGAAAAAGAATAAGAAGAAACAAAAGTTCATATTGATCTTATTGATAGTAATGACTTCACATAGAAAGAGTGTGACGATTAAAAGTTGTTGGGAGTTGACAGACATAGCTTTGGTCATCGTTGCAATTAATAGGAAGTAATAAGGAAAGAGAGGTTTCACATATAAATATACTATTATTGACATCTTTTATGATTGAGAGCACTCATCAAAATATGACATGCTAAAGAGTTGATGTTGGACAAGGAAGACAACGTAATGGGTTATGTTTTCTTATATCTGAGATAAAGTATGTTGTCATGGATCATCCAACATGTTGAGCTTTCCTTTCCCCCTCATGCTAGCCAAATTCTCAGCACCAAGTAGAGATACTACTTGTGCTTCCAAATACCCTTAAACCAGTTTTGCCATGAGAGTCCACCATATCTACCTATGGATTGAGTAAGATCCTTCAAGTAAGTTGTCATCGGTGCAAAGGAATAAAAAATGCTCTAAATATGTATGATTAGTGTGGGAGAAATAAGCTTTATACGATCTTGTGATGTGGAAGTAATAAAAGCGACGGATTGCATAATAAAGGTTCATATCACAAGGGGCAATATAAAGTGACGTTCTTTTGCATTAAGATTTTGTGCATCCAACCATAAAAGTGCATGGCAACCTTTGCTTCCCTCTGCGAAGGGCCTATCTTTTATTATTACCTTCTACCTTATGCAAGAGTCATGGTGATCTTCACCTTTCCTTTTTCATCTTATCCTTTGGCAAGCCCAGCATGTTGGAAAGAACCTGATATATATATATATATATAATTGGATGTAGGGGGCATGAGTTATTATTGTTGACATTACCCTCGAGGTAAAAGGTTGTGGGGCGAAACTATAAGCCCCTATCTTTCTCTGTGTCTGATTAAAACTCTGTAACCACAAGTATTGCGTGAGTGTCAGCAACTATGAAGGACTAGATGATAGTTGAGTATGCGGACTTGCTTTTTAGCTCTGACATAGACTCTTTTCTGATGTTATGATAAATTGCAATTGCTTCAATGAATAAGGTTATAGTTTGTTGGTTCAGAGTAAGGTTTCTGATTCATACTTTTGCATTGTGAATAGATCATCACTTGAACATAAGTAATCATATGACAATATCTATGTATGTTGCTGTTATGAGAATAATCATGATGCCGTCATGTCCGTATTTTATTATTATCGACGCCTCTACCTCTAAACATGGGGACATATTTATTGTTATCAGCTTTCGCTTAAGGACAAGCGAGGTCTAAGCTTGGGGGAGTTTATACGTCCATTTTTCATCATGCTTTTATATCGATATTTATTGCATTATGGGCTCTTATTTCACATTATGTCACAATACTTATGGCTATTCTCTCTTATTTTACAAGGTTTACATAAGGAGGGAGAATGCCGGCAACTGGAATTCTGTGCTGGAAAAGGAGCAAATATTAGAGACCTATTCCGCACAACTCCAAAAGTCCTGAAACTCCACGGAATACCTTATAATAAATAATGAAGAAACCTCGCCAAAGATGAAGACCAGGGGGCCCACACCCTATCCACGAGGGTGGGGGCGCCCCCCCTACCTCATGGGCCCCCTGGTGGCTCTCCGATGACCATCTTCTGCTATATGAAGTCTTTCGTCCAGAAAAAAACCAGAAGCAACCTTTCGGGACGAAACTCCGCCGCCACGAGGCGGAACCTTGGCGGAACCAATCTAGGGCTCCGGTAGAGCTGTTCTGCCGGGGAAACTTCTCTCCCGGAGGGGAAATCATCGCCATCGTCATCATCAACGCTCCTCTCATCGGGAGAGGGCAATCTCCATCAACATCTTCATCAGCACCATCTCATCTCAAAACCCTAGTTCATCTCTTGTATCCAATTCTTGTCTCCAAGTCCGGGATTGGTGCTAGTAGGTTGCTAGTAGTGTTAATTACTCCTTGTAGTTGATGCTAGTTGGTTTAATTGGTGGAAGATCATATGTTCAGATCCTTTACGCATATTATTACCCCTCTGATGATGAACATGAATATGCTTTGTGAGTAGTTACGTTTGTTCCTGAGGACAAGGGGGAAGTCCTGCTATTAGTAGTCATGTGAACTTGGTATTCGTTCGATATTTTGATGAGATGTATGTTGTCTAGCCTCTAGTGGTGTTATGTGAACGTCGACTACTTAACACTTCACCATTATTTGGGCCTAGAGGAAGGCATTGGGTAGTAATAATTAGATGATGGGTTGCTAGAGTGAAAGAAGCTTAAACCCTAGTTTATGCGTTGCTTCGTAAGGGGCTGATTTGGATCCATATGTTTCATGCTATGGTTAGGTTTACCTTAATACTTTTGTTGTAGTTGCAGATGCTTGCAATAGAGGTTAATCATAAGTGGGATGCTTGTTCAAGTAAGAACAGCACCCAAGCACCGGTCCACCCACATGTCAAATTATCAAAGTACTGAACGCGAATCATCTGAATGTGATGAAAACTAGCTTGACGATATTCCCATGTGTCCTCGGGAGCGCTTTTCCTTATATAAGAGTTTGTCCAGGCTTATCCTTTTGTACAAAAAGGATTGGGCCACCTTGCTGCACTTTATTTACTTTTGTTTCTTGTTTCTGGTTACAAATTACCTTATCACAAAACTATCTGTTACCACTTATTTTAGAACTTGCGGATAATACCTTGCTGAAAACCGCTTATCATTTCCTTCCGCTCCTCGTTGGGTTCGACACTCTTACTTATCGAAAGGACTATGATAGATCCCCTATACTTGTGGGTCATCACTGGCGTAGGAGGGCCGGAGAGGGCGAAGAAGGTGGGCGGCGGCCGTCAAGTCGGAGTACGCGGGCACCGATGCCTTCGTCGCGTATTGCCGGCCCGCTGCCTCATCTTCCAACTTCCCTCCCGACACCGGGACATTCTCTTGGCGCCTTCTGCTCCTCGCACCTCACCTAGGCGCTCTTTTTGCCCTTCGGCCCTCTTGTTCCACCTTCTGAGGAGAGGGAAAAGAACGGGATTACGGGCATCTTATCTTTTTTTGTAAGCCTGCGGGCACTTGTTAATTTTAAGACTTGTTATCCCCTTGCTCATGATTTTAATTCCGCATGAACTGTACCTGTATGGGATGTTTTTAATGAAAAAGGGTGCTTTTCAGGTTCTTTGTGCGTGAGAGAGGCCCATGCCAAGGATGAATCCTTGTTATTTTTAATATAAACATGTCGCCCGACAACAGGTCTTGCCGTCTCCCCACTTCGGTCGACCATTCTCGCGCTCTTGGCGGAGGCAGGTGCGAAGTAGAGTTAGGCCCCTTGTCCATCTCCTCGCCACCGCGTCTACTACCAAATTCCGACCCAGTAGCTAACTCTTGGGCACAAGAAAGGGGAGCATGGTGGTTTCAAGGACATAAACAAGGTTTCACATGTCCCAGTTCTATATGGAAACGGATAACAAGGGGATGAAAGACTTATCTGAATCCGCAGCCCCCGGCAACCTTGGCTTTCCGTGGTTGGATCCTTGCATCTTCAGCCCCTGGTAGTCTTGGCTTGCTGGGGACGGAGCGTCGGTTCATTCTACTTTTCCCAAGCGGCTCAGCAGAAGTGTCCGTGTGCCCTGCGAACTAAAGAGAACAGGAAGACGCACACTCGACCTCTAGGCTAGGGGTTAGTCACCGCTAAGCACTATCAACCCTAAACGAGGAAAGACTTGACATAGCATGCATGCTATAACTTAGGGCACCAGCGCTTCGTTTATTTATGCAGAGGGTTACATGCCTTGCCGGCAAGGCTCGCACAAAAGGTGGTTCGCCGGGAGTCTCGGCCACCGCGCCTTATGGGTAAAACTTGTGAAGATGTTCGATGTTCTAGGAATTGCTTACTGGGACAGCATCTTCGGTCTCCAGGCGGACTGCGTCGGGCCTGGTGAATCGTATTACCCGATAAGGGCCTTCCCACTTTGGTGTCAACTTGTTGGAATTCTTGGCCGACTGAACGCGCCGAAGAACAAGGTCGCCTTCCTCAAGGCTTCGGGCATGGACCTTGCAGCTATGGTAGCGGCGCAAGGCATGCTGGTAGAGTCCTGCTCTCACAGCCGCCCGAAGACGATCTTCTTCAAGGAGCATTGCGTCTTCTTGCTGCAATCGCTCTTGCTCAAGCTTGTCATAAGAGAGCACTCGAGGTGACCCGTATATGAGCTCCATGGGGAGAACTGCTTCTGCCCCGTATACCAGGGCAAAGGGTGTCTGGCCGGTGGCTCGATTTGGCATCATTCTGATCGACCAAACAACCGCCGACAACTCATCAATCCAACGCCTTCCTCTTTTGTGCAGCTTGTCAAAGGTCTTTCTTCTCAGGCCTCGCAGTACCTCACCATTTTCCCTCTCCGCTTGGCCGTTGCTCCATGGGTGTGCCACGGAAGCAAAACAGACCTTGCTGCCGAGGTCTTGCGTGTACTGCATGAAGGCGTGGCTTTTTAACTGCGTGCCGTTTTCAGTGATGACTCTGTTTGGCACACCGAAACGGCAGACTAGTCCCTTGAAGAACTTGACGGCCGACTGTGCTGTCACCTTCCTTACTACTTCCACTTCCGGCCACTTTGTGAACTTGTCGATTGCAACGTACAAGTACTCAAAGCCCCCGACAGCACGGGGGAAGGGGCCCAGTATGTCGAGCCCCCAGACCGAAAACGGCCAGGAGAGAGGAATTGTTTGAAGGGCTTGAGCTGGTTGATGAAGCTTCTTTGAATGGATCTGGCACGCTTCACACCTGGTTACTAGTGTCGTTGCATCCTGAAGGGCGGTTGGCCAGAAGAAGCCTTGCCGGAATGCTTTGCCAGCAAGGACCCTCGACCCTATGTGGGAGCCACATATGCCTCCATGTATCTCTGCCAACAGCTCTAGTCCTTCCTCCCGGGGGATGCACTTCTATTTCACACTGTTCGGTCTTTTTCTGTACAGGACGTCATCGACGAACTGGTACAAGGCAGACCGACGGGCTACTTTTTCCGCTTCTTCCTGCTCTTCAGGAAGTTCCCCTGTCTAGAGGCAACGGACGGTATGTTGTGCCCATGCCAGAGCCTGGGGCACGACGGCAAGGACCAAAGGCATTACTTCCTCCATGGGGGCGGCCGTCTCTACGGCCAGGGCTTGGCGCCCTGCCGGAGCCAGCTGCCCCTTGGCAGGCTCGGAAGCCATGGCAACACTCTTGTCGGTGGCCCCTGGGGGCTCGGTGGGAAAGTACGTGCCGAGGCCCGATTTCCCTCCGCTTGTTCCACTCCGTTGATGGCTCGACGGATGGTTGAGTTAGCCGAAGCAAAAAGGTACCTGGTTTCACAGGTAGTTTGAATGTAGCACGCTTTGACAGGTAGTCAGCGATGTTGTTCTCCGCTCGGGGAACATGTTGTGCTTGAATACCATCGAAGCGCTCCCCTAGATTCCTCACCTCATCTACGTAGGCCTCCATCAATGGACTCTGGTAGTCTTTGTTGATCTGTCTGACGACAAGCTGCGAATCATCCCTGACGATGAGCTTCTTCACCCCGAGGTCCGCCGTGATCCTGAGACCGGCGAGCAGCCCCTCGTACTCAGCAGTGTTGTTTGTGGACATCTCCCTGGGAAATTGCATCTGGATCACATACTTGAGGTGCTCTCCGGTGGGTGCGACAAGCAGCACATCGGCACCCGTGCCTTGATGTTGGGGAACGTAGCAATAATTCAAAATTTTCCTACATGTCACCAAGATCAATCTAGGAGATACTAGCAACGAGAGAGAGGGAGTGTATCTTCATACCCTTGAAGATCGCTAAGGGGAAGCGTTAAAAGAACGCGGTTGGTGGAGTCGTACACGCAGCGATTCAGATTGCAGTCGATTCCGATCTAAGTGCCAAACAACGGCACCTCCGCGTTCAACACACGTACAGCCCGGGGACGTCTCCTCCTTCTTGATCCAGCAAGGGGAGAAGAGGAGTTGAGGGAGAGCTCCGACAGCATGACGACGTGGTCGTGATGGAGCTCGTGGTTCTCCGGCAGGGCTTCGCCAAGCGCTACGGAGGAGGAGGAAGAATTGGAGGAGGGAGGGGCTGCGCCAGGGAAGGGGTCTAGGACTTCTGGCAGCCCTCCCACCCCCACTATTTATAGTAGAAGGGGAGAGGGGCCTGGCCCCTTTAGATCCCATCTTGTGGAGGGGTGGCGGCCAAGGAGGGAACCCTAGATGGGTTTTGGGCGCCCCCACCCTTAGGAGACTTGCCCCGCAAGCCAGGAGGGGAGGCTGCCCTAGGGGAGGCGTCCCCACCTATCCTGGTTACGTGAGATGGGGTGGGAGGGGCGTACATCCCCTTAGTGGGCTGGTGTGCCCATTCCCCTTGGCCCGTAAGGCCCCCCAACACTTGTCGGGGCCTCCGAAACCCCTTTCGGACACGGTGGTCGTCACCCGGTACCCCCGGAACAATTCCGGACTCCAATACCATTCGTCCAATATATCGATCTTCACCTCCGGACCATTCTGGAACTCCTCGTCATGTCCAGGATATCATCCGGGACTCCCAACAACCTTCTGTAACCACATACTATTTCCCATAACAACTCTAGCGTCACCGATCCTTAAGTGTGTAGACCCTACGGGTTCGGGAACCATGCAGACATGACCGAGACATCTCTCCGGCCAATAACCAATAGCGGGATCCGGATACACATATTGGCTCCCACATGTTCCACGATGATCTCATCGGATGAACCACGATGTCGGGGATTCAATCAATCCCGTATACAATTCCCTTTGTCAATCGGTATGTTACTTGCCCGAGATTCGATTGTCGGTATCCCAATACCTCATTTAATCTCGTTACCCGCAAATCACTTTACTCGTTCCGTAACGCATGATCCCGTGGCTAACTCATTAGTCACATTGATCTCATTATGATGATGCATTACCGAGTGGGCCCAGAGATACCTCTCCGTCATACGGAGTGACAAATCCCAGTCTCGATTCGTGCCAACCCAACATACACTTTCAGAGATACCTGTAGTGCACCTTTATAGACACCCAGTTACATTGTGACGTTTGGTACACCCAAAGCATTCCTACGGTATCCGGGAGTTGCACAATCTCATGGTCTAAGGAAATGATACTTGAGATTAGAAAAGCTCTTAGCAAATGAACTACATGATCTGGTGCTATGCTTAGGATTGGGTCTTATCCATCACATCATTCTCGTAATGATGTGATCCTGTTATCAATGACATCCAATGTCCATGGTCAGGAAACCATAACCATCTATTGATCAACGAGCTAGTCAACTAGAGGCTTACTAGGGACATGTTGTGGTCTATGTATTCACACATGTATTACGGTTTCCAGTTAATACAATTATAGCATGAACAATAATAGACAATTATCATGAACAAGGAAATACAATAATAACCATTTTATTATTGCCTCTAGGGCATATTTCCAACAGTCTCCCACTTGCACTAGAGTCAATAATCTAGTTCACATCACTATGCGATTGTAATGAATCCAATACCCATGGGGTTTGTTCATATCTCGCTTGTGAGAGAGGTTTATTAGTCAATAGGTCTGAACCTTTTAGATCCATGTGTGCTTTACAAATCTCTATGTCATCTTGTAGATGCAGCTACCACGCGTTACTTGGAGCTATTCCCAATAACTGCTCTACTATACGAATCCGGTTTCACTCTCAGAGTGATCCAGATTAGTGTCAAATTTTGCATCGATGTAACCCTTTACGACGAACTCTTTTACCACCTCCATAATCGAGAAAATTCCTTTGTCCACTAGTTACTAAGGATAAGTTCGACCGCTGTCATGTGATCCATTCCTGGATCACTCTTGTCCCCTTGTCTGAATCATGGCAAGGCACACTTCAGGTGCGGTACACGGCATAGCATACTATAGAGTCTACGTCTAAAGCATAGGGGACGACCTTCGTCCTTTCTCTCTCTTCTGCCGTGGTCAGGTCTTGAGTCTTACTAAATACTCACACCTTGTAACACAGCCAAGAACTCCTTTGCTGATCTATTTTGAACTCCTTCAAAATCTTGTCACAGTATGTATTCATTTGAAAGTACTATTAAGCATTTTTGATCTATCCTTATAGATCTTGATGCTCAATGTTCAAGTAGCTTAATCCAGGTTTTCCATTGAAAAACACTTTTCAAATAACCCTGTATGCTTTCCAGAAATTCTACATCATTTCTGATCAACAATATGTTAACAACATATACTCATCAAAAATTCTATAGTGCTCCCACTCACTTCTTTGGAATACAAGTTTCTCATTAACTTTGTATAAACCCAAAATCTTTGATCATCTCATCAAAGCGTACATTCCAACTCCGAGATGCTTACTCCAGTCCTTAGAAGGATTGCTGGAGCTTTGCATACTTGTTAGCATCTTTCAGGATTGACAAAACCTTCTGGTTGTATCACATACAACCTTTCCTCAAGAAAATCATCGAGGAAACAATGTTTTGACATCCTATCTGCAGGATTTCATAAATAATGCAATAACTACTAACATAATTCCAACAGACTCTTAGCATCGCTACGAGTGAGGAAGTCTCATTGTAGTCAACTCCTTGAACTTGTCGGGAAACATCTTAACGACAAGTCGAGCTTTCTTAATGGTGACACTTACCATCATTCTTTTTCTTCCTTTTAAAATCCTTCTGCACCCAACAGCCTTACGACCATCAAGTAGTTCTTCCAAAGTCTATACTTTGTTTGTATACATGGATCCTCTCTCGAATTTTATGGCCTCGAGCCATTCGTCGGAATCCGGGCCCACCATCGCTTCAACATAGCTCGTAGGTTCATTGTTGTCTAGCAACATGACTTCCAAGATAGGATGATGTACCACTTTGAAGTAGTATGCATCCTTGTCGACCTATGAGGTTTGGTAGTGACATGATCCGACGTTTCATGATCACTATCATAAGCTTCCACTTCAATTGGTGTAGGTGCCACAGGAACAAATTCCCGTGCCCTGCTACACACTAGTTGAAGTGACGGTTCAATAACCTCATCAAGTCCCCATCATCCTCCCACTCAATTCTTTCGAGAGAAACTTTTCCTCAAGAAAGGACCCATTTCTAGAAACAATCACTTTTGCTTCCGGATCTGAAATAGGAGGTATGCCCAACTGTTTTGGGTATTCTATGAAGATGCATTTATCCTCTTTGGGTTCGAGCTTATCAGCCTGAAACTTTTTCACATAAGCGTCGCAGCCCCAAACTTTTAAGAAATGACAGCTTAGGTTTTTCTAAACCATAGTTCATATGGTGTCGTCTCAACGGAATTGCATGGTGCCCTATTTAAAGTGAATGCGGTTGTCTCTAATGCCTAACCCATAAAAGATAGTGGTAATTCGATAAGAGACATCATGGTATGCACCATATCCAATAGGGTGCAGTTATGATATTTGGACACACCATCACACTATGGTGTTCTAGGCGGTATTAGTTGTGAAACAATTTCCACAATGTCTTAATTGTGTGCCAAACTCGTAAATCAGATATTCATCTCTATGATCATATCATAGACATTTTATCCTCTTGTCACGACGATCTTCAACTTCACTCTGAAATTAAATAAACCTTTCAATAATTTAGACTTGTGTTTCATCAAGTAAATATACTCAGCATCTACTCAAATCATTTGGGAAGTAAGAACATAATGATATACACTGCGTGCCTCAGCACTCATTGGATTGCACACATCAAAATGTATTACTTCCAACAAGTTGCTTTCTTGTTCCATCTTACTGAAAATGAGGTCTTTCAGTCATCTTGCCCATGTGGTATGATTTGCATGTCTCGAGTGATTCAAAATCAAGTGAGTCCAAATGATCCATCTGTATGGAGTTTCTTCATGCATATCTACCAATAGACATGGTTCGCATGTCTCAATCTTTTCAAAAATGAGTGAGTCCAAAGATCCATCAACATGGAGCTTCTTCATGCGTTTTATACCAACATGACTCAAATGGCAGTGCCACAAGTATGTGGTACTATCATTACCATCTTATCTCTTTTGGCAGGAACATGTGTATCACTACGATCGAGATTCAATAAACCATTCATTTTAGGTGCAAGACCATTGAAGGTATTATTCAAATAAACAGAGTAACCATTATTCTCCTTAAATGAATAACCGTATGGTGATAAACATAATCCAATCATGTCTATGCTCCACGCAAACACCAAATAACAATTATTTCGGTTTAACACAAATCCCGATGGTAGAGGGAGCGTGTGATGTTTGATCACATCAACCTTGGAAACACTTCCAACACATATCGTCATCTCACCTTTAGCTAGTCTCCGCAGCCTTTTATTTCGAGTTACTAACACCTAGAAACCGAACCGGTATTTATTACCTTGGTGCTACTGGGAGTACTAGTAAAGTACACAATAATATAACGTATATTCAAAATACTTCTGTCGACCTTGCCAGCCTTCTCATCTACCAAGTATCTAGGGTAGTTCTGCTTCAGTGACCGTTCCCCTCATTACAGAAGCACTTAGTCTCGGGTTTGGTTTCAACCTTGGGATTCTTCACTAGAGCAGCAACTGATTTGCCGTTTCATGAAGTATCCCTTCTTTTCCTTGCCCTTCTTGAAACTAGTGGTTTAACCATCAGCAATTGATGCTCCTACTTGATTTCTACTTTCGCGGTGTCAAACATCACGAGTTGCTCAAGGATCATCATGTCTATCCCTGATATGTTGTAGTTCATCACGAAGCTCTAATAGCTTGGTGGCAGTGACTATGGAGAACCATCACTATCTCATCTGGAAGATTAACTCCCACTCGATTCAAGCGATTGTAGTACTCAGACAATCTGAGCACATGCTCAATGATTGAGATTTTCTCCCTTAGTTTGCAGGCTTAAGAAACTTGTCAGAGGTCTCATACCTCTTGACGTGGGCACTAGCCTGAAATCCCAATTTCAGTCCTTGGAACATCTCATATGTTCTGCGATGTTTCAAAAACGCCTTGGTGCCTCAATTCTAAACCATTTAGCATTACGCACTAAACTACCATGTAGTCATCAAAACATGTATGTCAGATGTTCGTAACATCCACAATCGACGCTCGAGGTTCAGCACACTGAGCGGTTCATTAAGGACATAATCCTTCTGCGCAGCAATGAGGACAATCCTCAGTTTACGGACCCAGTCGGCATAATTGCTACTTTCAACTGTCAACTAAATTTTCTCTAGGAACATATCTAAAATAGTAGAACCAAAGCGTGAGCTACGACATAATTTGCGAAGACCTTTTGACTATGTTCATGATAATTAAGTTCATCTAATCAAATTACTCAATTAACTCCCACTCAGATAGACATCCCTCTAGTCATCTAAGTAATACATGATCCGAATCGACTAGGCCATGTCTGATCATCACATGAGACGGACTAGTCATCATCGGTGAACATCTTCATGTTTATCGTATCTTCTATATGACTCATGTTTGACCTTTCGGTCTTCCGTGTTCCGAGGCCATGTCTGTACATGCTAGGCTCGTCAAGTCAACCTAAGTGTTTTGCATGTGTAAATCTGGCTTACACCCGTTGTATTCGAACGTTAGAATCTATCACACCCGGTCATCACGTGGTGCTTCGAAACAACGAACCTTCGCAACGGTGCACAGTTAGGGGAAACACTTCCTTGAAATTTTAGTGAGGGATCATCTTATTTATGCTACCGTCGTTCTAAGCAAATAAGACGTAAACATGACAAACATCACATGCAAATCATAAAGTGACATGATATGGCCAATATCATCTTGCGCATTTGATCTCCATCTTCGAGGCGCGTCATGAACACCATAGTCACCGGCATGACACCATGATCTCCATCATCATGATCTCCATCATCATGTCTTCATGAATTTGCCTCACCAACTATTACTTCTACTACTATGGCTAACGGTTAGCAATAAAGTAAAGTAATTACATGGTGTTTTCATTGACATGCAGGTCATAAATAAATTAAGACAACTCCTATGGCTCCTGCCGATTGCCATAGTCATCTACATGCAAGTCGTGATTCCTATTACAAGAACATGATCAATCTCATCCATCACATATATCATTCATCACATCCTTTTGGCCATATCACATCACATAGCATACCCTACAAAAACAAGTTAGACGTCCTCTAATTGTTGTTGCATGTTTTACGTGGCTGCTATGGGTTTCTAGCAAGAACGTTTATTACCTACACAAAACCACAACGGTGATATGCCAATTGCTACTTACCCTTCGTAAGGACCCTTTTCATCGAATCCGATCTGACTAAAATGGGAGAGACAGACACCCGCTAGCCACCTTATGCATCAAGTGCATGTTAGTTAGTGGAACCTGTCTCACGTAAGAGTACGTGTAAGGTCGGTCCGGGCCGCTTCATCCAACAATGCCGCCGAATCAAGATAATACTAGTAACGGTAAGAAAATTGAACAAATCATCGCCCACAACTGCTTTGTGTTCTGCTCGTGCATAGAATCTATGCATAGACCTAGCTCATGATGCCACTATTGGGGAACGTAGCAATAATTCAAAATTTTCCTATGTGTCGCCAAGATCAATCTAGGAGATACTAGAAACGAGAGAGAGGGAGTGTATCTTCATACCCTTGAAGATCGCTAAGCGGAAGCGTTACAAGAATGCGGTTGGTGGAGTCGTACACGCAGCGATTCAGATCGCAGTCGATTTCGATCTAAGCGCCGAACAACGGCGCCTCCGCGTTCAAAAAATGTACAGCCTGGGGACGTCTCCTCCTTCTTGATCCAGCAAGGGGAGAGGAGAAGTTGAGGGAGAACTCCGATAGCACGACGACGTGGTGGTGATGGAGCTCATGGTTCTTCGGCAGGGCTTCACTAAGCGCTACGGAGGAGTAGGAAGAATTGGAGGAGGAAGGGGCTGCGCCAGGGAAGGGGTCTAGGTCTTCTGGCAGCCCTCCCACCCCCACTATTTATAGGAGAATGGGAGAGGGGCCCGGCCCCTTTAGATCCCATCTAGGGGAGGGGCGGCGGCCAAGGAGGGAACCCTGGATGGGTTTTGGGCACCCCCACCCCTAGGAGAGTTGCCCCCCAAGCTAGGAGGGGAGGTTGCCCTAGGGGAGGTGCCCCCACCTATCCTGGTTACGTGAGATGGGCTAGGAGGGGCGCACAGCCCCTTAGTGGGCTGGTGTGCCCCTTCCCCTTGGCCCATAAGGCCCCCCAACACTTGCCGGGGCATCCGAAACCCCTTTCGAACACGCTGGTCGTCACCCGGTACCCCCGGAACAATTCCGGACTCCAATACCCTTCGTCCAATATATCGATCCTCACCTCTGGACCATTCTGGAACTCCTCGTCACGTCCAGGATCTCATCTGGGACTCTGAAAAACCGTCGGTAACCACATACTATTTCCCATAACAGCTCTAGCGTCACCGAACCTTAAGTGTGTAGACCCTACGGGTTCAGGAACCATGTAGACATGACCGAGACATCTCTCCGGCCAATAACCAATAGCGGGATCTGGATAACCATATTGGCTCCCACATGTTCCACGATGATCTCATCGGATGAACCACGATGTCAGGGATTCAATCAATCCCGTATACAATTCCCTTTGTCAATCGGTATGTTACTTGCCCGAGATTCGATCGTCGGTATCCCAATTCCTCATTCAATCTCGTTACCGGCAAGTCACTTTACTCGTCCCATAACGCATGATCCCGTGGCTAACTCATTAGTCACATTGAGCTCATTATGATGATGCGTTACCGAGTGGGCCCAGAGATATCTCTCCGTCATACGGAGTGACAAATCCCAGTCTCGATTCATGCCAACCCAACAAACATTTTGGAGATACATGTAGTGCACCTTTATAGCCACCCAGTTATGTTGTGACGTTTGGTACACCCAAAGCATTCCTACGGTATCCAGGAGTTGCACAATCTCATGGTCTAAGGAAATGATACTTGACATTAGAAAAGCTCTTAGCAAATGAACTACACAATCTTGTGTTATGCTTAGGATTGGGTCTTATCCATCACATCATTCTCCTAATGATGTGATCCCATTATCAATGAAATCCAATGTCCATGGTCAGGAAACCATAACCATCTATTGATCAACGAGCTAGTCAACTAGAGGCTTACTAGGGACATGTAGTGGTCTATGTATTCACACATGTATTATGGTTTCCAGTTAATGCAATTATAGCTTGAATAATAGACAATTATCATGAACAAGGAAATACAATAATAACCATTTTATTATTGCCTCTAGGGCATATTTCCAACACATGATCCAGTCGCGACTTGCCTCCTTGATGGGGAGAGCGGTCTCCTCGATTTCCTCGTCGGGCATTGAGGTCCATTCTGCAATGAACTCCGCCAAGACCCTGCTCTGGATTGTTGAAGTACTTTCAAACTTCAACCCAAAGCTTGACAACTCCCAGGCCCACTCCACAATCCTTCCGGTTGCATCTGGGTTGTGCAGTATCCGTTGGAACGGGAGGCGGGTGACGACAGTAATCTTGTGGGCTTGAATGTAATGACGCAGCTTCCTCGAGGCCATAAGGAGGCCGAAGAGCAATTTCTGCACACCGGAGTACCTTGACCTGGCCCCCTGCAAGAGGGAGCTGACAAAGTAAACTGGGTGCTGCATCATCTTCTTCTGCACCACTTCACTTGGCTGTACGGGCCTTGCCCCGACGGTGTCGGATTCTGCCGGAGGGCTTGCCTTGCCGACACCAGGCCCTGTCGGGGGAATCTCTGACTTGCCATCCGCCGGTCCTGCCGCTGCCACTCCCTCTTTGTCGACCTCTGTCTGTGCCACTAGTGCGGCGCTGACCACTTGATTCGTTGCCGCTAGATACAGGAGCAATGGCTCTTATGGTTTAGGCGCAACCAGTATTGGCGTGGAGGAAAGGTATTTCTTCAGATCCTGCAACGCTGCCTCGGCCTCTCGGGTCCACTCCATGGGGCCTGCCTTCTTCAAGATTTTGAAAAAGGGAAGGGCATGTTCAACGGACTTGGATATGAACCTGCTCATGGCGGCAACGCAGCCAGAGATCCGGCGCACATCCTTGATCCGCTTGGGCGCCTCAATTTGCTCAATGGCCTTGATCTTTTCCAGGTTTGCCTCGATCCCATGCTGCGACACAAAGAACCCGAGAAGTTTTCCCGACGGGACACCAAAGACACACTTCTTAGGGTTCAGCTTGAGGTTGATCTTGTGTAGGTTGGCAAACGTCTCTCCTAGGTCTTGTATGAGGGTCGCCTTGTTCTTGGTTTTGACCACTATGTCATCCATATATGCTTCCATATTTCTATCTAACTGGGGCTCAAAACCAATCTGGACCACCCTTGCGAATGTTGAGCCAGCACTCTTCAACTCGAAAGGCATCCGTAAAAAGCAATACGTATCACATGGGGTGATAAAGGTTATCTTCTCTTCATCTTCTCTTGCCATGAAGATCTGGTGGTATCCCGAGTAGGCGTCGAGGAATGATAACAGATCACACCCGGCGGTGGAGTCAACAATCTGGTCGATGTGTGGCAACGGGAAGGGATCCTTAGGACAAGCCTTATTGACATCCGTGTAGTCAATACACAGCCTCCACTTCCCATTTGCCTTGCGCACCACCACCGGATTGGCCAACCACGTCGGATGGAGCACTCCTCTCACCAAATCTGCCGCTTCCAATTTCTTGATCTCATCTGTGATCAACTCCTGTCATTCCAAAGCCTTCTTCCTGACCTTCTGTGATGAACTACTAGACTAGATTCCCACAACTGCGCCCCCTACCTGGCGCGCCAAAGATGTCGGTGGGAAACGACACCTATGGGATCACAAGAATCCCTACTACGGTTGCCGGGGCGCATGGTCGTGAGAAGAGCAGGATTAGCAGTCAGCACGAGGATCGTTTACCCAAGTTCGGGCCGCAAGGATGCGTAAAACCCTAGTCCTGCTTTGGTGGATGTATTGAGTGTTCTTGGGCTCTCGAACTAGCTACGGGGGCTGTGTCGTTTAAAAGAGCCAAATCCCCCTCCAGTACGCCATAGGGCTCCTTTTATAGTCGAAATGGGCTGCCACAGTGGCATAGAGGAGGTGGAAAGGCCTACAGTGCTGCGAGCTTATCGCTCGTATTACAGGACAAGACGCATTTAATGCATCGCTTAGGTGTCCCTTAGCTTTATCGAGGACGGGAATGAGGCCCGTCCCGTCCGTCGCCACTCCTCCTCGCTTTGACTCGCGCCCAGGCTAGCGATGCATGCAGTGCCATGTAGACAAGTAGGCAGCTGAGGTGGTGCGGTGGTAGGGCCTTCATGAAAGTCCGCACGCCGCCACGCAGGTACCTACTGATTTGGCCTGGAAGTCGCATGTTTCCACGCAGGTGCCTGCCCAGCTAGTTGGGCTAGCAACTGCATGCGAACGGCGGTGGTAGTCTTAGCTAGAACGGGTCTAGCAGTGGCCCTGCTGATGCCCTCAGTAAGGGTCTTGCCGGGGGCCCCGCAAGGGTCTCTGCCATGGCGTTGCCATCATCCCCGGCAAGGGTCTCACCGGGGGCCTTGCTGTCATCCCCGGCAAGGGTCTTGCCGGGGGCCTTATGGACTCCCTCGGCTAGGATCCCGCCGAGGGTCGCCGTCTTCTGGTCCTCATCTGATCTTGAGTATTCTCTGTCTTCACAAAGATCTGCATTCCACCATGGAGGTGCCTCTCGAGCCCTGGCCCAACATGGTTGATGGTGTTGGAGACCGTGGGCTCAAGGGTGGTGTGCTCCGCTGGTGTTGGGCGAGTTGCCCCGGCAAGGGTCTTGTCGGGGCCGCTGAGGCTGCCCCGGCAAGGGTCTTGCCGAGGGAACCTGCTTCGTCCCTCTGCTCTTTGTTCTCTCAGCCTTGGCATTGTCTTGTTTGCCTTGCTGCTTCGGCTTCTCTCTGGCTTCCCTCCTCTGCCCTGCTAAGTGTGGCCACGACGCGTGGCTCTGACCGCCCGCGCACAAGTAATGGGGTCAAAAGTGTAGCCCCTACTTTTGTACACCGACAAGGAGAACAAACAAGAACTACGCAAAAAGGTACTAAGCCTTGAGCGGGAGATCGAAGACCTAAAGGAGCAGAATTATGTCCTCAAGCGCAAATTAAGGAAGAAGCCCACGCCATCAACAACTCCTTCGTCACCACCTCCGATGAAAGAAACAAAAACACATGGGTATGGGCACTCCCCTTGGAAACTACCAAGCTTGGGGGAATGCCCCGGTATCATATTACCATCTCTTTTATCTTTACCGTTTTTCTTAGTTCGATTCTTTTGATAATATCTTGATCTAGTAGAATAAAGTTTTAGTATGATCTAGTTGTGAGTTTTGCTTTATGATATTCCTATGTAATCGAGTCCGTGAGCTATATATAATAAAGATTAGTGTTGAGTCAAGGGCTTGATTATTTTGCTATGATCTTGAGGGAATAAAATAAAAGAAAAAACAAAAATAAATAGGGAGATCATATGGATCTTATGGAGAGTAATGAGCTCACATATAAAGAGTATGATGAATAAAAGTTGTTGAGAGTTGACAAACATAGTTTTTGGTCATCGTTGTAATTAATAGGAAGTAATAAAGAAAGGGATGTTTTCACATATAAATATACTATCTTGGACATCTTTTATAATTGTGAGCACTCATTAAAGTATGATATTCTAAAGAGTTGACGTTGGACAAGGAAGACAACGTAATGGGTTATGTTTTCTTACATCTAAGATAAATTATATTGTCATGGATCATCCAACATGTTGAGCTTGCCTTTCCCTCTCTTGGTAGCCAATTTCGTTGCACCAAGTAGAGATACTACTTGTGCTTCCAAATATCCCTAAACCCAGTTTTGCCACGAGAGTCCACCATATCTACCTATGGATTGAGTAAGATCCATCAAGTAAGTTGTCATCGTTGCAAGCAATAAGAATTTCCCTCTAAATATGTATGACTTATTAGTGTGGAGAAAATAATCTTTATACGATCTTGTGATGTGGAAGAAATAAAAGCGACGGACTGCATAATAAAGGTCCATATCAAAAGTGGCAATATAAAGTGACGTTCTTTTGCATTAAGATTTCGTGCATCCAACCATAAAAGCACATGACAACCACTGCTTCCCTCTGCGAAGGGACAATATTTTATTCTTGTCTTATACTTCATGCAAAGAGTCATGGTCATATTCACCTTTCCTTTTTACATTTTACCCTTTCACAAGCACAATGTGTTGGAAGGATCCTGATATATATGGCTAATTGGATGTGGGTTTTCATGAACTATTATTGTTGGCATTACCCTTGAGGTAAAACGTTGGGAGGCAAAAATATAAGCCCCAGTCTTTCTCTGTGTCTGATTAAAACTTCATAACCATAAATATCGCGTGAGTGTTAGCAATTGTGAAACACTAAAAGATGGTTGAGTATGTGGACTTGCTGAGAAGCTCTTATATTGACTCTTTCCTGTGTTATGATAAATTGCAATTGATTCAATGACTGAGATTATAGTTTGTTATTTTTCAATGAAGTTTCTGATTCATACTTCAGTATGTGGATGAATTGTTACTTTAACCTGACCTGCCTCGCTAGTAGTATGTTGAACTTCCCTGTGAACTAGGTTGAACTTCCGCCAACATTGCCCAAATGGGGCTTGTGATATACCGTTGCAAAGCTATGGACACCAATATCATGACCCAACTTAAATTTTTGGCAAAATATAAGCGGTTTAAGAGCAGTTTTGAAAACCGTTTTTTCTTCACACAAAAAACGTGAATTGTATTTTTGATCGCATTTTTAAACCGTTTATCGGAATGAGGCATATAATATGGCGTTGGAAAGCTGCTGCAAAACCGCTCCTTCCACATCTGGAAAGTTTTCTCTAATTCCCTATGGTTAAAGAGTAATTTGAAAAAACGTAAAATTTCGTAAACCGAACAGCTGAGTTCGTATTTTCAATGTCATTTGTAAACGCTTAATCCAATTGAGGCATATGATATGGCGTTGGAAAGCTTATGAAAATGCACTACTTTTTCATGTTAAAAGGTTTTTCTAATTTTGAACGGTTTAAAAGTAATTTCGAAAACGATACAAGTTCCACCGAGTTTGTATTTTCGAGCTAATTTTTGAACCGTGCGCCCGAATGCAGCAAATGATATGGCGTTGGAAAGCTTGAACAAATGCGAAACTTTTTTGTATGTATTGTTTCTCCCAATTCCTTACGGTTTTAAGTCAGTTTTGAAAATGGATAAAAAGGTATTTTCCCCGTAATTTCTACAAACCTTGACGGAAAGGCGCAAATAATATACCATTGAAAAGCTACGAAAAATGCGAAACTTTTTCATGTTGATGGTTTTCTCTCATTCCTAGCCGTTTTTAAGTAATTATGAAAATGGCGAGATCATTCGTTCTGCCTTTATCGCGAAACTGATTCTTCGAAAATGCACCGTGTGAAGAACCTGAACTTCTCGGCACGTGAACCTGAAATTCACTCTGTTTTTTCACGTGTTGTTCTTGCTCGTAGCTCTTCATCCACTCACTGGAATTGAGCAAGTGATATACTGATGGAAAGCTATTGTAAACACGCAACTTTCCCATGTTGATCATTTTTTCATACTCGCGACGATTTTAAAAGTTTTTCATCTCAAATTCATTCACTATAGTAGTTGAACTTCCTGTTGTTTTCACGTTGAACTTCTGTGATGTATTTTTGTTTGTAATTTTCTCATCCATTCGTTAGTGTTACACAAATGATACTCTTTTTGTACAAACCACTTTCACAATAATTTTTTAACTTTCTCCGACGGAGGACTTGAACTTTTAGTCTTTGCTTTTTTATTCCTTTTTAGTACAATATGCACATCGTGTAGTACGTGAACTTTTGGTAGCTATCAGTCTGAACTTCTCTCGGTTACATGAAAACATCTGAGTTTTTTTTATGAAGATTAATCTGAATTTCTTAATCCTTTTTATGAAATTTGAAGCGCTCTATTATTAAAAGTTGAACTTCCTATTATTTAATTTTTGAACTTCTTTTTTCCATTCTTTAATAATGAGGAAAATCTGAGTTTTCTATAATCATCAAACTTCTCCATCTTTTTAATATGGACTTCCTAGTTTTATTTCTTAATCTTTTTTATGAAATTTTGAAGTGCTCTATTTTTAAAAGGTGAACTTCTTATTATTCAATTTTTGAACTTCTTGTTTCCATTCTTTAATAACAAGGAGAATATGAGTTTTCTTTAAAAATTTGGACCTTGCCTTTTTATTCATTTTTCTCATATTAAACACACGCCATGTAGCACATGAACTTTTTCCATTTTTATAATTTGAATTTTTGTTTTTATTTTTGAAATCAAATTGCTCCAAAATAATAAACTAAACTTCTTCATGGATTGAGATAATTATTTTAAAACAAAAAAATTGTGTTTTCGAACATGGAAATACAAGGTGAATATCTTTCGCAAGAATTTTTACAATCCCTGAACGAAGCACTTGAACTTCTAGCAACATCTTTTTTAGACTTTATATTTTTATTATTTTTTCTCATAAGAAATGCACACCATGCAATATGTGAACTTCCGGCAGTTATCGTCTTTGTTTGGCTTTACTAACGGAAAAAAATCTAGTTTATATGGACATCGAACCGCTCTAACTTTTTCTAGTTTTTCCTTTTTATTTAATTTTAAACTTCTTCATTTTATTCTCTATAATGAGAAAACATGTGAGCTTTTTTAACCTTCGACTTCTCTCTTGTTTTACTTTAAACTTCTTAGAGAAAAATATGGTTTTAAATAAGCAAACAATTTTCTAGGTTTTTAAATTTGAACTTCTAGGTATTTTGACCTTCTCGGTTATTTCAAATTGAACTTCTGGTGTTTTCAAATTTGAACTTCTAGGTTTTTTTTGAACTGAACTCCTCTGTTATTATGAGTTGACCTTCTTGGTTTTGTAAGAAAAATTGAACTTCTCTATTATTTAAATTTGAACCTCTATGGGTATTTTAGAAACGGGGAAAATCCAAGTTTTTTAAATTTTGAATTACTCTATTTTTTCAGTTTTGAACTTCTTGGTTTATTCTTTTGAAATTGGGAAAATACAATTTTTATAATAAACATCGAAACAATCTTTGTTATTTTAATTTTAACTTCTCATATTCTTTTTAATATCTTTTCTACATTTATACATTATAATTCTGTAGTTTTCCTAGTGGAAGTTTTTTGTAGGAAGTTCTAGTGGAATTAGAGTTGGAAAATATAGGCGTTTATAGTTGATCGTAACCACTAGGTAAAAAACATCACTCCAAACTTTCAAAAATAACAGTCGCTCCATTATTTAAATTTGAACTTTTAGTGTTTTTTAAATGAGGGGAAATTCATTTTTAACTCTTTTCGAACTACTTCGTTTTTTATTCGACCTTCTTGAGTTTTCTAGAAACGTATAAAATATATTTTTCATACAACCATCGAATAACTATGTTAATTTAATTTGAACCTTTTGTTTTTTTAAACAGGGGAAAATCCTTGTACAAATATGTGTCTTTTTTCTCAATTTTTTCAAACTTTAAAATTTATTCAAATCTGAACTTTCAAAGTTACCATTTTTTAGGTTTTCTTCTAGCTACATAAACATCGAACGTCTTTATTAACTTAACTGACTTTCTTTTGGGTGTTATTTCTTTTTTCCATGTGTGTTTCAGTGTTATCCTTTTTCTTGAGCATTTCCTCAACACTCATGCATGAACTTCTCAGTTCGTCACCCCTGACCTTCCGAATTTCCTCTTTTCATATGCATTAACTTTCCTGGGAAGATCGTTTAACATTTGTTTTATTTCTCTTACTAAAAGACACATGCATTTTTGTCTTGTGTTTGCACAAAAGAAGCTATTACTTGTGTCCCAATTAAAAGTGCTAGTGTATTTCTCCATCACACACATGTTTTTCTAAACCTCACCACACATTTTCTGATCATCAACCTCACCACCACACACACGCATACATGCTCCTTCTCCATTATATTTCTGACCTTTATGTGCACAAATCTACACAAACAACAACATGCTTTTGTTTGATCACGAAAAGAGCATAACAAAGTTTCACTGTGCAGCGACATCGACTGAAGCAGTTGTCCAGGCCGAACTTCTGAGTATAGATATGGCTTTTTCGAGAAATTGACTGAATGGAGCCTGTCTTCCATATGATGTTCTTCCATCCATCAATTCTGTACGTGTACAGGAAGATGAATACTAAAGAAAAACATGAGTTCTGTACATGTATCGGAAGATAAGTACTACAAGGAGTAACAACCAAAATTTCTATATAATGCACATAGCTTCACATTAGTATCTCTATAGTCTGCTTTTATTTTGTTGATGTTCGATTTGGTTAATACCAAGATGGTGCGTGTGTGAACCAATACGGTTGCTTCAGAATTTCAGATTCTTCAAACTGAAGAATAAAGGCATTCTCCTCGTACAGAGGGTGTGACTGGGTGATCAGCGGAGCATGGACACAGACTATCGGAGTAAATAGCCATGGGTAGCCTAGCCGGCCTCCCCTGGCCCTTCTGAAAAAATTACGAGCCCGTTCGGCTCTCAAGAATCCAAGACATGGAGCCGCCTTCCCCTTGCTGGCTGCCACCCAGGCCGGCTTTCGGAAGGTGGTCCGACTTTAGCCCTCATGAAGGAAGCCACGGGAGGGCCGACTTCGGGAAGCTGACCATGAGAAGGCCGACTCCAAGAAGCCGGCTCCCATAAAGCGGTCGAGACCGTACCCTCAAAGTTTGCACCCACCTAACGGCAGTGCGACGGGGCGTGGCTACAGTGAAGCCTGCCACCCCCGAATCCCGGAGCACGCCTGGCACAGTGCGCCGTACGGGGTAGGCATGACCCGTCCGGCGCGGCACTGTTGCCATGTTGACCTTGGTGTCACCCACGACGGCCGCCAGCGTGGCCCATAGATGGTGGGCCCCTTCGGGCAGAGAGACGCCCGAAGGCGGCCACGCCTCCAACCAGTCGGCCTAAGACAGAGCCGGCTCCCTGCAGTCGGCTTGCCGCCTCCCTCGAAGGGGATGCCCCATTAAGGAGACAAGACGCGGTGAGGCTACAGCGATCGCCCGATGGGCGGCGGCACTATAGCCGCGCCTACCACGACGAAGCCTACGTCACCAAGATGGAGCCACAGTAACCAGCCGCCGACCAGGCCCTGGATAGTGGGGCCTACCTGTCGACCAAGGGGCCGGTAGCCGGCGGGACCCACCAATCGGCGGGCCCCAGCAGCCGGCGCAGAAGCCGGCGAGCGCAGTCACAGACGGCTGGGCCCCATGGCGTTGGAAGAAGAAGACGATGTTGGCCTGCCTTGTTTCGGCCCCCGCATCCGAGTCGAGCCTTTCTCCAAAGGGTTCTCACTCCCAAGAGACACGCCCAAGTACAACGGCTCCGTGAAGCCGGAAGATTGGCTGATCGACTACTCCACAACGGTCAACATAGCCAACGGCAACCGGCGCGTTGCCGTGAAGTACGTGCCCCTCATGCTGCAAGGCACGGCGCGAACCTGGCTCAACAGCCTCAAGCCGCGCAGCATCAACAGCTGGCTAGATTTCACCGAAGCCTTCATCCGCAACTTCACCAGCACCTACAAGCGGGCTCCCAAGCCCAGACAGCTCTCCTTGTGCGTACAAGGCCCCGCCGAGTCCACTCGCGACTACCTCACGCGTTGGGCCGAGCTCCGCAACTCTTGCGAAGGGGTGCACGAGGTGCAAGCCATCGAGTACTTTACAGCCGGATGCCGAGAAGGCACCCTCCTCAAGCATAAGCTCCTTTGCGATGAGCCGGCTACCCTCGACGAGCTTCTGGACATAGCGGACAAGTACGCCACCGCCAACTCCTCGATGAAGACCGAGCTTCGGGTAGACGCGTCCGGAAAGGTACTCAACCCGGCGCCCAAGACGCCGGCTGGGGATTCCGGCCGACGCCCCCACTCGAACGACCACAAGCGCAAGGGCGCCGCGCCGCCTCCTGCCAGTCGGCAGGTGGCCACAGTTGAAGACGTGCCGCCTGAAGGGCGGCCCGCGCCCAAGAAACCCAAGGGCGGCCGGCCGGTTTGGCAGCCGGCTTTCTCCTACGAGCAAACTCTCGACGCCCCGTGCAAGTTCCATAGCGGCACAAAGCCGTCCAACCACACAACCCGGAAGTGCCATTCGCTCACCCGAATCTCCAAAGGCGAGGGGCTCGCGCCGCCTCCGCCTGCCAGCCCGCCGCCTCCCCCTCCGCCGCCTCCGGCAGCTCGGCCCGCGGTCAGAGCCGTGCATGATGAGTTCCCTGACGAGCAAGCAACCTACATCTTCTTTACAAGCCTGCGCGAAGACCGGCGCAGCAAACGCCGAGAGCACCAGGAAGTTAGCGTGGTCGCTGCCAACAACGCCAAACACATGCATTGGTCAGAAAAGCCCATCAGCTGGAGCCGGGCCGACCATCCAGAGGTGATGCCGTCTCCCGCTTCTTATGCCCTGGTCCTAGACGCCACCCTCGCGACGGACAGACGCGCTGCCCGCTTCTCCCGTGTGTTGATAGACGGCGGGAGCAGCATCAACATCCTGTACCGTGACACCCTGGAGAAGCTAAACGTCAAGACGAAGCAGCTCATGCCTACTCGGACAGTATTTCATGGCATCGTACCCGGCCTGTCCTGCGCCCCCATTGGCAAGATCAAGATTGATGTACTTTTCGGGGGCAAGGAGCATTTCTGCCGGGAAGCGATCTGGTTTGAAGTGGTGGACCTGGAAAGCCCTTACCATGCATTGCTTGGCCGACCTGCCTTGGCCAAATTCATGGCAGTTCCCCACTACGCATACCTCAAGATGAAAATACCAAGCACCAAAGGCGTCATTACCATAGCCGGCGATTACAAGAAGTCCTTTGAGTGCGCAGCAGCCAGCAGCCGGCTGGCCGAGTCCCTTGTGATTGCCGAAGAAAAGAAGATGCTGGACCGAGTTGTGGCCATAGCCGGCAAGCAGTCGGCCGTGTCCCCCGACCCCAAGGAGCATGACGCTCAAGGATCTTTCCAGCCGGCCAAGGAGACGAAGAAGATACCTCTTGACCCCGAGCATCCGGAGAGGTTTGCCGTCATCGGGGCAAACCTGAACAGCAAATAGGAAGGCGAGCTCGCCGATTTCCTCCGTGAGAATCGGGACATCTTTGCATGGTCCCCCAAGGACATGCCGGGTGTTCCGAGGAAATTCGCCGAGCACAAACTACACGTCCGAGAAGACGCAAAGCCAGTCAAACAACCCCTCCGCCGACTGTCGGAGGAGAAGCGCAGGATTGTGGGAGAGGAGATAGCCCGGCTTCTGGCAGCTGGCTTCATTATGGAAGTTTTCTTTCCAAAATGGCTTGCCAACCCGGTCCTTGTGCTAAAGAAGAACAACAACTGGCGCATGTGCATAGACTACACAAGCCTCAACAAGGCCTGCCCCAAAGATCCCTTTGCCCTGCCAAGGATTGACCAAGTGATAGACTCCACAGCCGGATGCGAGCTGTTGAGCTTCTTGGATGCTTACTCAGGATATCACCAGATAAAGCTGGATCCGGACGACCGCCTGAAGACCGCCTTCATCACGCCATTTGGAGACTTCTGTTACCTGACTATGACATTCGGCTTGAGAAATGCCGGTGCCACTTTTCAGCGTTGCATGCAGAAGTGCCTCCTCAAGCAACTCAGCAGAAACGCTCACGTTTACGTGGACGACAGCGTGGTGAAGACGGAGAAGCGCGGCACCTTGCTGGGAGACCTCAAGGAAACGTTTGAGAACCTACGCCGGTTCCAAATCAAGCTCAACCCCGAGAAATGCGTGTTCGGAGTGCCAGCCGGCCAACTCCTAGGCTTCCTGGTCTCCGAACGCGGCATCGAATGCAAACCGGTGAAGATCAAGGCCATCGAGAGAATGGTGATACCCACCAAGCTTCGAGACATTCAGGAGTTCACCGGGTGCTTGGCCTCCTTGAACCGTTTCATCAGCCGGCTCGGAGAGAAAGCTCTCCCCCTCTACCGCCTCATGAAGAAGAGCACTCACTTCGAGGGAACAACCGGGCCGACCAAGCTTTTCACGAGCTGAAGAAGATGCTGGCCACGCCGCCCGTTCTGGCGGCGCCGACTGAGAAAGAGCCCATGCTCCTCTACATCGCCGCAACCAGCCGGGTGCTCAGCACCGTCATCGTAGTCCAACGCCTAGAAGAAGGCCGAGCCCAGCCGGTCCAGAGGCCGGTGTATTATTTGAGCGAAGTGCTGTCCGCCTCAAAGTAGAACTACCTGCACTACCAGAAGATGTGTTACGGCGTGTACTTCACCGCCAAGAAGCTGAAGCCCTACTTTCAAGAGCATCCCGTCACGGTCATATGCACCGCCCCGCTGGCCGAGATCATAGGCAGCCGGGACGCATCCGGCCGGGTGGCGAAATGGGCCATCGAGCTGGCCCCCTACACGATCTTCTACCAGCCCCGCACCGCCATCAAGTCCCAAGCACTGGCCGACTTCCTCGTCGACTGGGCCGAGACCCAATACCTGCCACCGGCTCCCGACTCCACCCATTGGCGCATGCACTTAGGGTCCAAGATGCGCACCGGCTTGGGAGCCGGCGTCATCATTACCTCTCCCAAAGGCGACAAGCTCAGATACACGCTACAGATCCACTTCGCCGCCTCCAACAACGTGGCCGGGTACGAGGCGCTCATACACGGGCTCCGGCTTGCCAAAGAACTTGTCATTCGCCGGATCCTATGTTATGGCGACTCGGACCTGGTGGTCCAGCAATCATCCGGCGACTGGGACGCCAAGGACACGAATATGGCGAGCTACCGCTTCCTGGTCCAACAACTCAGCGGATACTTTGAAGGATGCGAGTTCCTCCACGTACCGCGAGCCGACAACGAGCCAGCCGATGCCCTGGCTCGAATAGGCTCTACTCGGCAAGCAATACCAACCGGCGTCGCTCTACAACACCTCCTCAAGCCGTCCATCAAGCCGTCTCCAGAGTCCGACTCCATCTTCGTGCCGCCTGACCCCGATGCGGCCGGGTCCGGCTCGAAGAACCAAGCAAGCGACCCCGAGACTCCCGCAGCCGGCCCGGGGGCTTCGGCAACCGGCTCGGGGACTGCCACACCCGGCTCGGGGACTGTGGTAGCCGACCCGGGGACTGCACTAGCACAACAGCAGGCGACCGACTCCAGCATCTCACCACCCAGCCCGCCCACCCTGGTGGCGGTAGCCACTTTGGCAGTAGAAGAAGTCGTGGCTCCATCATGGGCTCAGTCTATCCTCAACTTCCTAGTAAACCAAGATCTGCCGGCTGGCGAAACAGAAGCAAGACAAGTCCAACGTCGAGCCGGAGCATACGCAATCGTCAATAGAGAACTAGTCAAGCGCAGTGTCACTGGAATCCTCCAACGGTGTGTCGAGCAAGAGAAGGGCATTGCAATCCTCAGAGACATTCACCAAGGAGAATGCGGCCACCATGTGGCCTCAAGATCACTTGTCTCCAAAGCCTTCCGCCATGGTTTCTTCTGGCCGACTGCTTTGGATGACGCCAAAGAATTAGTTAAACATTGCAAGGGGTGCCAACTCTTCAGCTCCAAGCAAAACATGCCGGCTTCGGCACTCAAGACCATTCACCTCACTTGGCCCTTCGCCGTTTGGGGACTGGACATGGTGGGCCCATTGAAGACGGCGTGCGGCGGCATGACGCATTTGCTCGTCGCCGTGGACAAATTCACTAAGTGGATTGAGGCAAAGCCGATCAAGAAGCTGAATGGGCCGACTGATGTGACGTTCATTGCAGACATAACAACTCGGTACGGCGTGCCACACAGCATCATCACCGACAATGGCACGAATTTTGCCAAAGGAGCCTTGGCGCGTTTCTGCGCAGCCCAAGGTATCCGACTGGACTTAGCATCCGTCGCCCACCCGCAGTCAAACGGCCAGGTCGAGCGAGCCAACGGCCTCATCCTCTCTGGGATCAAGCCCCGACTGGTCATACCTCTGGACCGTTCAGCCGGCTGTTGGCTCGACGAGCTGCCGGCTGTCCTCTGGAGTCTGCGCACTACACCAAACAAGTCAACCGGCTTCACCCCTTTCTTCCTTGTGTATGGTGCCGAGGCGGTCATCCCAACTGACATCGAGTTCGACTCGCCTCGAGTAACCATGTACACAGAAGCGGAGGCCAAGGAAGCACGAGAAGACGGCGTCGACCTGCTGGAAGAAAGCCGGCTGTTAGCCCTCAGCCGGTCTGCCATCTACCAGCAGGGTTTGCGCCGCTACCACAGCCGGAAGGTCAGGCCAAGATCTTTCCAAGAAGGCGATCTTGTGCTCCGGCTGATCCAGTGGACAGCCGGCCAGCACAAGCTCTCAGCCCCTTGGGAAGGTCCCTTCGTCATCAGCAGAGCTCTAGGCAACGACTCCTACTACCTGATCGATGCACAGAAGCCGAAGGCACGCAAGAGAGACGACTACGGCAAGGAGTCGGAACGACCATGGAACGCCAACCTCCTTCGAAGATTTTACAGTTGAAATGCAGTATGTATCACGCTAACTTTTGTACTAAGTTCGAAACAATAGGCCCCCCGAGGAGGGCTTGGGGACTGCCATCCCTTATTTATGAATGAAAAGTATCATGCTTATGACCTTGTCATTTCATTTACTTGTTCCGTCCGGCACCAGGTTCGACTAGTCGGCTCGGGGACTCGCCGACTGGAGTTATATTAGAAGTCCTACCCGCAGTCAGACAAGTAGTGTGCCGGCTCCCAAACCTTCTCTCGCCAAAAGTCGTAGTTCGAAGAACCGGCTGTCCGGCTGGCAAGAGTTAAAGGCAGGAACGGGCGCCCACACGAAAAACGGCTAGGGACTAACGGACTAATATAACAAAAGCCGGTTTTTCTCCCACCGCCGAATGGCTACCAGAGTAGCCGCCCGGCCGGTTTCCATTCACTTCACTTCAATCCAAGAAAGCTCAAGTACTTGCCTCCCCAAAGAGGGAAGGCGGCAAAGGAAAAAGCCTAAGGATAAAAAGCATACGCGAATGGAAACTAAACATGCACATAATAATATTTACATAAAAGACCTCCGGGAGGCCAGCATTCAACATAGTTTGGATACACCCCCAGTGGGTGGAACTGCGAAAACTTAATGAAGATTGTTCAAAAGACAACAAGCAGGAAAGATAAAGATGTCAGGTCAAGCTGGCGGAGCGACCGACGAGCCGGACGGGTTGGCCGAGACGGTCGTGCGGGCTGAAGGAGCGGCCGGCTGGCGAACTTCGGCTTGGTCACCGCCTCCCGCAGAGGGCGCGATTCCACGCGCCTCGTTGATGGTGGCACGGTCGGCCTGAGGTCGGCCGGTTGTTCCACCAGCCGGCTCGACGTCTTCGCCATCCTCCTCTTCGTCATCCTCGCCCTCGTCGCTGGAGGCAATTTCCTCCGCCGAGTCCTCGCCCACCGCCGGGTTCAACCCGAACCAGTCCTCCGGCTGAGCAACACCGTCATCATCGATTTCGGCTGCGAAAACGCTGATGTCGGTGCACTCGGCGATTGTCGAAGCCCGCTGGGCGATAGCCGGCCTCACCTCCTCCAGCTCCGCGTCGGCCTCCATCCGCCAAGTGCGCAGCTGGTCCAGGCTCAGCCCTGGGTACCAAGCCCGAACGAACTCCAACGCCCGCCCGGCTCCGAGGCGGGCCGCCGACGCCTTCCATGCCTCAAAGCGACCGACTGCGACCTCTAGCCAGTCGGCAGTTCGGCTTGGGGTGCGGGGGATCATCTTGCCGGGCCAGAAGGCGGCCAACACTTGCGCCCCGGCACGTTGGAGCCGGCGAAGCATCCGATGAGCCGGCTGCAACCGCGCCTGGACAGCCAAGAGCTGCTCCTCAAGCGTCTGGTTCGCATCCGGCACGATGTTGGCCCCCGCCTAACGGCGCGCCTCGCGATGGGCCTCAATGCTTTGGGCGGCGAAGGCGGAGTAGCCGGGGAAGTAGTCTGCACCAAAAAACAAGCAGCAGCTCAAGATAAGCCAAAAACCCAGGCGGCAAGGGGCAGGAGAGGGGCGAGGAAGGCGGCTTACCGTCGATCAAATCCTCGATCCGGCCGAAGCCTTCATCCAGGGCTCGCCGGGTCTCAGCCCAGCTCGCCGCCTCGGTCTCATACTCTGCCTTCAGGGCGGCTTCGCTATCCTGCACCGCCTGCAGGGCCGCCTTGTGGCTCTTATCCTGGTCGGCCAGCTTCTTGGCCAGGCGATCACGCTCCTGGACCAAGGCAGCATACTCGGCGTCCTTGGTATGAAGGGCGGCCTTCGCTTCGCCGAGCTCCTTCCTCAAGTCGGCGTTGGCCCCTGAAGACAAAGAAAAAGAAAAACCAATAAGGAAAGAGTCGTCAAGAAAGATCCGACCCGACTGCTCAGCAGTCGGCCCGAATCTCGGGGACTACACCCAGTGGGTGCGCTGACGCGCCCCCACAGGAGACAGACAAGATCAAGTACTTACTTCGGCTGTCGGCCAGGTCGTCGGTCCTCCGGCTCAACTCCCTAGCCTGGGAGTTGAAGGCGGCAGCACGGAGGTAGTGATATTCCTGGAAGTTCAGATAAGAGGCAAAAATAAGGTAGCCGTCAAGAAAGATCCGACCCGACTGCGTAGCAGTCGGCCCGAATCTCGGGGACTACACCAAGTGGGTGCGCTGACGCGCCCCCACGGAAGAAATTAAGAGAGCAAAGCGGCCAAGAATGAAGGACTCACCCGGATGGTGGCTCGCGTCGACAAGAACTCCTGAGTGAACTCTTGCAGCAGGGCGGCCTGAGCTTGCAGCCGGCTCCGGACCCCTTGAGTCGCCACATTCAGCTCGCCAGTCCCCCCGCTGGGAGTCCACTCGGACGTGGCAGTGCTGGCCGCCTCTAGATCTTCCGCCGACTGGCCTGCGCCTGCGGTTCGGCGCAACTCCGGCGGAGCGGCGCTTCCCCCTGCGCGCCGGCCCGTGGCCGGCTACACCTCGAGGCCGGCTCTGTTCTCCGGTCACCCCCGGTCGGCCCCTCTGGCGCCGCTGACGATTGGCTGCCTTGGCCCGCTCCGGTTGGCGCTGCTGGCGGCGCTCTCCGCGCAAAGGCCACGGGGTCCTCCCCCTCTCCATCAGCGGCAGGTCTTGGACGATCTCCTGCGCCAAGGGGAAAGGGGTGTCGGGGGCCACGGCTCGGAGGGGAATGGCGAGCAGCGGAGGCTGGTTGCGCGAACCCTCCGCCTTCGGCTCCGCGGTCGCCGCCTCCGTCTGGGCCCTGGCTGCCGCGTCGGCCTGCTCCCTCGCCGCCTGGGCGGCCGCTTTCTCCACCGCCTCGCGCTCCTCCCGCGCTTCACGGGCGTTCCGCTCTGTGGCCTCCCTGAGGTCGGCGTGGGGGTCCACGCGGCGGGAGCTTGAAGAACCTCCCGTCGGCCCAACTACGGAGCCACCCGGACCACGCTCAAGGGAAAGCGGCGCCCTGTCCAGCAAGCGGAAGAAATTAAGAAGAATGCTCGAACAAGAAGAGAATGATGAAGAGCATGCGACAAGGCAATTGACGACTTACGCTGAGACCGCCTGAGGCTGCTTCACCGCCTTGCGGAAGCGGGCCGCTTTCGCAGCCGCCTCGTCTCGCTTGGTTGCCGCGGTGGAGGCTTTGGACTTCTTCGGCCGACTGCCGAAGAGGCCTGAAGCGGCCTGGCGCTTCTGCGCGCCGCCGCCGGCAGCCGGCGTGACGGACGAGCCCGCGCCTTGATGGTCGGCCGCCGGCTGGCGACGCGGGGCGACTTCGGCTTCAGCGTCATCCGGCCAGTCCTCAAAGCTGGCGGTGAGCCTTGAGCCCCCGGGCTCAGCGTCGTCCCCCACGATGGCATCTTCCATGGCGGCCGCCCCCAAGTCCGGGTCGTCGACGTCGTCCACCGTGCAGTCGGGGGCATACTGGCGTTCTATCCCCGCTGCCCCAGCCGTCGGCGGGAGAAGGGGGTTCTGCTAAGAAGAACCGACTGATCAGAAGTCGGCCATCATGAAGCCGGCTACCAACAAGAAGAAGAAAAGGAAAACTTACCACGAGCGGAGGGTTGGCGTGAGAATACGGTGCCATGCCGTATTGCCAGTCTTCGGCGAGCTTGCAGTTGGAGACATAGTTTACCATGTAAGACACCTCCGCATGAGGCATCTCCCTGGTGCTCAGCCGGCTTGGGTCGAAGCGGCCGCTCATCTGGCACATCATGTGGGGCCGGCTTTGGATAGGAGATATCCGGCGCTCCACGAAGGCGGCCACCAAGTCGGCCCCGTTCAGGTTTTCCGACTGGATCATCACCCGAAGCCGGGAGACGGCGGCATTCCCGGCCTGAGACAGTGACCGGGACCAGAAACTCCATGAGGGCTGCCTCCCAGCCGGCGGGCCGACTACGTAAGCCGGAAGGTTGACGTGGTCTCCTTGCTCGGCGACGTTCTTCATGTAGAAATATGATTTCTGCCAGATCTTCACCGACTGGATCAGGGGGATGGGCGGGAATGGGTTGTTCTCGCTCGCCCTCCTCATGGCGATGAAGGCCCCGCAGGGGGCGGACACGCCAGCGACGACGGTGCCGAGCTTGCTCTGGAAGAACTCCCCCCAGAGCTCCAGCGTGGAGAGCAGCCCCAAGAAACCTTCGTAGAGGGAGACGAAGGCCGACAGCAGCATCACCGCATTGGGCGTGAGGTGATGCGGCTGAAGGTTGTAGAACTCGAGGAAGGAGCGCAGAAATCCGCTCGCCGGAAGGCCGAAGCCGCGCAGGAAGTGCGAGCGGAAGATGACCAGCTCGCCCTCCTCCGACGCCGGCGAAATCTCTGTCTTCGGCGCCAGGCGGACCCGCACGAGGTTGGCGTCGGGCAGGCGCCGAGTCTGGCGGAGGAATTCAACGTGGTCCTCATGGACGTTGGAGCCGTCCCACGAGCTCGACAGCGCCATGGGAGTGAGACGATGTGGAGGCGCGGCGGCGCTGAGGCGGGAGGCTACGGCGGCAACGAGAGGAAGAAATGAGGACGAGAGGGGGCGGAGCGAGAGGGAGCGTGCGAACCTCTGTCGCTCCCCCTCCTCCCCCTACTTATAGGCTCGCGTGGCGGAGCCGAGGAGGCGCGGCGTGGGGAAACGTGGGGATCGATCGTGCCCACTCCCCCACGTCCTGCGCTTGTTGCGCCCTGATGGCGAAATAAAATCGCCACGGGAAGGCGAGCGGTCCACCTGGGCCGCAGAAGATCAGCGTTCGGGCCGAGGCCTAGGAGTGGCGGGCCCGGGCCTGCGGCGGCGTCCCGTCGCGCGCGTGTGACGGCAGGGTCTCGCTGCCACATGGCCCGCGGGAGGGCCCACGGTCAGCCCGCGGGTCGACCACTTTCCCGCCTGCAAGACGCAGTGCTCCCCGAAATCGGCATACATCAGCAAAGCCGGCTCTTCAGGATAGGAAGCTGACCAAGCTTCTCATCCCTTTGACCGCCTCGGAGCTCGATCAGCTTCGGGGACTACTGTCGGAGTAAATAGCCATGGGTAGCCTAGTCGGCCTCCCCTGGCCCTTCTAAAAAAATTACGAGCCCGTCCGGCTCTCAAGAATCCATGACATCGAGCCGCCTTCCCCTTGCTGGCTGCCACCCAGGCCGGCTTTTGGAAGGCGGTCCGACTTTAGCCCTCATGAAGGAAGCCACGGGAGGGCCGACTCCGGGAAGCCGGCCATGAGAAGGCAGACTCCAAGAAGCCGGCTCCCATAAAGCGGTCGAGACCGTACCCTCAAAGTTTGCACCTACCTAACGGCAGTGCGACGGGGCATGGCTACAGTGAAGCCTGCCACCCCCGAATCCCGGAGCACGCCTGGCACAGTGCGCCGTACGGGGTAGGCATGACCCGTCCGGCGCGACACTGTTGGCATGTTGACCTTGGTGTCACCCAGGACGGGCCGCCAGCGTGGCCCATAGATGGTGGGCCCCTTCGGGCAGAGAGACGCCCGAAGGCGGCCACGCCTCCAACCAGTCGGCCTAAGACAGAGCCGGCTCCCTGCAGTCGGCTTAAGGAGACAAGACGCGGTGAGGCTACAGCGATCGCTCGACGGGCGGCGGCACTGTAGCCGCGCCTACCACGACAAAGCCTACGTTACCAAGATGGAGCCACAGTAACCAGCCGCCGACCAGGCCCTGGATAGTGGGGCCTGCCTGTCGACCAAGGGGCCGGCAGCCGGCGGGACCCACCAGTCGGCGGGCCCCAGCACCCGGCGCAGAAGCCGGCGAGTGCAGTCACAGACGGCTGGGCCCCGCGCCCAGTCGGATTACCATTGTACCCCTGGGGGGTAGGCCTATATAAACCCCCCGGGGCACCCACGCAAAGGGTTGGACCCCCTGCTAGTCCTAGACACCACACAAGGAGAAGAAGCAGGCTAGTCGTGCCCTTCTTCCTCCTCCCACCAAACAGCTCAAGGAGCATTGTGTAGCTACTTGTTCATTTAGTGACCATGCGGAGACCCCGCAGAGCAGCACTAGGGGTGTTATCTCCACGGTGAGCCCCGAAGCTGGGTAAGATCCGCCGGCGTGCATGTCTTCGCCTTATCCCGTTTCTAGGCACCGGCGATGTCTTACTGGCTCCCACAATGATAAGCCACCCGTTGGCATATGTCGCACCTACCACCCGACACAGACCGCCTTCTATTGACGGACAACTGGTTCCAGGTGTGGCGACGAGGGTTACCACCGGTAGTAGAAGTGGTGGCGGCGAGGAGTAGTTCAGGAGACAAGATTCAAAATTCAGAATATGGTACATCTGCACTGCCTGCTGCATCTGCACAAAAAAATCAAACACATGGATAGAGAGGACTCAGACCACATCGCTCCACTGGCAATAAAATCTACTATCTATTGGGAGCCTCAGATACGAGGAAGAAGGCGTAGGGGTGGTGCAGTTCAAATAAGTTGCGTGGTAAAGAATTCCATTGATAGAGGCGAATCCTAGCCCTCTCACTTCCTGCAGCCCGTCGCTTTCGTGCGTGCTTGATGGAGACCACGAGCAGTGCAAGAGGAGGCGAGTGTGGCCACCCGACCAGCACCGCCGTGGTCTTATCCGTCGAAGAGCTGCGGAACGGGCCCTGACTTAGCTCCTCTAGCCGCTCCCAGTCCCGTGCTCTGCCTTACCTTGCTCCAGCCGCCGGAGTGCCGCAGGACAGGGAGATGAGGTGACCCCTCTGCCGCCTCCCCTCCTTGCTCGTCCGCGGCATCCATCGCCATCTTCCTCTCCGCCCGAATCTTCTTCCTTGCAGGCGGCCACAATGCCCATCTTCCGCCCTACCCGGAGCTTCTTTCTCGGCGGCGGCTGCCTTCCCATCTTGGGGCGGCGGCGCATTGGGTTGTCGGGGCAATGACGGCGGTGCGCGAGGTCAGAGCGGGGACGGGGGCACGCGGGATCAGGGCCGGGGGCGGCAGCGGCGCGAGGGATCAGGGGCGGGGCAGTGGGTTGGTCGGGGGATTCCTGGGGTGGAAACGGCTGGGTTGGTATCGGGGGGAGATTGGGAGGTGCGGTAGGTGGGGATGGTTCGGTGGGTTTTTTTTCGTTAGCTATCGGTTCGGGTGTTCGGAACATCCCGATCGGACCCTATATAGGGCTGACCGTGATCCGAATAACTATTTTGATTCCATAATCAGAATAGTGTTACTCTAAAAATGATCATGATGCCCTATTTTATTTTATCGGCTTTTGCTTAAGGACAAGCGAGTTCTAAGCTTAAGGGAGTTGATACGTCCATTTTGCATCATGCTTTTATATCAATATTTATCGCATTATGGGCTGTCATTACATGTTATGTCACAATACTTATGCCTATTCTCTTTTATTTTACAAGGTTTACATGAAGAGGGAGAATGCTGGTAGATGGAATTCTCGGCTAGAAAAGGAGCAAATATTAGAGACCTATTCTGCACAGCTCCAAAAGTCCTGAAACTTCACGGAATCCACCAGAGAGGGCCCACACCCTGGCCACGAGGGTGGGGGAAGCGCCCTACCCCCCCGGGCGAACCAATCTAGGGCTCCGGCAGATCTGTTCTGCCGGGGGAACTTTCCTCCGGGAGGGGGAAATCATCACCATCGTCATCACCAACGATCCTCTCATCGGGAGGGGGTCAATCTCCATCAACATCTTCACCAGCACCATCTCATCTCAAACCCAAGTTCATCTCTTGTATCCAATCTTTGTATCCAAACCTCAGATTGGTACCCGTGGGTTGCTATTAGTGTTGATTACTCGTTGTAGTTGATGCTAGTTGGTTTACTTGGTGGAAGATCATATGTTCAGATCCACTATGCATATTAATACCCCTCTGATTATGAACATGAATATGCTTTGTGAGTAGTTACGTTTGTTCCTGAGGACATGGGAGAAGTCTTGCTACAAGTAGTCATGTGAATTTGGTATTCGTTCGATATTTTGATAAGATGTATGTTGTCATCCTCTGGTGGTGTCATGTCAACGTCGACTACATGACACTTCACCATTGTTTGGGCCTAGAGGGAGGCACTGGGAAGTAATAAGTAGATGATGGGTTGCTAGAGTGACAGAAGCTTAAATCCTAGTTTATGTGTTGCTTCATAAGGGGCTGATTTGGATCCATATGTTTCATGCTATGGTTAGATTTACCTTAATACTTCTGTTGTAGTTGCCGATGCTTGCAATGGGGGTTAATCATAAGTGGGATGCTTGTCCAAGTAAGGATAGTACCCAAGCACCGGTCCACCCACATATCAAATTATCAAAGTACCGAACACGAATCATATGAACGTGATGAAAACTAGCTTGACGATAATTCCCATGTGTCCGCGAGAGTGCTTTCCTTCATATAAGAGTTTGTCCAGGCTTGTCCTTTGCTACAAAAAGGATTGGGCCTTTTTTCTGCACCTTATTTACTTTCATTACTTGCTACTCATTACCAATTACCTTATCACAAAACTATCTGTTACCGATAATTTCAGTGCTTGCAGAGAATACCTTACTGAAAACTGCGTATCATTTCCTTCTGCTCCTCATTGGGTTCGACACTCTTACTTATCGAAAAGGCTATGATAGACCACCTACACTTGTGGGTCATCAAAGGGCAGTGCGGCAATGGCGAGCTCGCGGCGGACCAGCCTTGCGGCGACGGGCGTCATGAGGTTGGGGGTTTTGCAGAGGCAGTTGGGAGTTTCTTATACGCGCGGTGGCGAGGCTCAGCGTGGCCGGAGAGCGCACGAGTGGACATCGTGTGCGCGGGAATGCACGACATGGGCGTCATGGATGGTTGTCGCGAGGTGGGGGACGAAGGAGCTGACATGCAGGACCCGCATGTCTATGGGTGAGAGAGAGAGAGAGGCGGGGCTGGGGCGCTATCCTGGTTGGCTGGACTTTTCCTTTTTCTTTTATTTTTCTGTTTTTTGTTTTCTCTTTTCTTCTTTTTCTGTTTCCATCTATAAATTCAGAGACTTTGAATTTAATTTTTCTTCCAATAGTGAATCATTTCTAAATTCCAAATGGTATCTTTGTGGTGGGAATTTTGGGCAAATAATTTTTCCTACTTGCATTTTCCATTTGAATTTGAATTTGGTTTCAAAACCAAATGTATTTCAAATCCATTTCAGAAAATTGACATAGGGTCGAGGTAATTATTTTGACTTATGAAATTCATCTTCGTGCAAAATAATGGAAATCCATTTTAAAATAATTCCCTTTGACGTTTGAATTGATTTCAATGCAAATCCAATACAATTCTTGGAAAATTTTGGCTTGAATATTACTTTGGACTTATTATGTATAGCCTTATGCCCAATAAGTATTTTTAAATGGTTTTGTTTGTACCAGAGCGAGCTAGGTTTCAACTAGTTGCGCTGGGATTTTATCCCTCCTAGGAAATTAATCAAGCAAAACATAGTCAATCAGCGTCAAATCTAGGCAATCCATGGGTATTTCCTAACAAAAATTTTAGTTCCCTGTGAATTTTTTGAACACTCCGGATTTGGGAAAAAATCTAGGATGTGACAGCTAGATCCCATCTACCTATCCCTCTTGCTTGCTAGATCAAGGAGAAGGAGACGTCACTGAGTCGTACGTGTACATATCTTGAAGGTGTCATTCATGCGGTGCTTGATCGGATTAGATCGCGAAGAAAGAATGACTGCACCAACCACGTTCTTAGAACGTTTCCGCTCTCGGTCTACAAGGTTATGTAGACTCTTTCCCACTCGTTTTTAGCATATAGTAGATTAGATCTTGGATGAACTGCACCGTACGTTTTATTTAACTCTTCCACGTGGACCCTCAAAGTCCATGCAATTTATTAGATCAAATTGTCCAGACACAATTTATCATTAACGCGGTCTAGTATTTGTCTGCGAATGCATCTGATTTCCCTGCAAATCATAAAAAAATGAAGGTGGAACTACAGAAGTTCGAGCCTCCGCCCATGCATTGTGAGCCAAAACCAACGCTTTCCCACACTCTCCTCTCCAATCATTTCCGCGCCTATTTGAAGCGAGATGGGGTGCCGATCAAGATGACAGAGAGGTTCGAGAACATCTTGGCGAAGAAGGAGGCATATGTCAAGCACTATGATATGTAGGGTGAAAAGAAATCGGAGAGGTTCAACATCTTGATGGCGGCAACCGAGAAGAAGATCAACCTCGAAGAGGAGTAGAGCAAACACGAAGAGTAGAAGGTTGAGCTCATGGCCACTTCGGAGTGTACCAAGTTGCGATGATGATGGTGCGCTTCATTCATATGTTATAATGTGCTGAACCGTTTGGCGGCCGCAATGAAGATGTTCTAGAAGGAGATGGATAGTGAGGAGGTGGATGCGGAGGAGGAAGCGGTGGCAGAGTGAGCGAAGAGGCTCGGAGAGCATGTCTGGGAGGGCAAAAATGTCATTTTTTCTCATGGACTCCCGGACAGATTTTTTGTGATCGTGCGCAGTAAAACTATAAGCATCCGCCTCTTTTTGATTGTGATTGGATGTTATGAATACCACATTATTGCTCATATTTCTATGCATTTAAAATGAAGGATAGTTGCGGCTTTTAGGGGATGTCATTGGATTGCCGGATTCTGTATTCATGTTTGTGGACTGATCCCGACAATCTGTAGGACAAATAGTGTGTCCATTTTAGGAATGACGTTGGAGATGTCCTTAGCACTTACCACCATACAAACTACAGAAATCACAGTTTAAAATCACAAGACTTAGAGCCACTCCAATAGCTTTCATGTTCGTAAAAAATGTCGTTTACGGGAAATAGAGGCAAAAATAGCCTTCAAACAGCTCTTGTAAACCCAGAAGTTTCCTAAAAGTTTTTTTACGGAAAAGTGACCTCATATAATTTGCTAGCCTAAAACTGCCTGAACTTTATGTCTCAGATACCGTCATACCACCGCCATGGTCCCGCGCCGCGACTCCACTAGCAGTACCGCCAACCACTGTAGTTGCGCCACCATCATCACCGCCGGGAATTTCATGTCATGACGTCGGGACAAGCTCACATGTGAGGTGCCTCATGCGCCATACGACCCGTACCTTGGCCATGCCAACCACCGCAGATGGCACCGGCCATTGTCAAGCCTCCCCACCATTGCGCCGCCTCATGCTCCTCTGGCTTCCGAAATGGCACCAGCAACATCGTCGACCACAACCACTACAGCCAGTTACGTCAGCTTGCCGACCCGTGTCACCGTGCCGCAACTGTCACTGATTGGCGGGTCATAGGCTACTTCTAGTATAAAATAGAAAAAAATAGGGGAGACATTTACAGGAACTCAAAAAAGTAGTTGTAAGTCAGTTTTCCCTAAATTAGATGGTCATCCCATAAAACAACTTTTACGAAAAGTTTTTTAGGGGAACTACTAGAGTGGCTCTTAGGCCACCTTCACAATAGAAGAATAACAACAAAATTTGAGAAATATTCATCAGCGCCTGACTGATCGCCACATCCGGTCGGTTGCCTTCCACTTGAGCCATGTGCTCGATCTGGTCCACGTGTTGCAGCTGCCTTGCTTAAGGAAGAGTGTCACCAAAATGGAGGGAAACCAAAATCACGTCTAATATTCTTATCTGTCGTCCTTATCTACATGGCATCCATCCATGATCCCGGACACACATCCAAGGTTCTGGCTGCGAACCTTTGATTTGTGGTTGGAAGCCTTCATTGGACCCCCACAATCAAATAGAGGTGAGAACAAAATCCAATCTCACATGAAACTCCCATACTTGTCCTATCCTGACCCTTTCCCTCTCTCCCTCTGTTCGTGGCGATTATGTCGTTGTCCACCTCCACTGCCGAGCAACTGATGCCTCGCCTCACTAGTCGCCCCTCGTCCCTCGTCACCATCAGCCCCGACTATCACTACTAGGGAAAAGCCTAGCAGTAGCGCGGGTATCCGCGCTACTGATAAGGCACAACAGCTAACATTTAGCAGTACCACGTGTTGACACGCGCTACTTCTATACCTACTTAGCAGTAGCGCTTCCCATACCAGCGCTACTGCTAGGTGCTTTAGTAGTAGCATTTTTCTGTCCAGCGCTAAAGAGCGCTACTACATATTTTCTCATATCTTTTTTTGCTGCATATTTGTGATGTTTTTGTATAGGTTTTATACAATATTCTAATCATATCATAAACATGCAATATGCTCATCGTATCATACATATAATAGTCTCATCATATCTTCCAACACAAATCATGTCGTCATATCATAATCACAATATAGCTATACAAGTTACATGACATGTCTCATCATACATAATGTATTACTTCTTGAGGCGTCGGTTCGTATCCCTCTCTCGCACTACCGTGAACCTAAACTAACTACTGGCTGTCGCTCTAAAACCGGAAACCGGTACACCTAGGCCTGACACTCCTGTCACTCGTCGTATACTCCTGGCGTAGCACTTCTTCGTCATTGATGATCTATGCACATGAATCGTCACACGAGTCAATGATATGCAACATATATAGTTGAGCAACAGAAAAGAGACAAACTTGGAAAAAATATAAGCAACATATCATAAGCATAAATAAAAAAGTTCATCATACCCAAAATGCCCTAACTAGAGTGATCTTCGCTAGTTGAGGAGGACAGTTTAATTACATCACAAATAAAGTTTCGTCGTGCATAACTCAAAGTTTCATCACTCAGAAAGTATGTACTAAATAGACACATTGTCATATATCGACTATCACTCCAACATGTCGTGATATCCATCCAAGTTAGGGAGATAGTCCTCGAGCTTAGTGAAAGGCTTCAGGTTGAGACGCTGAGCGGCTACACGTGTTCTGACGTCTTCCCGCGACATTTGCCCTTCGTCGTAGAACATACCTGTTTTTTCGAGGACCTCCTTCATGATGATTTGGACAAGTTCACACTGGATGTGCTAGAACTCAGCTTGAAGTTGATGATCCGGGATATCTCCTACGTTCTTTGCCCATTGCAGAATATGGGCATCGCCGGATGTAGGTGACGTGCGAAGGTTATGCTGATCCCGTCTGTACTCCATCATTTGGTGTAGGACATAGAATCCATCACTAAGATTATCACTCGGTTGCTGGATGCAGCAGAAGTCAGTCTTATGGCCGAAGGCGGGCCTGCCGTTCCTTGTCTTCCTAGTCTTGATCTCTCCACCCCATACGTCGTAGAAGAAGATAGCACTGTCGAGAACAGACTTGATGTGGGTGTAATATTTTTTGTTCATGTTCTTCAACGAGTCGAAGTAAAGAGCCTGGGAGAATCGAGGGTAAAGGATGATGAGGACGGCGCGCCCGTGGCTGCGCAAAATAAGTACACCTCAAATTAATTAGCCTCCACCATGCAAATGAATGATTGAAATCGAAGGAAGGATATCGGCGCAGATTACTTACATGGGATGATAAGGCATGAGAATTGTCTCCTTGTTATTATTGGCGACCATGAAATCGACGATGTAGTCCCTCGCGTATTCACGGTGCTCTACGCAGACTGCCTAGAAACCCTCGTGCATGAAGTATGGGTCAGCGACACATTTATAAGGTATCTGCTCAATCCCGATGATGTAGTTCATGTACAAGGCAAAAAGGCAGACAAATGTAAAATCCATTTGTTTCAAGTGAAACATTTCGAAGATGTAATCGAATCGAAGGAAGAACTTCTCAGCGGGGAATGTGTTGACGTACAACCTTTGCCGCGACACGCTAACCATGTAGAGTGGGTATCCTGGATTTTCCAAGGCGACTAGGATTTTCTCTCCCTGTAGCACAACGTCATGAAGTCTCCTTAGATCGTTCTGTATGGCCTCTACCGCTGCCTTAGGTAGGGTTGGTTCACCGGGGATATGGTATTTCGCTGCACCGGGGACAGGTATACGGTCTTGAACCTGAGGCTGCGAAAGCGGCTAGATCATAGCAGCAGATTTATTGTTGCCTTTCCTCGCTCTCTTCCTATGCTTCTTTGGTACTGGAAGGTCGTCTATAATACGTTCATCCTCCAGAGGCAGCAATTCAGGCACCGACTCATGATGCTCAAACTGTGAGTACTCATACTGCTGAGCCGTCAATCGTTCGTCGACATAGGTGCCAGTATTGAGATAATGTAGAGTGTCATCGTCATCCTCATCCTCATCTATGGCATCGATATCATGCATTGCTTCTTCGACATCGGCGACGTCATCAGCGACTAATGGAGCCTCTTCCTCACCACATCCGCTATCACCTGGCACGACAGGCCACGCTAATTGGGTAGGTGGGGTGTTGATGTTCATACCTTGATGAGGCTACATGGTCGTGGGTGTGCTCCCAGCCGTCGTCATCTCCCCCTAGTAGTACCGGAGGAGCCAAATTCTCGTGGCCCGGTTTGACACTGGCCACGAAAACCTTGAAGACGTCAGGGGGGTCGGCCGGCTGTGGAACAATTGTTCCTTCGCCTTCATTATCATCTCCTTCCCCACGTCCACCTTCTGGCCGCTGATGGTGTACAATATGGTGCATGGGGTTACGTCGGCCTGCAAAGGCATGTCTGTGACATGAGACATCCGAAAGGAATGGAAACGGGAGATTATACATTTATTAAAGAGGGTCGGTGTGACAGGTACCGTGAGGGCGTCGAGCTCAGCCAAAGACGAAGCACCACCAAGAACATCCGAGACGGAGGATGGGCTGCTATGAGCAGGTGCCTGAGCCGTGATAACCCACAAGTATAGGGGATCGCAACGGTTTTTGAGGGTATAGTATTCAACCCAAATTTATAGATTCGACACAAGGTGAGCCAAAGAATATTTGAAGGTTTTAGCAGTTGAGTTGTCAATTCAACCACACCTGGAGATTAATTATCTGCAGCAATGTGATCAGTAGCAAAGTAATATGATAGTTTTGATAATAGTGACAGCAGTAACAACAATGGCAACAGTGATAGTGGTAGTTTTGTAGTAAGTGCAACAGTTACAGTAGCAGTAGTAACTTAGCAAGAACAATACAAGATAAATTCGTAGGCATTCGATCGGCGACTTGTTGGATGATATTCATCATGAGACAGTTATAACCTAGGGCGCTACGGCACTAGCTCCAGTTCATCAATATAATGTAGGCATGTATTCTGTAAATAGTCATACGTGTTTATGGAAAGAACTTGGATGACATCTTTTGTCCTACCCTCCCATGGCAGCGGGGTCCATACTGAAAACTAAGGGATATTAAGGCCTCCTTTTAATAGAGAACCGAAACAAAGCATTAACACACGGTGAATACATGAAATCCTCAAACTACGGTCATCATCGGGAGTGGTCCCGACTATTGTCACTCCGGGGTTGCCGGATCATAACACGTAGTAGGTGACTATAACTTGCAAGATCGGATATAGAACATAGATATAATGGTGATAACATAAACGGTTCAGATCTGAAATCATGGGACCCGGGCCCAAAGTTACAAGCATTAAGCATGGCAAAGTCATAACAACATCAACCTTAGAACATAGTGGATACTAGGGATCAAGACCTAACAAAACAAACTCGATTACATGATGAATCTCATCCAGCTCCTCCCCGACCAGCGAGCCTACAAAGGAATTACTCACTCCCAGTGGGGAACATCATGTAATTGGCGATGGAGAAGGGTTGGTGATGACGAAGAACAAAGATCCCCCTCCCTGGAGCCCCAAACGGACTCCAGATCTGCCCCCCCGATGAAGATCAGGAGGTGACGGCGGCTCTGTATCGTGCATCGCGATAATTATTTCTCCTAGATTTTTTTTTTGAAAAATAGGTATTTATGGAGTTGGAATCACGGACTGCGGGGCCACCAGATGGGGACAACCCACCTGGGCGTGCCGGGAGGGCGGGCGCGCCCTGATGGGTTGTGCCCACCCAGGTGCCCCCTCCGATGGATCTTGGCTCCAGAAATTCTTTTTATTTATATAAAAATTCCTCGCAAAGTTTTGTTCCATTCTGAGAACTTTTATTTCTGCACAAAAACTACACCATGGTAGTTCTGCTAAAAACAGCGTCAGTCCGGAATAAGTTTCATTCAAATTGTGCAAATTAGAGTCCAAAACAAGAGGAAAAGCATTAGGAAAAGTAGATACGTTGGAGACGTATCAACTCCGCTTGTCCTCATGCAATTCAGCTGATAAACTGAAAGTGAAAAACAGAAACTTCTACGAGCTCTTTTGCTCTTAGTTGCATATAAGCTTAAACAACACCCAGGTTTTCAGCCAACATTATAACTAACCATGCCGACTCTTAAAAATTATATTAACTCATATCAAATGACATAATCAGCTAGCGAGCAATAATATGACAATAGTGGTATCTCGCTAGCCCTTTCATAGACCACAAAACATAAATGTAGAGCACCTCCAAAGTTCAACCAACGACTAAATATTGTAATTCATGGTAGAGAAGATCCAGTCATGATACACCCAACATTAGCTACACACAATGCATAAGCATGACAGCAGTGCTCTTAGGTTCTGGCGCTTATTTTAGAAGATGATGACACAACATAAAAGTAAATAGATAGTTTCTTCGCAGCGGGAAGCAGTGATTTGCAGAGGTGCCAGAGCTCAATTTTTGAAACAGAGGTAAATGATATTTTGAGACATGCACCATTCTAATTTACTTCACGACCATCAATTATCAATATGTTCCATGCTAAGCACGCTAGTGGCGGTTCCCAAGCGATAAAAGTAAAGGTTTTGACTCCATTGGGAGTTTTTGTTTGATTATTTGTAAGCTTTTTTGTTTGCAGTTTAGGACTCGGCATCCCTATTACCGCCCTTTTCTCGTGCAATGGCGAATGAATAAACACTCGACCTGAGAATAACCCGCTTAGCATGGAAGATACCGACCACCTCCTGTCGTTCCATGATCTATCCAGGCACACAAAAAGGATATTTATTAGAAGTTTTTAGAGATGGTACATGCAAATTTACTTAGGACGGCAGGGTAATACCGCATATAGGTAGGTATGGTGGACTCATCTTGAATAACTTGGGTTCAAGGTTTTTGATGTACAAGTAGAATTCCCACTTATTATAGGCGAAGGCTAGAAATTAGATTGAGAAGCTGCCATCTAGAGAGCAACAATGGTCATGAACATGCATTATGCATAAGTAACATTGGACACTAGCATGAGTAGGATATGAACATCATGAACATAAATATCATAGAGGCTATGTTGGTTTTGATTCAACTACATGCATGAACATGTGCCAAGTCAAGCGACTCGAACATTCAGAGGAGGATACCATATGATCATACTACATCACAATCATTTTAACGCAATGTTGATATCCAAGATAAATCATTATCCACTCCCAGCTACTTATGCATGGCATGAGAAACTATCTTATATTTACTAATCGAAGGCACCATACGAAATCCCACGTTAATTCTAGAGGTTGTAAATTTTTATCCATCCGATCAAAAGTTTAATTCATCCACTATCGTTGGATGAAGTCCCCATCTCCTAACAACGTGAGGCCATCCTAGAGAAAAAAAACAACGTGCAGTCTCTTTTTTTATCTTAAACTTAAAAGGAAAGAAAAGCAAGACATCTCTACACGTTGTCTCCCCTCCGATCTCTGGAGAACAAGATCATGGCATAGACGCCACATCTTCAGGTCTCCCTCCCGTGCACGCATCCCCATCTCCACATCCTCCTCCGCCAGGAATTGTCTCTCACCGTCTCACATCGTGGCCGGCTGGCCGGCCGCTGATTATGTTGGGACCAACACGCATCGGTTAGAGATGATGAGGGTTGAGAGGAGAGCCATGATCGCCTTGCCACACCTGCTCGACGAGAAAGATGCGGCTGGAAGGAGGGCATCATCAACAACTACGAGGAGATGGACCAAAATCACCCATGAGCTGCTGATATGTTCTCCCCGTATGCTCCTTTTCTTTGTTGTGGGGCATCCGGGAACCCTACCGCATCTGGCTGCGTCTTCTCTCCATGCCATCCTCAGATTCATGTTCCATCTAAAAGAAAGGTACAATCCATTCAAGCCTCTTCCATGGTCTTCCACGCTGCAATTGCGATCAAATAGATGAAACCATCCTATAATGGTTGATGCAGGCATCCAACATATAATCAAAGGTGTACCCATAGCAGTTTCAATTTGATTGGGTGGTCACCGTCGTACATGATAACCAGTGAAACCAACCTCTCCCCGATCCACTTCTCTTGAACCTTGCTGCAGTCTATGCAGCTGAGGACAATGTCCTTCGAATCACCTAAAATTTCATGGCCTGACCACAATGCAATACGTGATGAACGATAAACTAAATAAGGTGGTGCTTCGATGAGTGACATTTGAATCAGTCATGCAGCCATCATTAATTGTTGGTGATACTGTAGATGAGAGGAACTACTCCAGCCTGATAGTGCAGCGATTCACTTTCCATATGCTGTAGGAGTTCATCACCGGTCGCTCATATCCTCATAGTGTAGGCAGGTAATACATTATTGCTAATCCCTCTACCCTAATCTACAGTCCGTTCCATTCATCGCAGAACCCCAAAGAAATCTAATAAATCTGTAAAAACTAACAAAGAAAAATTGCTATTGCATATACCCATCTACTGGCCGCTAGCAACACTATTCATGAGTCGATCATGACAAGATTATTATCTAACGTAGAGGAGAACTAGCTGCATCTTCAGCGGCAAGCATGTAATCCCTTTTAATTAAATTAAGATCGTCTTTTTGGTGGGGGGCATAAACTGTATGGGAGCATTGTAGAATGGCAATACTGAAGCAATGATGATATACGAGCCAGTTGCTATATCCAACTGAAGTGGTATCCCACCCATGGTTCCTGATCTTTGATGGATGGGAATCATATTTGTTGCTGCTGTTTGGTACGTGACAGTTGGTGTTCGAAAGTTTGAGGAAGTACGTAAAAATATTGCCAGGAAATTAGTTGATGTTTTGTACGGATAGAATTTAGATATCCTCTTTTGTTTTTGTCTGAATATGCATGCTAAATCTCCAATTGTCCACATGGTATATCCAACAATTATGCTTACCGTGGTTAAGCAAATGTACGAGGCCTAGACTTCCAAAATGTTCCATGCAATATGGATTAGCGAATATATCTGATCATATGATGCGAAAAGGTCATCCATAACTTACAAAATTTTCAAACATACGGTTTCTAATCCTATGCAATTTATTATGCTTAACAAAACAAAAAGTAGAAATTGACTTTCAGAGAATCTATAATTTAATAATAAGAGACCACATATATGGGTTAAATACGATGATTTGAACTGTAGGTGTTTCACCTAATTTTGTCCATAATACCAAAGACTGAAAAACATGACAACTAATGGGTAGGTGCAGCAGGCAGCAAAAGTGAGGGCAGAGGTGTATGTTGCTTTTTATGAGAGGTTCAACATTAAGGTGGACTACGAAGATGAAGTAATCACTCTTGCTTAAAAAAATACAAAAACACCTTCGGATCCACGCGGCAAAGATGATCTATCTGGGCATGAACTTTCTTTTGATAATTCCGAGGTCAATTTCACTCTAGCTATATTGTTTGTCGTTTTCATAATTTCGATTTAAGCCATAGTTCCAGCCAGAAAATTGTACAACTCAACATCGGTTATTTGCTAGCCAATTGTTAGTAATTTTTCAAGTAACATATAGTTTTATACATGAAATACATTTGATATTTTTTTATTGTAACAATCAGATCGGCCCGATCTCTGTGGAGGCAATATCATGTATTTTGCATATTGCACCTCCAGGTTCTTGAAGCTCAGTTGTTTATTTGCAAACTTCCTGAGACGGTAAAGCAAAATCCACATATTTGCTTTTGTATAATAAGATCTTTCAAATATTGTGCATCAAAACCGTTTGAAGTAACCTGTATTACCACTGGGCAATAAATTTTGTGGGAGCAACATAATTAGATAATGGAGAATGTATGGAACTGCTACTCCATAAATTTCATAAAGTTGGTATTCAATTTTTAATAGAGTTATGGTTCAGTAGCAAGCTCTTACTAGAAGTGATCGAGCGTAATATGGCAGTAACTTGGTAATATAATTATGAAACATCATGTTGCAACACAACTAATACGTTTGTAAAATTAAAATCTACTTGACACGAGTAATCAAGCAAAAAGTTAAGTATGCTTTCAATAAGCTTTAGAATGTGTATTTCAAAGTTTTATAATACCTACTATCCCTTTCAAAGTATAAAGCGGATGCTAACCGTCAAAATTCATGCTTTCATAGTCATTTGATTCATATTCGAATGCGGTTTGTGTGAATCTACTTTTGTAATCATTGATTTAAATTTATATGAGAAAATAACAATCAAATCATGAATTTGCAAGTTAAAACACGTGTTATATTTTGGGACCTTGAAAGTAGTCAGTAGATGACTCGGTGCGCAATATTGGTTATCAAGAGCTTTCAATGATTTTATTAGATAAATAAATCCCTCGCCGTGCAGCTGCACGGGTTGATAACTAGTAATCTCTAATTGTCATTGCAAACATGTTTAATAATAATGGGTTGAATCATGGATACTAGGTTAAACATATTTACACAAACAAAACAAGTCGAGTTCATACCCGTTTCTCTCTGCCATGGCCAGTTCATCGAATATTGTCATTATTGCCTTTCACTTGCATGACCAAACGATATGAAAATAATAATAGTGCAAGAGTGTCGTAGACTAATCTAGAATCTGCAAAAAAATTATCCAACAGGAGAAGATAAGGTAAAATGGGTTCTTTATTAGATCGACAATTATTCATATGATAGCCAGTCAACATTTTCATTGTGGTCTTCTCCTTGGTAAGACTCGAATAAAAGGAAAAGAAATTCAGAGAAACACACTGAAATATTTTTGAAGTTTTTGGTTTTCTTGAACAAGCAAATAAAAAGGGAAAGCAAAAACGAGAAAAAAATATTTAAAAGGGAAAGCTTCCAACAAACAAAAAGAAGAACAAGGAAATCTGTTTGGGTTTTCTTTTTAGCGCTACTGCTAAGCATGCATAGAAAGTAAATTAACTACATTTTTTTGTTTTTTCTATGGTTTTATTTTTTTCAAATTAAGCACGGATGATATAATGAAAAAGTGTAAACACCGACAACTGGAATGAGATGTGTGAACATGAATGTAATGTCGGTGAGTGTTGTCTACTACACAACCTTCTTCTTGTAGACGTTGTTGGGCCTCCAAGTGCAGAGGTTTGTAGGACAGTAGCAAATTTCCCTCAAGTGGATGACCTAAGGTTTATCAATTCGTAGGAGGCGTAGAATGAAGATGGTCTCTCTCTAGCAACCCTGCAACCAAATAACAAAGAGTCTCTTGTGTCCCCAACACACCCAATACAATGGTAAATTGTACAGGTGCACTAGTTCGGCGAAGAGATGGTGATACAAGTGCAATATGGATAGTAGATAATAGTTTTTGTAATCTGAAAATATAAAAACAGCAAGGTATCTAATGATAAAAGTGAGCGTAAACGGTATTGCAATGCGTTGAAACAAGGCCTAGGGTTCATACTATCGCTTGTGTAAGTTCCATCAACAATGCTAACATAATTGGATCATAAAACTATCCCTCAACATGCAACAAAGAGTCACTCCAAAGTCACTAATAGCGGAGAACAAACGAAGAGATTATGGTAGGGTACGAGACCACCTCAAAGTTATTCTTTCCAATCAATCCGTTGGGCTATTCCTATAAGTGTCACAAACAGCCCTAAAGTTCGTACTAGAATAACACCTTCAGACACAAATCAACCAAAATCCTAATCTCACCTAGATACTCCAATGTCACCTCAAGTATCCGTGGGCATAATTATACGATATACATCACACAATCTCAGATTCATCTATTCAACCAACACACAGAACCTCAAAGAGTGCCCCAAAGTTTCTACCGGAGAATCATGACAAAAATGTGTGCCAACCCCTATGCATAGGTTCATGGGCGGAACCCGCAAGTTGATCACCAAAACATACATCAAGTGAATCACGTGATATCCCATTGTCACCACAGATACGCACAGCAAGACATACATCAAGTGTTCTCAAATCTTTAAAGACTCAATCCGATAAGATAATTTCAAAGGGGAAAACTCAATCCATTAGAAGAGAGTAGAGGGGTAGAAGAAACATAAGGTCCAACTATAATAGCAAAGCTCGCGATACATCAAGATCGTGCCAAATCAAGAACATGAGAGAGAGAGAGAGATCAAACACATAGCTACTGGTACATACCCTCAGCCCCGAGGGAGAACTACTCCCTCCTCGTCATGGAGAGCACCGGGATGATGAAGATGGCCACAGGAGAGGGATTGCCCCTCCGGCAGGGTGCCAGAATGGGTCTAGATTGGCTTTCGGTGGCTACGGAGGCTTCTGCAGCGGAACTCCCGATCTATTGTGCGTTCTGGAAGTTTTAGGATACGTGGGTATATATGGGTGAAAGGAGTATGTTGGTGGACCGAAGGGGGGCCACGAGGCAGGGGGGCGCGCCCCAGGGGGGTGGGCGCGCCCCCTACCCTCGTGAGCTCCTCCTTCATCTTCTAACGTAGGGTCCAAGTCTATCCGGTAGGTTTCCTTCCAAAAATAACTTCTCCCGTTGATTTCGTTCCGTTTCGACTCCGTTTGATATTCCTTTTCTTCAAAACACTGAAATAGGCATAAAACAACAAATCTGGGCTGGGCCTCCGGTTAATAGGTTAGTCCCAAAAATAATATAAAAGTGGAAAGTAAAGCCCAATATTGCCCAAAATAGTAGATAATATAGCATGGAGCAATCAAAAATTATAGATACGTTGGAGACGTATCAAGCATCCCCAAGCTTAATTCCTGCTCGTCCTCGAGTAGGTAAATGATAAAAAGATAATTTTTGATGTGGAATGCTAGTTGGTATAATTTCAATGTAATTCTTCTTACTTGTGATATGAATATTCAGATCCGAAAGAATCAAGACAAAAGTTCATATTGACATAGAAATAATAATACTTCAAGCATATTAATAAAGCAATTATGTCTTCTCAAAATATCATGGCCAAAGAAAGCTATCCCTACAAAATCATATAGTCTGGCTATGCTCTATCTTCACCACACAAAGTATTTAAATCATGCACAACCCCGATGACAAGCCAAGCAATTGTTTCATACTTTTGATGTTCTCAAACCTTTTCAATCTTCACGCAATACATGAGTGTGAGCCATGGACATAGCACTATATGTGGAATAGAATGGTGGTTGTGGAGAGGAAAAAAAGGAGAAGATAGTCTCACATCAACTAGGCGTATCAACGGGCTATGGAGATTCCCATCAATAGATATCATTGTGAGTGAGTAGGGATTGCCATGCAACGGATGCACTAGAGCTATAAATGTATGAAAGCTCAACAAAAGAAACTAGTGGGTGTGCATCCAACTCGCTTGCTCCCGAAGACCTAGGGAATTTTGAGGAAGCCCATCATTGGAATATACAAGCCAAGTTCTATAATGAAAGATTCCCACTAGTATATGAAAGTGACAACACAGGAGACTCTCTATCATGAAGATCATGGTGCTACTTTGAAGCACAAGTGTGGTAAAAGGATAGTAGCATTGTCCCTTCTCTCTTTTTCTCTCATTATTTATTTATTTTTTTATTTGGGCATTTTATCTTTTTTATGGCCTCTTTTCTCTTTTTCTATCTGGGCTTCTTTGGCCTCTTTTATTTGTTTATTTTCATCCGGAGTCTCATCCCGACTTGTGGGGGAATCATAGTCTCCATCATCCTTTCCTCACTAGGACAATGCTCTAATAATGATGATCATCACACTTTTATTTACTTACAACTCAAGAATTACAACTCGATACTTAGAACAAGATATGACTCTATATGAATGCCTCCGGCGGTGTACCGGGATGTGCAATGACTCATGAGTGACATGTATGAAAGAATTATGAATGGTGGCTTTGCCACAAATACGATGTCAACTACATGATCATGCTAAGCAATATGACAATGATGGAGTGTGTCATAATAAACAGAACGGTGGAAAGTTTCATGGCAATATATCTCGGAATCGCTATGGAAATGCCATAATAGGTAGGTATGGTGGCTGTTTCGAGGAAGGTATATGGTGGGTTTATGCTACCGGCGAAAGTTACGCGGTACTAGAGAGGCTAGCAATGGTGGAAGGGTGAGAGTGCGTATAATCCATGGACTCAACATTAGTCATAAAGAACTCATATAATTATTGCAAAAATCTACAAGTTATCAAAGCAAAGTATTACGCGCATGCTCCTAGGGGGATAGATTGGTAGGAAAATACCATCGCTCGTCCCCGACCGCCACTCATAAGGAAGAAAATCAATAAATAAATCATGCTCCGACTTCATCACATAACGGTTCACCATACGTGCATGCTACGGGAATCACAAACTTCAACACAAGTATTTCTCAAATTCACAACTACTCAACTAGCATGACTCTAATATCACCATCTCATATCTCAAAACAATCATCAAGTATCAAACTTCTCTTAGTATTCAACACACTCATAAGAGAATTTTATTATTCTTGAATACCTAGCATATTAGGATTTTAAGCAAATTACCATGCTATTAAGACTCTCAAAATAATCTAAGTGAATCATGAGAGTTCATCTATTTATTCAAAATAAAACTACCACCATGCTCTAAAAGATATAAGTGAAGCACTAGAGCAAACGACAAAATACTCCAAAAGATATAAGTAAAGATCAATGAGTAGTCGAATAATTATGCAACTATGTGAAGACTCTCTAACATTTAATAATTTCAGATCTTGGTATTCTATTCAAACAGCAAGCAAAGAAAAATAAAATGACATTCTAGGAATGGAAAACATCATGTGAAGAAGCAAAAACTTAGGATGAACCGAAACTAACCGATAATTGTTGAAGAAGAAAGGTGGGATGCCAACCGGGGCATCCCCAAGCTTAGACGCTTGAGACTTCTTGAAATATTATCTTGGGGTGCCTTGGGCATCCCGAGGCTTGAGCTTTTGTGTCTCCTTAATTCCTCTCATATCACGGTCTCCCTAAATCTCAAAAGCTTCATCCACACAAAACTAAACAAGGACTCGTGAGATAAGTTAGTATAAACCATTGTCAAAACCTTATCATACTCTACTGTAGAAAATCACTAAAATTATTATTCAACATTTCATACTAAATGCCTCTCCATATTTAATAGTCCTATCCTCGAATAGAATCATTAAAGAAGCAAACATATGCAAACAATGCAAACATAACAACAATCTGCCCAAACAGGATAGTATGTAAAAAATGCTGCAACATCCATACTTCCCTAGCTCCAAAAATTATGAAATAAAATTACCACTGTAGTAAATTTATCAGATCTTAATATTCAAAAGGTTTCAACATTTTATCACATTCTGACTTTTCTAGGGAATTATTGCAACAGTGGTAAACTTTCTGTTTTCAAACAGCAACATGTATACTTGTAACATAGGCATAGTAAAGGCTATCAATGCCACTTTTATTGAAATAAAAGATGCAAAACATTGTTCTAAATAACATAAAGCAAATCCTAACAAAATAAATTGACGCTCCAAGCAAAACACATATCATGTGGTAAATAAAAATATAGCTCCAAGTAAAGTTACCGATGAATGAAGACAAAAGAGGGGATGCCTTCCGGGGCATCCCCAAGCTTAGGCTCTTGGCTACCCTTGAATATTACCTTGGAGTGACTTGGGAATCCCAAATATTAGGCTCTTGCCACTCCTTATTCCATAGTCCATCGAATCCTTACCCAAAACTTGAAAACTTCACAACACAAAACTTAACAGAAAACTCGTACGCTCCGTTAGTATAAGAAAATAAATCACCACTTCAAGGTACTGTAATGAACTCATTCTTTATTTATATTGGTGTTAAACCTACTGTATTCCAACTTCTCTATGGTTTATAAACTATTTTACTAGCCATAGATTCATCAAAATAAGTAAACAACACATGAAAAACAGAATCTGTCAAAAACAGAACAGTCTGTAGTAATCTGGATCAAACGTATACTTCTGGAACTCATAAAATTCTCAAATAACTTGCTGGACCTTAGGAATTTATATATTAATCATATGCAAAAATAATTAACTAAATAACACTCTCCAAATAAAAATGGCAACAATTCTCGTGAGCGCTAAAGTTTCTGTTCTTTACAGCATGATCAACAAGACTTTCTCCAAGTCTTCCCAAAGGTTCTACTTGGCAAAAACACTAATTAAAACACAAAACCACATCTAAACATAAGCTAGATGGATTATTTATTACTAAAAATAACCAAAAAGAAAGAAACTAAAATAAAATTGGGTTGCCTTCCAACAAGCGCTATCGTTTAATGCCCCTAGCTAGGCATGATGATTTCAATGATGCTCACAGAAAGGATAAGAATTGAAACATAAAAAGAGCATCATGAAGAATAGGACTAGCACATTTAAATCTAACCCACTTCCTATGCATAGGGATTTTTTTAGCAAACAACTTATGGAAACAATAATCAATTAGCATAGGAGGGCAAAACAAGCATAACTTCAAAATTTTAAGCACATAGAGAGGAAACTTGATATTATTGCAATTCCTACAAGCATATATTCCTCCCTCATAATAATTTTCAGTAGCATCATGAATGAATTCAACAATATAACCAGCACTTAAACCATTCTTTTCATGATCTATAAGCATAGAAATTTTATTACTCTCCACACAAGCAAAATTCTTCTCATGAATAATATTGGGAGCAAACTCAAAAAAATAACTATCATGTGATTGAAAATTAAGATCAAGATGACAAGTTTCATGGTTATAATTATTCTTTAAAGCATATGTGTCATCACAATAATCATCACAGATAGGAGGCATGCTTTCATCGTAGTAAATTTCCTCATCAAAACTTGGGGGACAAAAAATATCATCTTCATCAAACATAGCTTCCCCAAGCTTGTGGCTTTGCATATCATTAGCATCATGGATATTCAAGGAATTCATACTAACAACATTGCAATCATGCTCATCATTCAAATATTTAGTGCCAAACATTTTATAGATTTCTTCTTCTAGCACTTGAGCACAATTATCCTTTCCATCATAATCACGAAAGATATTAAAAAGGTGAAGCGTATGAGACAAACTTAATTCCATTTTTTTGTAATTTTCTTTTATAGACTAAACTAGTGATACAACAAGAAACTAAAAGACTCGGTTGCAAGATCTAAAGATATACCTTCAAGCGCTAACCCCCCCGGCAACGGTGCCAGAAAAGAGCTTGATGTCTACTACACAACCTTCTTCTTGTAGACGTTGTTGGGCCTCCAAGTGCAGAAGTTTGTAGGACAGTAGCAAATTTCCCTCAAGTGGATGACCTAAGGTTTATCAATCCGTAGGAGGCGTAGGATGAAGATGGTCTCTCTCTAGCAACCCTGCAACCAAATAACAAAGAGTCTCTTGTGTCCCCAACACACCCAATACAATGGTAAATTGTATAGGTGCACTAGTTCGGCGAAGAGATGGTGATACAAGTGCAATATGGACAGTACATAATAGTTTTTGTAATCTGAAAATATAAAAACAGCAAGGTATCTAATGATAAAAGTGACCGTAAACGGTATTGGAATGCGTTGAAACAAGGCCAAGGGTTCATACTATCACTAGTGTAAGTTCCCTCAACAATACTAACATGATTGGATCATAAAACTATCCCTCAACATGCAACAAAGAGTCACTCCAAAGTCACTAATAGCGGAGAACGAACGAAGATATTATGGTAGGGTACCAAACCACCTCAAAGTTATTCTTTCCAATCAATCTGTTGGGCTATTCCTATAAGTGTCACAAACATTCCTAGAGTTCGTACTAGAATAACACCTTAAGACACATATCAACCAAAACCCTAATGTCACCTAGATACTCCAATGTCACCTCAAGTATCCGTGGGTATGATTATACGATATGCATCACACAATCTCATATTCATCTATTCAACCAACACATAGAACCTCAAAGAGTGCCCCAAAGTTTCTACCGGAGAATCATGACGAAAACGTGTGCCAACCCCTATGCATAGGTTCATGGGCGGAACCCACAAGTTGATCACCAAAACATACATCAAGTGAATCACGTGATATCCCATTGTCACCACAGATACGCACAGCAAGACATACATCAAGTGTTCTCAAATCTTTAAAGACTCAATCCGATAAGATAACTTCAAAGGGGAAAACTCAACCCATTACAAGAGAGTAGAGGGGGAGAAGAAACATAAGATCTAACTATAATAGCAAAGCTCGCGATACATCAAGATCGTGCCAAATCAAGAACACGAGAGAGAGAGAGAGATCAAACACATAGCTACTGGTACATACCCTCAGCCCCGACGGAGAACTACTCCGTCCTCGTCATGGAGAGCACCGGGATGATGAAGATGGCCACGGGAGAGGGATTTCCCCCTCCGGTAGGGTGCCGGAACATGTGTAGATTGGCTTTCGGTGGCTACGGAGGCTTCTGGCGGTGGAACACCCGATCTATTGTGCGTTCTGGAAATTTCAGGATACGTGGGTATATATGGGTGAAAGGAGTATGTCGGTGGGCCGAAGGGGGGGCCACGAGGCAGGGGGGCGCGCCCCCTACCCTTGTGAGCACCTCCTTCATCTTCTGACGTAGGGTCCAAGTCTATCCGGTAGGTTTCCTTCCAAAAATAACTTCTCCAGTTGATTTCGTTCCGTTTCGACTCCGTTTGATATTCCTTTTCTTCGAAACACTGAAATAGGCATAAAACAGCAAATCTGGGCTGGGCCTTCGGTTAATAGGTTAGTCCAAAAAATAATATAAAAGTGGAAAATAAAGCCCAATATTGCCCATAAAAGTAGATAATATAGCATGGAGCAATCAAAAATTATAGATACGTTGGAGACGTATAAGTGAGAAACACGTAATCCCCCTAGCTTAGGCTTTTGGCCCAGCTTGGTAATCGATCAGTAGCCTGGATAGTAGTCGGGGTGTTGAGGAGCGGGCATCCATGAATCCCACTGCTGAGGCTCCTCCTCTGCAGCAGCCTGACCGTTCCAGTAGGCGATGATGTCCGCAGGCATAATCCTATATCCGCCCCTAGCAACTGGATCAAACAAAGCAGAAGCAGGCACTGGAATAATATCATGAGTCTTCAAACTAAAAACCAGGTTATATGGAACAAGGATGTTAGGAGAGTCGATATCAGTAAAATGCTGGTGATCCATGGCCGCACGATCTAGGTAAACCTTACTCAGAGGGTAATCATCAAGGCGTATCTCAACATTAAAGTGAGTCGCCAAACGAGTAGCGAAAATCCCACCATGTATTTTACCCTTGGACTTATTAACATGGAGGCGACGCGCCACAATAGCTCCCAAGCTATAAGTGTTGTCGCCCTCTAGTGCACGACGTAAAACGGCAAAGTTTGGTGTGCTGAGAGCACCCACTTTTTCTCTACCAAGCAAACACTTTGCAATAAATAAAGAAAAATAATGCACGGCAGGAAAGTATATGCTAGTGGCAGTGACGGCCGACAACCCTCTCGCATCTCCCATTGTCAAAGTACGATAAAAGGCCTCAAACTCTGCCGGCCTAGGCTCAGCTAAACTCCCGTCAGAAGAGTTCATGCATAAATTACAAAATTCAGTAAGTGGTATCTGACGGGTTTCAGCATATAAACTGGTGAAGTGAAGGAAAGTGAAGCTTTGAACAAAGGTGTTTGTGAGGAGATGATACTGTTTGCATTCAGCTGTGATGAAAACGGTGATGCCGGCATTAGCAGCATATTGTGTGAACTCCTGAAGGATTCCAGCATCTTCCATGAACTGGGTGTGCCGCCATTCGCACAGTCGTACTTCCGCCAACCGACAGGGGTGGAGATCACTGTCAGACGACTCCCCAATAACTCCCTTGGAGTTCTTCTTGGAGCCAAACTTCCTAAAGATATTCATGTCTTTCCTATGAACAAAAATTCTGAAATTTTTAGTCCACAAAATTTTCTCAACAAAACTTCACAAAAATGATACCAACTACTCATAGGGATACATAGAGGCCATGGCAAGCATTCAAACTACTTAGAAATCTTAGAATTCAACATGCAATCTCATCTACAGCAGCACCAAGAGTATCTAATTATTCAAAATATAAACCACTAAAACAAAAACTAATTCCACAAACGGTGGAGTCACATACACTACTGCAAGATGCTGCTAACGCGTCACTATGATCAGAGACCCTTCGAGAAATTGTGTGCGATGCAATAATCGCAAACGGTGGTGTATGAAAACCGTCAAAAATGTATAAAACGTTTGCGATGATGGATGCATCAAACATGGTTCAGATTTTAGTTGCGTGTGCGATGAAGGGCATATGGTTCAGTTCAATTAACTGTTTGTGATGAGAAGGAACAAAAGAAACGGGCAGCCAGGTGAAGGCGTGTGCGATACACAGCATACGGTTCACTCGGATGAACTGTTTGTAATGAGGAGGAGCAAAAGAAACGGGCAGCCATATGAAGGTGTGTGCGATATACAACATACGGTTCACCCGGATGAACTGTTTGTGATTAGGCAACACAAAAGAAATGGTCAGCCGGATCAAGGTGTGTGCGATATACGCATGCGGTTCACTCGACCCTTATCGTCAGTGTGTGACCTCTGTGGCAACCGTTCGCTCCCCACGCGCCTCTTCGTGTACCCTGGCAACCGTCCATCGACTCTTCGCCCTTCCCTCCCGATTTGGAACTGCTGCTGCATGCTAGCTCTTCCTCCCTCCTCCATTTGCCTTCACCCTTCCTTCTGCCATTGTTCGATCGTCTTCTCCATGGAGGGAACAGGCTGGAATGACCCCGTTATTTTTGCCCCGATCTGAATGATGACGCGGTGGAGGAACTCATTGATCGGTGCAACGTCATCACCTCGGCTAGCATGGCAGGTTCGTTCAAGACCATTCTCGACTCAACTAATAACATCATTACAAGGAACCCAAGGGTCCAGGACCAGTTTTATCTCCCCTATAGTCTTCGCCGTGACCCTGCTGCCTAGCGCGGGGACGAGGGAAGCCCTGCATTGTGTAAGTAAATGCCGCTTGATAATGATACGTATCATGTTAAGATGCCATCGCTAGAGGTCAAGGCTTGGGCAGGCGCAAATGGAGATTGGGTTGTTTATATTGGTACAACTGCGAGTGGGAACTTGTGAATGTGTACACTAGGTATCGGGTTCCACTTCCAAAAATCTCATACGACTACCCAGAGGTTGAATACACCGGTATTCTACGTGAGTTCAAATACGATCATGCTGACTGTCATCTACGAAAGATAGCAATTTGTCGAGTTCCCAACCGCTCTTGGAATTACATGAACTATGATGTTGTTGCTGTCTTCAACAAGCTTGTTACCGTCCTTACTTCCACACCTCGATGGATATTGCTCAAAAATCAATTTCTGTACACAGATGAGTACCGTGATGCAATTAAATACGAGGGTCTTGTGTTTGCTGCCACCACTCGTGGCACTGTTTTTGCATGGAATCCTGATGCTTTCGGTACGTTTGTCTTCCATCGTAATTATAATTGTTTCATCCACTTGCATGCGGGTTGGCTAGTTTCCCTTTACTAATTAACATTCTTATGTTTCCATGGTCCTGTGAACATTCCACCACCTATACATGAAAAAAATTACGAGCATGAGGACGAGTAGGACACATATACACAGTGCTGCCTGGCAACTTATTCCGATGGATCACCTCTTGTCTGTATACAGGGCACTGCTAATGTTACTAAGGAAGCAGGTGTTGTCTCGCATGGTCGCATTCTCCGGAATTATTCCAACGTCCGTTGCAGGGTATTCAGGATGAATAGTAGTGTACTAGCGCCAACACCTCTCCCTGGTTCAGTATTGGAAGTCTTGGAGGAAACTCGCTCTTCCTTGGACACAACTATCCAATGATGGTGGAAGGCGATCCATCTGTTGTTGACACAACGTTACTACCATTTATGAGAAGCAACTGTATCTATACCTCGGACATTACTATGCTTCCCTACCGTCCCAATATGGGTCCTGACATAGGCCGCTTCAGCCTCGATGATCAGTCCTGCGTTGGTCTCGAGATTGACAGTAGCTTGCCCTTCCCAGATAATCACTTCTGGTTCAAAGCAAGCGTTTCCAACGCCGACGAGTGGTTGAGCTGAAGTTCATTTCATCGCTTTGTTATTTTCTGTGTGAGAAAAAACTTTACTAGAATGTTTTGTTGGAAATGATCTATAATCCAACGTGTATCCTCGTTGTCGTTGTGGGTTGATGACATGTTGTATGTAATCAATGGTACATTTGCATATGTGTCCATCAACTCAAGCCTGCTAGTGGTGTCCATATGAATAGTGCTAGTGATTTGTAGCTGCATATTTTGACAAATCGCAGTGTTACAAGGTTGACAAATGGCAATGTTACTAGATAAACAAATGTCAATCTTTCCAGTTTGACAAATCGCAATATACCCAAAATGACAGATATGCAAATCTTACCCAATTGTTTGTACGTGCTTGCACACGGGTCATGTAAAACAACCGTTTGCATTGAAGGGACGCAAAAATCCTGCTCGATACATTTTCCCTCGGCTTCCTGGGGAAGCTATCGGTTTGCATAGGGTGTTCTAACAAAAACGTTTGCAATGAGTGTTTTATATTTAAAAACCATTGACATTTTTTCAAAAGAAAATCGTTTGATAAGTATGTACATTAAGAGAGAAAAACACAAGTTCGTTCAAACCATATCTTTCATTCAGTCACACTGCGAATTCATATTCATATGATCGAGAATTCGAGATACAGTATTAAACCCAAAAAACTATTTCCGGCGGCGGCGGCGTGCCGCGCCGTTGTTGTCGTCTCCCGGGATGCCGTTGTTGAAGTCTTCAAGGCAGCACAAAATGTTCTTCACTTGTAAATCAAACATCATGTCGTCGCGCGATCGACGGGCGAGGCGCGGGAGGACGGCAACTGGCTCCGCTGAGAGGTAGCGGTCGACGGCAGCGTCCCATGCCACTGAGGGGGGCGCACGCACGGGAACGGGAGCTGCGGGTGCAACCAAATGCACAGGGACCGGCGTCACGGTGGGTGGAGGGGCGCGCACGGGCAGGGCATGGGCGCGGCGGGTGCAGTTATACGTCTCCAACGTATCTATAATTTTTGATTGCTCCATGCTATTATATATTCTGTTTTGGATGTTTAATGGGCTTATTTAGACACTTATATTATTTTTGGGACTAACCTATTAACAGGAGGCCCAGCCCAAATTGTTGTTTTTTGCCTATTTCAGTGTTTCACAGAAAAAGAATATCAAACGGAGTCCAAACGTAATGAAACCTTCGGGAGCGTGATTTTTGGAACAAACGTGATCCAGGGGGCTCGGAGTGGACGTCAAGAAAAAATCGAGGAGGCCACGAGGCAGGGGGGCGCCTACCCCCTGGGCGTGCCCTCCACCCTCGTGGGCCCCTCGTTGCTCCACCGACCTACTTCTTCCTCCTATATATATTCATATACCCCGAAAACATCCAGGAGCACCACGAAACCCTATTTCCACCACCTCAACCTTCTGTACCCAAGAGATCATATACCCCGAAAACATCCAGGAGCACCACGAAACCCTATTTCCACCACCTCAACCTTCTGTACCCAAGAGATCCCATCTTGGGGCCTTTTCCGGAGCTCCGCCGTAGGGGGCATTGATCACGGAGGGCCTCTACATCAACTCCATGGCCCCTCCGATGATGTGTGAGTAGTTTACCTCAGACCTTCGGGTCCATAGTTATTAGCTAGATGGCTTCTTCTATCTCTTTGGATCTCAATACAAAGTTCTCCTAGATTCCCTTGGAGATCTATTCGATGTAATCTTCTTTTGCGGTGTGTTTGTCGAGATCCGATGAATTGTGGGTTTATGATCAAGTTTATCTATGAACAATATTTGAATCTTCTTTGAATTCTTTTATGTATGATTGATTATCTTTGCAAGTCTCTTCGAATTATCATTTTGGTTTGGCCCACTAGATTGATCTTGCTTGCAATGGTAGAAGTGCTTAGCTTTGGGTTCGATCTTGCGGTGCTCGATCCCAGTGACGGAAAGGGAATCAACACGTATTGTATTGTTGCCATCGAGGATAAAAAGATGGGGTTTATATCATATTGCATGAGTTTATCCCTCTACATCATGTCATCTTGCTTAAAGCGTTACTCTATTCTTATGAACTTAATACTCTAGATGCATGCTGGATAGCGGTCGATGTGTGGAGTAATAGTAGTAGATGCAGGCAGGAGTTGGTCTACTTGTCACGGACATGATGCCTATATACATGATCATACCTAGATATTCTCATAACTATGCTCAATTCTCTCAATTGCTCGACAGTAATTTATTCACCCACCATAATACTTATGCTATCTTGAGAGAAGCCACTAGTGAAACCTACGGCCCCGGGTCTATTTTCCATCACACAAGTTGCCAATCTATTTTATTTTGCAATCTTTACTTTCAATCTATATCATAAATATACCAAAAATATTTATCTTATTATTATCTGTTTCAGATCTCACTCTTGCAAGTGGCCATGAAGCGATTGACAACCCCTTTATCGCGTTGGTTGCGAGGTTCTTATTTGTTTGTGTAGGTACGAGGTGACTCGCGCGTGGTCTCCTATTGGATTGATACATGGTTTCTCAAAAACTGAGGGAAATACTTACGCTGCTTTGCTGCATCGCCCTTTCCTCTTCAAGGGAAAACCAATGCAGTGCTCAAGAGGTAGCATGCAGCCAAACGCACGGGGGCCGGTGCCACGGTGGGTGGGGAGGGGCATGCATGGGCACAGGCACGGGCGCTGGCGCTGCCATGTACACGAGCTCGCGCGGGTCCGCGGAGACCTCGCCGACGCCCGCGGCTTCCAGCTCTGCGATAGTGCTCGGCGACCAGCCCGTCAATGCTACGGGGATGGTCGCTGGCGCGGGCGCGGGGATGGGAGCTAGGATGGGACACTACAAGAAATATGTCAACTAGTGACCTTCTGTCAGTGACCCTGGAAGAATTGGTCATAGATCTATGACCATTTCAGACCAATTGGTCAAAAGCTGTTCGGGGGGCTCCAAACCCTAAACAATAACGACCATTTTGGTCAGAAAGGTCGTAATTTCCTTACACGAAATGGCCATAAAGCAGATAGCACTGGTCTGCATCCTTATTTCTAGCTGATCATTACCAATATAGATGGTCATAACCTTGTAAATTGTGGTGGGTTGCTATGACTAGGCGCCACCTCATCAGTTTTGCCTATGTGTCATGTCCATGTGGCAGTTTTTGCCCTAGGTTGTGAAGCAACCTATATTTCTGTCATTCCCAAAAAATCTCATAAACTATTTGGGTCATATCTTCGTCAAATATGTAAAAAACCTTCCTTGCCTAGTTCAAAAATAATTCAAAAATATTCATTTTCCTATTCTGTTCAGAACAATAGTTTGTGAAGGAAGTACCACTTTGGCATGTCCAAATAGTATCTGTTTTCTACAACGCTTTCCTATGCCCAAATAACCATCCTCCACCAAATGCCAGCTCAATCCATTCATTATTTTGAGCCGAGCTTCAACATTCGTATTTATGTCCAGTGTGGTAGTTTGGAAAGCAAGTACCACCTAGGCTCCTCCTTTTGAGCTGAAAATTTGTGAAGACGGTCTTCTTAGTAATTGATCATCCTCAGCCAAAACTCACACCCATTAGCCATGTACATTTCTCGTACCGCTAATCAAACACTTGGCTACTAATTCATGTTTGAGCATCGATCGCTCTCCTCGTGAGAATCTTATGTTGTAATTTTCTTCCTAGCACCTACCTGGGGAGTTCCCAACCCACTAGACATGCCTAGGCTGCCCAGAACACATGGCAACGCCATGGTCACGCGGTGACCACGCGGCGGACATGCGAGTTTACGCGCTCTAGAGTTGGGGGCCTCGGCCACCGCCCAAACCTCGATGTATCGCCACCAAACCGTGTATTTATGATTAAATAGGTACTTATGTAACTATAAATTATTTTTGGAAAAAATAAACAGTAAACTATGAGGCAGCTGCAGCTCAAATTTGACCCGCTTCCAGCTGAATCGGTGGAAATTTGTCTTTTTCACCAGAGGTGGATCAAAACTTTTTACACCCAACCATTAGGTCAATTGTGCATTAAATATGTCCTAGTATTTTAGAAAACCAATTTGGTCCAATTTTGCGAGAATTATTTGGTAGGTCCTTCACAAAAAAAACTCATTTCAGGCACTCGGAAAATGGAAAACAAATTTTCCGTGCATAGAAAATGAAAACTTCCTTAGGCAACATTGTTTGCCATTCCAAGATGCACCCTTTTGCACAATATGAGATCATTTGAACAAACTATGCCATGAATGTGGCCATAAGATTGATCATTTGGCTTGAAAGCCATGAATCTTTAGGCATGACAACTCATTTCTGAGAACACTTCTTAAAAATAATTTCTATATTACAAGTTTATTATTTTTCCTGGAAACTTGGTCACATATAATGACACAATGCGAAGGTTTTCCATTTTTTTGATTTTTTGAATTTTTTATACCCGTTTCAAAATGCAGTCAAAACAGCGGGCTTGACCGTTCCTAGCTAGTGGTTGAATCTTGGAAATTTTTTGATGTTTCTCTGATTAAATAGATACTTATGTACCTAGAAATGATTTTTGTAAAAAATAAGGGCCAATTCCATTTTCCCCCTAACTTCGTCCCAACCTCATCTTTACCCCTAAATAAAAAACAATGCTCAACTTTGCCCCTCTTCCGTTACGTGCGCTTATAGAAATTCCCTTCCGTACATTTTCCATCTAGTCAAAGGCCTTTGACCATTAGATTTTTCTATACGCACACTTAACGGTCAAAGGCCTTTGACTGGACGGAAAATGTACGGAAGGGCATTTCTATAAGCACACTTAACGGAAGAGGGGCAAAGTTGAGCACTGTTTTTATTTAGGGGTAAAGATGATGTCGGGACAAAGTTAGGGGGGAAAATGTAAGTCTCCCAAAAAAAAAGAGCAAACTATGAGGCAGCTACAGTTCAAATTTGACCCGCTTCCAGCTGAATCGGCGGAAATTTGTCTTTTTCACCAGAGGTGGATCAAAACTTTTTACACCCAACCATTTGGTCAATTGTGCATTAAATATGTCCTAGTATTTTAGAAAATTGATTTGGTCCAATTTTGCAAGAATTATTTGGTAGGTCATTCACAAAAAAAACTCATTTCGGGCACTCGGAAAATGGAAAACGAATTTTCCGTGCACAAAAATGAAAACTTCCTTAGGCAACATTGTTTGCCATTCCAAGATGCACCATTTTGCATAATATGAGATCATTTGAACAAACTATGCCATGAATGTGGTCATAAGATTGATCATTTGGCTTGAAAGCCATGAATCTTCACGCATGATAGCTCATTTCTGAGAACACTTTTAAAAAATAATTTCCGTATTACAAGTTTATTATTTTCCTGGAAACTTAGTCACATGTAATGACACAATGCGAAGGTTTTCCATTTTTTTGAATTTTCTATGCCCGTTTAAAAATGCGGCTAAAACAGCGGGCTTGAAATTGGATATAAAAAATGATGTAAAATGGCCCTTACTGTCGATGTTTATTGAAATTGGATATAAAAAATGATGTTAAATGGCACATGAAGCAGGTTGTGCCCCTTTTGTCGCCCGGTGCAACGCACGAGCATTTGTACTAGTCAGAGGCAAACCAAGGGGCATTGCGGGAGTCTGGACCTCCGCCCGCACCGCGCCACGCCAAAACCCGTGCTTCCGCACCCTCTCTGCTCCGATCATTTCCGCGCCAAGTTGAAGCGAAAAGAGGCGCCTGTCAAGATGATGGAGATGTTCGAGGATATCTTGGCAAAGAAGGAGGCATATGTCAAGCGCTATGGTGCGTAGGGAGAAAGAAATGTAGAGAGGTTCACCATCTTGATGATGGCAACCGAGAGGAAGATCAACCTCGAAGTGGAGAAGACCAAACTCGAAAAGAAGAAGGTTGAGCTCGCGGCCACTTCAGAGGATACCAAGATGATGTTGACCATGAGAAGTGGACGAGTTGGATCTTGATGTGACAATGATCGTGCACTTCGTCCATGTTAGATGTTGAAGCATTTGGCGGCCACGATGGAGACGTCCCAGAAGGAGACGCATAGTAAGGTGGCAGATGGTGAGGAGGTGAATGATGAGGAGGAATCGGTGCAGAGTTAGTGAAGAGGCTCAGACAGCATGTCTGGGAGGGAAAAATGTCATCTTTTGCATGGACTGCCGGACAGGTTCTTTTGTGATCGGGCGCATGTAAAAAACTATAAGCATCCGACACTTTTTGGTTGTGATTGGGGTGCTATGAATACCACACTATTGCTCATATTGCTATGCATTTAAAATAAAGGAAAGTGCGACATTTAGGGGATGTGATTGGATGACTAGCTCCCGTATTTATGTTCGTGGACTGATCTGAACAAGTCCGTAGGACAAATATTGTGCCCATTTTAGGAACAGCATTGAAGATGCCCTGACTATTTACTACCATACAAACTACAGAAATCATAGTTTAAAATCAATAGACTCATAGCAACTCCAATAGCTTCCTTATTCATAAGAAAATATCATTTACGGGGAGTACAGGCAAAAATAGCCCTCAAACAGCTCCTATAAACCCAGAAGTTTCCCAAAAGTTTTTTTACGGAAAGCTGGCCATCTCGTATAATTATGGTAGCCTAAGACCGCTTAAACTTTATGGCTCGGATACACTCGTGCCACCACGACAGTCCCGCGCCACCACTCCATGGGCAACACCGCTGACCACCGTCGCCACGCCATCACCATTACCGCCTCGAGTTTCATGTCGCTAAGACGGGAGAGGAGCTCACAAGTGAGGCGCCTCATGCGCCGCACCCCGGCCAAGCATTTGGATTTCGTTTTGGGGATTTTACTGGGTCTGGACGAAACGGGCAAAATTCATTTTTTTGGATTTTTTTGAAAAGTTTTGGTCAAAAATTATGATCCAAAATTTAAATTTTGAATGAAATTTGACCAAAATTTATCCAAAACTATGAAACAAACTGGAACATAAGTGTACAGTAGATCGTTTATTTAGCCAGTAGAAGTCATACAATAAAATCAAAGTTTATCCCATACTACCTAATAATCATGACAAGGTAGAAATAAATCCTAGTCTATCATATACTTTCTAATAATCACGACATTCCGCATCCCCCGCAGTCACAACGGTAACGACGGAGATAGTGAGACTGGAGAAGAATCCGAAGGTAAGTCGAAGGACACCCCCCCACACACACACATACACTGTCGAACGGTCAATGCATCGCGCAAGTCATGACTGGAGTGGAAACCATCGAGGTTGCTGAAGCAAGGCGGTAGCCCTTTGTGCTGATGTCGAGGTAGCCGAGAGCATAGGGTGGTGTAGCCGTGGTCGAGGTAGTCGTGCGAGGGACATCATGGACCGGGAAGAAGATCAGCAGCAGCGGCCAAAGGCGGCAGCGTCGATGGCTAGGTTAGGAGCACGACGGTGGTGCTCGAAGTAGGCGAGGAAGAACCCGACAGCATGACGAAGACTGGCACAGATGGTAGTGTTCCCGCGTCTAGGAAGGCGGCAAGGCGCATACCACACAGAAGTCGACGCGTGTGCACGACGAAGTGGACCGTGTGTCGCGGCACTACGACCCGAAGGGGCGACGTAGTGGCGGCATGTGGCTCGGGGCGACGGTGGGGAAGACCTCAGGAACGCCGCAAGGACCGCATTCCACACTCTCTACGCCCAGATGGGGCGACGCAGCGGCAACGCAAGGGTCAGTGCAGCCACATGACCGGCCTGGAGCGGACTGCCTCAAGGCGGCGGTGGACTGCAGGTCGTGGAACTACAGTCTGATGGGTCGACGTAGCGGCATCGCGCGAGTCGGTTCAACAATGGGAATGGACTCGATACTGATTTTCTGGAAAACCAAAAACAAGTAGAAAACATCAACTGGCAATAGGCACTGGGTTAATAGGTTGGTCCCCAAAAATGAAATAAAATAGGATAAAAATGAAAATAAAGTATCAAAGATTAATAATATAATAGCATGAAACAATAAAAAAATTATAGATACGTTTGAGACGTATCAATAGACCGCCTTGGGGGAGGCATGTTGCGAAAGCGGCGGCGGCTAGGGTTTGGATCAGGGTTAGGCTGATACCATGTAGAAGGATAGAGGGGAATTGTTTGATGTATTGCTAGAGCTACGTGGACGTATATATAGGAGTACATGACCATCTTGGAGTACAAGACAAAGTATAAATAAATTCTAGTATAGCATATACTTCCTAATAATCACGATACTCAACACTTCCCACCATTGCGTTTGCTCCACCTCTAGCTGCCGAAATGCCACCACTAGCACCGCCAACCACTGCCAATACAACAAGTTACATCGGCTTGCCAACCCGTGCCACAAGTGCTCACCTCACTGGAGTCAATGGCGCGATGGCGGAGAACTCAGGTTTCGGTGAAGTCGGGATTGCATGGGACTAGGGGTTTCTATGAAGTTGTCTGGGAGGTTCGTCGTGGTGCGGGGAGTCAAATGGTGGCAAGCGTTAGTCTCGGGGGGCAACTGTGCTGTTGGAATTTCATCGGCGACGAGCAAGGGCAGTGCGGCAATGGCGAGCTCGCGGCGGAGTAGCCTTGCGGCAATGGGCGTCATGAGGTTGGGGATTTTGCAGAGGCAGTTGGGGGCTTCTTACAGGCACGGTGGCGAGGCTCAGTGTGGCCGGAGAGCACACGAGTGGCATCGTGTGCGCGGGCATGCACGACATGGGCGTCGTGGGTGGTTGGCGCATGGTGGGGGTGAAGGAGCTGATATGCGGGGCCCGCATGTCTATGGGTGAGAGAGAGAGAGGCGGGCTGGGGCGCTATCCTGGTTGGCCGGGCCTTTTCGTTTTTCTTTTATTTTTTTGTTTTTTGTTTTTTCTTTTCTTCCTTTTCTATTTCCTTCTATAAATTCAGATAGACTTTGAATATAATTTTTCTTCCAATAGTGAATCATTTCTAAATTCCAAATGGTATATTTGTGGTGGGAATTTTGGACAAATAATTTCTGCAACTTGCATTTTCCATTTGAATTTGGTTTCAAAACCAAATGTTTTTCACATCCATTTCAAAAAATTGACAGAGGGTCGAGGTAATTATTTTGACTTTGATGTTTTAAAATAATACAAAGCCATTTTAAAATAATTCCCTTTGACGTTTGAATTGATTTAAAAAAAATCTAATACAATTCATGGAAAATTTTGGCTTGAATATTACTTCAGACTTATTATGGATAGCCTTATGCCCAATAAATATTTTAAAATGGTTTGGTTTCTACCAGAGGCAGCTAGGTTTCAACTAGTCGCACTAGGATTTTATCCCTCCTAGGAAATTAATCAAGCAAAGCAAAGTCAATCACCATCAAATCTAGGCAATCCATGGGTATTTCCTACCAAAAATTTTAGTTCCCTGTGAATTTTCCAACACTCCGGATTTGGGAAAAAAACTAGGATATGACACCTAGATCCCATCTACCTATCCCTCTTGCTTGCTAGATCAAGGAGAAGGAGACGTCACTAAACCGTACGTGTACATATCTTGAAGGTGCCATTCGTGCGGTGCTTGATCGGATTAGATCGCGAAGAAAGTATGACTACACCAACCACGTTCATTAGAAAGTTTCCGCTCTCGGTCTACAAGGTTATGTAGACTCTTTCCCACTCGTTGTTAGCATGTAGTAGATTAGATCTTGGATGAACTGCACCGTACGTTTTATTTGACTCTTCCACGCGGACCCTCAAAGCGCATGCAATTTATTAGATCAAATTGTCCAGACACAATTTATCATTAATGCGGTCTAGTGTTTGTCTGCGAAAGCATTTGATTTTCCTGCAAATCGTTAACAAACCAAGGTGGCACTACAGAAGTTCGAACCTCTGCCCGCGCATTGTGATCCAAAACCAACGCTTTCCCACCCTCTCCTCTCCAATCATTTCCGCACAAAGTTGAAGCGAGAAGGGGCGCCGATCAAGATGACGGAGAGGTTCGAGAACATCTTGGTGAAGAAGGAGGCATATGTCAAGCACTATTCGGAGAGGTTCAACATCTTGATGGTGGCAACTAAGAAGAAGATCAACCTCGAAGAGGAGAAGACCAAAATCGAAGAGTAGAAGATTGAGATCACGGCCACTTCAGAGGGTACCAAGTCGCGATGATGATGGTGCGCTTCATCCATATGTTATGATGCGCTGAACCATTTGGCGGCCGCAATGAAGATGTTCCAGAAGGAGACAGATAGTGAGGAGGTGGATGAGGAGGAGTTAGCAGTGGCAGAGTGAGCGAAGAGGCTTGGAGAGCATGTCTAGGAGGGCAAAAATGTCATTTTTTTTCATGGACTCCCGGACAGATTTTTTTGTGATCGCGCGTAGTAAAACTATAAGCATTCGCCTCTTTTTGATTGTGATTGGATGTTATGAATACCACACTATTGCTCATATTCGCCTCTTTTAGGGGATGTGATTGGATGGCCGGATTCTGTATTCATGTTCGTGGACTGATCCGGACAAGTCTGCAGGACAAATAGTGTGTCCATTTTAGGAATGACGTTGGAGATGTCCTTACCACTTACCACCATCAAACTACAAAAATCACAGTTTAAAATCACAAGACTTAGAGCCACTCCAATAGCTTTCCTATTCGTAAAAAAAAATCATTTACGGGAAACAGAGGCAAAAATAGCCTTCAAACAGCTTTTGTAAACCCAGAAATTCCCTAAAAGTTTTTTTATGGAAAAGTGACCTTCTCATATAATTTTGGTAGCCTGAAACCGCTTGAACTTTATGTCTCAGATACCCTCATACCACCACCATGGTCCCACGCCACGACTCCACTAGCAGTGCCGCCGACCACCATAGTTGCGCCACCATCATCACCGCCTGGAGTTTCATGTCATGACGTCGGGACAAGCTCACAAGTGAGGTGCCTCATGCGCTGTACGGTCCGTACCCCGGCCATGCCGACCACCGCAGATGGCGCCGCCCATTGTCAAGCCTCCCCACCGCTGTGCCTCCTCCTGCTCCTCTGGCTTCTGAAATGGCACCAGCAACACCGTCGACCACCGCCACTACAGCGAGTTACGTCGGCTTGCTGACCCGTGCCAGCGTGCCACAACTGTCACTGATTGGCGGGTCGTAGGCTACTTCTAATAAAAAATAGAAAAAAATAGGGGAGACATTTACGGGAACTCAAAAAAGTAGTTGTAAGTCAATTTTCCCTAAATTATATGGTCATCCCATAAAACAACTTTTACGGAAAGTTTTTAGGGGATCTACTGGAGTGGCTCTTAGGCTACCTTCACAATAGAAGAATAACAACAAAATTTGAGAAATATTCATCAGCGCTTGACTGATCGCCACATTCGATCGGTTGCCTTCCACTTGCGCCATGTGCTCGATCTGGTCCACGTGTTGCGGCTACCTTGCTTAAGAAAGAGTGTCACCAAAATGGAGGCAAACCAAAAACACGTCTAATATTCTTATCTTTCATCCTTATCTACACGGCATCCATCTAGGTTCCCAGACACACATCCAAGGTTCTGGCTGGGAACCTTGGATGTGTGGTTGGAAGCCTTCATTGAACCCCTACAATCAAACAGAGATGAGAACAAAATCCAATCTCACATGAAGCTCCCACACTTGTCCTATCCTAACCCTTTCCCTCTCCCCCTCTAATCGTGGCGATTACGTCGTTGTCCACCTCCACTGCCGAGCAACCGATGCCTCGCCTCACTAGTCACCCTCACCCCCCGTCACCATCTGCCCCCACTATCACTACTAGGGAAAAGCCTAGAAGTAGCGCCGGTACCCGCTCTACTGATAAGGCGCTACAGCTAACATTTAGCAGTAGTGCGTGTTGACACGCGCTACTTCTATACCTACTTAGCAATAGTGCTTCCCATACCAGCGCTACTGCTAGGTGCTTTAGCAGTAGCGTTTTCCTGTCCAGTACTAATGAGCGCTACTACTATACTTTCTCATATCTTTCTTTTACTACGTATTTGTGATGTTTTTGTATAGTTTTTATACAGTATTCTAATCATATCATAAACATGCAATATGCTCATCATATCATACATATAATAGTCTCATCATATCTTCCAACCCAAATCATGTCGTCACATCATAATCACGATATAGCTATACAAGTTACATGACATATCTCATCATACATAATGTAGTACTTCTAGAGGCGTCGGTTCGTATCCCTCTCTCGCACTAGCATGAACCTAAACTAACTATTGGCTGTCGCTCTGAAACTGGAAACCGGTACACCTGGGCATGACACTTCGGTCACTCGTCGTATACTGCTGGCGTAGCACTTCTTTGTCATCGATGATCTATGCACCTGCATCGTCACATGAGTCGATGATATGCAACATATATAATTGAGCAACAGAAAGAGACAGTCTTGGCAAAAATAGAGGCAACATATCATAAGCATAAATAAAAAAGTTCATCGTACCCAAAATGCCCTAACTAGAGTGATCTTTGCTAGTTTAGGAGGACGGTATAATTACATCACAAAAAAAGTTTCATCATGTATGACTCAAAGTTTCATCATTCAGAAAGTATGTACTAAAGGGACACATTGTCATATATCGACAATCACTCCAACATGTCGTGACATCCATCCAAGTCAGGGATATAGTCCCCGAGCTTAGTGAAAGGCTTCAGGTTGTGACGCTGAGCGGCTACACATGTTCTGACGTCTTCCTGAGACATTTGCCCTTCCGCATAGAACATCCCTGTTTTTTCAAGGACCCCCTTCATGATGATTTGGACACGTTCACGCTGGATGTGATGGAACTCAGCTCGAAGTCGATGATCCAGGATATCTCCTACGTTCTTTGCCCATTGCAGAATATGGGCATCGCAGGATGTAGTTGACCTGCGAAGGTTCTACTGATCCTGTCTGTACTCCATCATTTGGTGTAGTACATAGAAACCATCACTAAGATTATCACTTGGTTGCTGGATGCAGCAGAAGTCGGTCTTATGGCCGAAGGCGGGCCTGTCATTCCTTGTCTTCCTGGTCTTGATCTCTCCACCCCGTATGTCGTAGAAGAAGATAGCATTGTCGAGAACAGACTTGATGTGGGTGTAATCCTTTTTGTTCATGTTCTTCGATGAGTCCAAGTAAAGAGCGTGGGAGAATCAGGGGTAAAGGATGATGAGGACGGCGCGCCCGTGGCTGCGCAAAATAAGGACGCCTCAAATTAATTAGCCTCCATCGTGCAAATGAATGATTGAAATCGAAGGAAGGATATCCGCGTGGATTACTTACATGGGTTGCTAAGGCATGAGAATTGTCTCCTTGTCCTTATTGGCGACCATGAAATCGACGATGTAGTCCCTCGCGTATTCACGATGCTCTGTGCAGACTGCCAAGAAACCCTCGTGCATGAAGTATGGGTCAGCAACACATTTATAAGGTATCTGCTCAATAACGATGATGTAGTTCATGTACAAGGCAAAAAGGCGGACAAACGTAAAATCTAGCTTTTTCAAGTGAAACATGTCGAAGATGTAATCGAATTGAAGGAAGAACTTCTCCGCAAGGAATGTGTCGACGTACAACCTTTGCCGCGGCACGTTAACCACGTAGAGTGGGTATCCTGGATTTTCCGAGGCGACTAGGCTTTTCTCTCTCCACAGCACATCGTCATGAACTCTCCTTAGATCGTTGTGTATGGCCTCTACCGCTGCCTTAGGAAGGATTGGTTCACCGGGGATATGGTATTTCGCCGCACTGGGGACAGGTATACGGTCTTGAACCCGATGATGCGAAAGCGGCTGGATCATAGCAACAGCTTTATTGTTGCCTTTCCTCGCTCTCTTCCTATGCTTCTTTGGTACTGGAAGGTCGTCTATAATACGTTCAGCCTCCGATAGCGGAAATTCAGGGACCGGCTCATGATGCTCAAACCCTGAGTACCCATACTGCTGAGACATCAATCCTTCGTCATCATAGGCGCCAGTATTGAGATATTTTAGAGTGTCATCGTCATCCTCATCCTCATCTACGGCATCGATATCATGCATTGCTTCTTCGATGACGGCAACGTCATCAGTGACTAATGGAGCCTCCTGCTCATCCCGTCCTCTATAACCCGGCACGACAGGCGATGCTAATTGGGTAGGTGGGGTGTTGATGTTCGTAACTTGCTGAGGATGCGTGGTCGTGGGTGTGCTCCCAGCCGCCTCCAGACGAATCAGACTCTTTGGTCACAATAGGACCCACCTCTTGCAATCGCCAAGCCACCACGGGGTCTCATCGTCATCTCCCCCTAGTAGTACCTGAGGAGCCAAATTCTCGTTTCCCAGTTTGACACTGGCCACGGAAACCTTGAAGACGTCAGGTTTAACACTGGCTATGGAAAAATTATTCCTTTGGCTTCATTATCATCTCCTTCCCCGCGTCCACCTTCTAGTCGCTGATGGTGTACAATATGGTGCATGGGGTTACGTCGGCCTGGAAAGACATGTCTGCGACGTGAGACATCCAAAAGGCAACGGAAACGGGAGATTATACATTTATTGAAGATGGTCGGTGTGATAGGTACCGTGAGGGCTTCGAGCTCTGCCAAAGATTAAGCACCGCCGAGCACGTCCGAGACGGAGGACGGGCTCCTATGAGCATGTGCGGGAGCCATGATAACCCACAAGTATAGGGGATCGCAACCGTTTTCGAGGGTAGAGTATTCAACCCAAATTTATAGATTCGACACAAGGGGAGCCAAAGAATATTTGAAGGTATTAGCAGCTGAGTTGTCAATTCAATCACACCTGGAGATTAATTATGTACAGCAACGTGATCAGTAGCAAAGTAATATGATAGTTTTGATAATAGTGACAGCAGTAACAACAATGGTAGCAGTGATAGCGGTAGTTTTGTAGTAAGTGCAACAATAACAATAGCAGTAGTAACTTAGCAAGAACAATATAAGATAAATTCATAGGCATTGGATCGGTGACTTGTTGGATGATATTCATCATGAGACAGTTATTACCTAGGGCGATATAGCACTAGCTCCAGATCATCAATATAATGTAGGGATGTATTCCGTAAATAGTCATATGTGTTTATGGAAAGAACTTGCATGACATCTTTTGTCCTACCCTCCCGTGGCAGCGGGGTCCATATTGAAAACTAAGGGATATTAAGGCCTTCTTTTAATAAAGAACTGGAACAAAGCATTAACACACGGTGAATACATGAACTCCTCAAACTACAGTCATCGCCGGGAGTGGTCCCGACTATTGAACTTCGGGGTTGCCGGATCATAACACGTAGTAGGTGACTATAACTTGCAAGATAGGATCTAGAACATAGATATAATGGTGATAACATAAACGGTTTAGATCTGAAATCATGGCACCCGGGCCCAAAGTGACAAGCATGAAGCATGGCAAAGTCATACCAACATCAATCTTAGAACATAGTGGATACCAGGGATCAAGCCCTAACAAAACTAACTCGATTACATGATGAACCTCATCCAACCCTCCCTGACCAGCGAGCCTACGAAGGAATTACTCACTCCCAGTGGGGACCATCATGGAATTGGCGATGGAGAAGGGATGGTGATGATGAAGAATGAAGATCCCCTCCCGGAGCCCCAACCGGACTCCAGATCTGCCCTCCCGATGAAGAACAGGAGGTGACGGTGGCTCCGTCTTGTGCATCGCGATAATTCTTTCTCCTAGATTTTTTTTCTGAAAAAATAGGTATTTATGGAGTTGGAATCAGGGTCTGGGGGGCCACCAGGTGGGGAACACCCACCTGGGCGTGCCAGGAGGCGGGGCGCGCCTGGTGGGTTGTGCCCACCCAGATGCCCCTCCGGCGGATCTTGGCTCCAGAAATTCTCTTTATTTATATAAAAATTCCTCACAAAGTTCTGTTCCATTCCAAGAACTTTTATTTCTGCACAAAACAACATCATGGTAGTTCTGCTGAAAACAGCGTCAGTCTGGGATTAGTTTCATTCCAATTGTGCAAATTAGAGTCCAAAACAAGAGGAAAAGCATTTGGAAAAGTAGATACGTTGGAGACGTATCAACCTCCCCAAGCTTAAACCTTTGCTTGTCCTCAAGAAATTCAGCTGATAAACTGAAAGTGAAAAAGAAAAACTTTTACGAGCTCTTTTGCTCTTGTTTGTATAAATAAGCTTAAATAGCATCTAGGTTTTTAGCCAACATTATAACTAACCATGCCGACAATAACTCTTAAAAATTATATTAACTCATATCAAATGACATAATCAGCTAGCCAGCAATAATATGACAATAGTGGTATCTCGCTTGCCCTTTATGAGACCGCAAAACCTAATTGCAGAGCACCTCCAAAGTTCATCCAACGACTAAACATTGTAATTCATGGTAGAGAAGATCCAGTCATGATGCACCCAACATTAGCTACACACAATGCATAAGCATGACAACAGTGCTCTCAGGTTCTGGCGCTTATTTTAGAAGGTGATGACACAACATAAAAGTAAATAGATAGTCCCTTCGCAGAGGGAAGCAGTGATTTGCAGAGGTGCCAGAGCTCAAGTTTTAAAACAGAGGTAAATGATATTTTGAGACATGCACCCTTCTAATTTACTTCACGACCATCAGTTATCAATATCTTCCATGCTAAGCACGCTAGTGGTGGTTCCCAAGCGATAAAAGTAAAGGTTTTGACTCCATTGGGAGTTTTTGTTTGATTATTTGTAAGATTTTTCTGTTTGCAATTTGGGACTATGCATCCCTATTACCGCCCTTTTCTCGTGTTATGGCGAACGAATAACCACTCGACCTGAGAATGACCCGCTTAGCATGGAAGATACCGACCACCTCCTGTCATTCCATGAACTATCCAGGCACACAAAAGGATATTTATTAGAAGTTTCTAGAGGTGGCACATGTAAATTTACTTATGATGGCAGGGTAATACCGCATATAGGTAGGTATGGTGGACTCATCTAGAATAACTTGGGTTCAAGGTTTTTGATGTACTAGCGGAATTCTCACTTAGTACAGGTGAAGGCTAGCAATTAGATTGAGAAGCGGCCAGCTAGAGAGGAACAACGGTCATAAACATGCATTATGCATTAGTAACATTGGGCACTAGCATGAGTAGGATATGAACACCATGAACATAAATATCATACAGGCTATGTTGGTTTTGATTCAACTACATGCATGACCATGTGCCAAGTCAAGCCACTCAAACATTCAGAGGAGGATACCATATCATCATACTACATCACAATCATTTTAACGCAATATTGATATCCAAGATAAATCAATATCCACTCCCAACTACTTATGCATGGCATGAGAAACTATAATCTCTAACTGTCATTGCAAACATGTTTAATCATAATGGGCTGAATCATGGATACTTGGTTAAACATATTTACACAAATAGAACAAGTCAAGTTCATACCCGTTTCTCTCTGCCACGTCCAGTTCATCGAATATTGTCATTATTTCCTTTCACTTGCACGACCGAACGATATGAAAATAATAATACTGCAAGAGTCCCATAGAATGGGTTCTTTATTCAACAGGAGAAGATAATGTAAAATGGGTTCTTTATTAGATCAACAATTATTCATATGATAGCCACTCAACATTTTCATCATGGTCTTCTCCTTGGTAAGACTCTAATAAAAGGAAAAGAAATTTAGAGAAACACACTGAAATATTTTTGGAGTTTTTGGTTTTCTTGAAAAAGCAAATAAAAAGCGAAAGCAAAAACAAGAAAAAATACTTACACGGGAAAGCTGCGAACAAACAAAAAGAAGAACAAGGAAATCCGTTTGGGTTTTCCTTTTAGTGCTACAGCTTAGCATGCATAGAAAGTAAATTAACTACATTTTTTGGTTTTTCTAAGGTTTTATTTTTTTCAAACACACAAGAAGAAAGCAAGAAAATAAAAAATTATGCATGGATGATACAATCAAAAAGTGTAAACACCGACAACTGGAATGAGATGTGTGAACATGAATGTAATGTCGGTGACAAACACATAATCCCAGCTTGGAAATCGATCAGTAGCCTGGATAGTAGTCCGGGTGTTGAGGAGCGGGCATCCATGAATCCCACTGCTGAGGCTCCTCCTCTGCAGCAGCCTGATCATTCTGGTAGGCGATGATGTCCGCAGGCATAATCCTATATCCGCCCCTGGCAACAGGACCAAACAAAGCAGAAGCAGGCAATGGAATAATATCATGAGTCTTCAAACTAAAAACCAGGTTATATGGAACAAGGATGTTAGGAGAGTCGATATTAGTAAAATGGTGGTGATCCATGGCTGCACGATCTAGGTAAACCTTAGTCAGAGGGTAATCATGAAGGCGCATCTCAACATCAAAGTGAGTCGCCAAACGAGTAGCGAAAATCCCACCATGTATTTTACCCTTGGACTTATTAACATGGAGGCGACGTGCCACAATAGCTCCCAAGCTATAAGTGTTGTCGCCCTCTAGTGCACGACGTAAAACGGCAAAGTTTGGTGTGCTGAGCGCACCCACTTTTTCTCTAGCAAGCAAACACTTAGCGATAAACAAAGCAAAATAATGCACGGCAGGAAAGTGAATCCTAGCGGCAGTGACGGCCTACTCCCCTCTCTCATCTCCCACTGTCAAAGTACGATAAAAGGTCTCAAACTCTTCCGGCCTAGGCTCAACTAAACTCCACTCAAAAGTGTCACGCATATGTTACAAAATTCAGTAAGTGGTATCTGACGGGTTTCAACATATAAAGTAAACCGCACTTCAGGAGGATTATTCCTAGGAAGGAAAGTAAAGCTTTGAACAAAGGTGTTTGTGAGGAGATGATACTGTTTGCATTCAGTTGTGATGAAAACGGTGATGCCAGCATTAGCAGCATATTGTGTGAACTCCTGAAGGATTCCAGCCTCTTCCATGAATAGGGTGTGCGGCCATTCGCACGGCCGTACTTCCGCCAACCTTCGGGGGTGGAGATCACTGTCAGACGAATCCCCAATAACTCCCTTGGAGTTCTTCTTGGAGCCAAACTTCCTAAAGATATTCATGTCTTTCCTATGAACAAAAAATCTGAAATTTTTAGTCCACAAAATTTTCTCAACAAAACTTCACAAAATTGATACCAACTACTCATAGGGATACGTAGAGGCCATAGCAAGCATTCAAACTACATAGAACTCTAAGAATTCAGCATGCAAGCTCATCTACAGCAGCACCAAGAGTAGCTAATTATTCAAAATATAAACCACTAAAACTAAAACTAATTGGACAACGGTGGAGTCACATACACTACTGTAGGATGCTACTAACGCGACACTACGATCAGAGACCCTTCGAGAAACTGTGTGAGATGCAATAATCACAAATGGTGGTGTATAAAAACCGTCAAAATGTATAAAACGTTTGCGATGACGGATGCATCAAACATGATTCAGATTTTAGTTGCGTGTGCGATGAAGGGCATACGGTTTAGTTCAATTAACTATTTGCGATGAGGAGGAACAACAGAAACGGGCAGCCAGATGAAGACGCGTGCGATACACAGCATACGATTCACTCAGATGAATTGTTTGTAATGAGGAGGAGCAAAAGAAATGGGCAGCCAGATGAAGGTTTGTGCGATATACAGCATACGGTTCACTCAGATGAAGTGTTTGTGATTAGGAAACACGAAAGAAATGGTCAATCAGATCAAGGTGTGTGCGATATATGCATGCGGTCCACTCGGCCCTTGTCGTCAGTGCGTGACCTCTGTGGCAACCGTTCCCTCCCTAGGCGCCTCTTCGTGTACCGTGGCAACCGTCCACCGACTCTTCACCTTTCCCTCTCGATTTGGAACTGCTGCCGCACACTTGCTCTTCCTCCCTCCTCCATTTTCCTTCACCCTTCTTTCTGCCATTGTTCGATTGTCTTCTCCATGGAGGGAACAGGCCAGAACGACCCCGTTATTCTTGCCCTGATCTGAATGATGACGTGGTGGAGGAACTCATTGATCGGTGCAACGTCATCACCTCGGCTAGCATGGCAGGTTCGTTCAAGATCATTATCGACTCAACTAATAACATCATTACAAGGAACCCAAGGGTCCAGGAGTGGTTTATCTCCCCTATATTCTTCACAGTGACCCTACTGACTGGCGCGGGGACGAGGGAAGCCTCGCCTTGTGTAAATTTATGCCGCTTGATAATGATACGTATGATGTTAAGATGCCATCGCTTGAGGGCAAGGCTTGGGCAGGCGCAAATGGCGATTGGGTTGTTTATATTGGGTACAACTGTGAGTGGGAAGTTGTGAATGTGTACACTCATCACCGGGTTCCACTTCCAAAAATCTCAGACGACTGCCAGAGGTTGAGTACACCGGTATTCTACGTGAGTTCAAATATGATCGTGGTGATTGTCATCTATGAAATATAGCAATTTGTCGAGTTCCCAACCGCTCTTGGGATTACATGAACTATGAAGTTGTTGCTATCTTCGACAAGCTTGTTGTCGTCCTTACTTCCACTCCTTGATGGATATTGCTCAAAAATCAATTTCTGTACATGGATGAGTAATGTGATGCAATTCAATATGAGGGTCTTGTGTTTGCTCCCACCACTCATGGCACTGTTTTTTGCATGCAATCCTGATGCTTCCGGTACGTCTGTCTTCCACCGTAATTATAATTGTTTCATCCACATGCATGCGGGTTAGCTAGTTTCCCTTTACTAATTAACCTTCTTATGTTTCCAAGGTCCTGTGAACATTCCACCATCTATACTTGAAAAATATTACGAGCATGAGGACGAGCAAGACCCATATACTCAGTGGCGCCCGGCAACTTATTCCGATGGATCACCTCTTCTTGTCTGTATAAAAGGCACTACTAATGTTACGAAGGAAGCAGTTGTTGTCTCGCATGGTCACACTCTCTGGACCTATTCCAACATCTGTTGCAGGGTATTCGGGATGGATACTAGTGTACTAGCGCCAACACCTTCTCCCTGGTTCAGTATTGAAAGTCTAGGAGGAAACTCGCTCTTCCTTGGACAAAAGTATCCAATGATGGTGGAAGGCGATCCAGCTGCTGTTGACACAACATTACTACCATTTATGAGAAGCAATTGTTTCTATACCTCGGACATTACTATGCTTCCCTACCATCCCAATATGGTTCCTAACATAGGCCGCTTCAACCTCGATGATCAGTCATGCGTTGGCCTCGAGATTGACAGTAGCTGGCCCTTGCCAGAGAATCACTTTTGGTTCAAAGCAAGCATTTCCAACGCCGACGAGTGGTTGAGCCGAAGTTCATTTCATCGCTCTGTTATTTGTTGTGTGATAAAAACTTCACTAGAATGTTTTGTTGGAAATGATCTATAATCAAACGTGTATCCTCATTGACGTTGCGGGTTGATGACTTGTTGTATGTAATCAATGGTACATTTGCATATGCGCCCATCAACTCATGCATGCTAGAGGTGTCCATATGAACAGTGCTAGTGATTTTAGTTGCAAAAATTAGATTGTGCTAGTTATTTGTAGCTGCATATTTTGACAAATCGCAGTGTTACAAGGTTGACAAATGGCAATGTTACTAGATAAACAAATGTTAATTTTTCCAGTTTGACAAATGGCAACATACCCAAAATGACAGATATGCAAATCGTACCCAATTGTTTGTACGTGCTTGCACACGGGTCATGCAAAACAACCGTTTGCGTTGAAGGGATGCAGAAATCCTACTCGGCACATTTTCCATCGGCTTCCTGGGAAGCTGTCGGTTTGCATACGGGTTTTCTAACAGAAATGTTTGCGATGAGTTTTTTATATTTAAAAACCATTGACATTTTTTTCAAAAGAAAATCATTTGATAAGTATGTACGTTAAGAGAGAAAAACACAAGTTCTTTCAAACCATATCTTTCATTCAGTCACACTGCGAATTTATATTCATATGATCGAGAATTTGAGATACAGTATTAAACCCCAAAAACTATTTCCGGGAGCGATGGGGGCGGCGTGCCGCGCCATTGTTGTCGTCCTCCGGGACAACGCTGTTGAAGTCTTCAAGGCAGCACAAAATGTTCTTCACTTGTAAATCAAACATCATGTCGTCGCGTGATCGACGGGCGGGTCGCGGGAGGACGGCAACTGGCGCCGCTGAGAGGTAGCGGTCGACGGTAGTGTCCCATGCCGCTGAGGAGGGCACGCACAAGGGCACGGGCACAGCAGGTGTAGCCAAACGCACGGGGACCGGCGCTGCGGTGGGTGGAGGGGCGCGCACGGGCAGGGGCACAGGTGCGGCGGGTGCAGCCAAACGCACGGGGGCCGGTGCCACGATGGGTGGAGGGGCACGCACGGGCACGGCAACGGGCACTGGCGCTGGCATGTACACGAGCTCGCGTGGGTCCACGGAGACCTCGCTGACGCTAGCGGCTTCTAGCTCTGCGATAGTGCTCGGCGACCTGCCCGACAATGCTACAGGGATGGTCGCTGGCACGGGCGCGGGGATGGGAGCTAGGACGGGAGCGGGGGCAGCAACCGCCGCGGCCAGCTCATTCTGGGCCATGTCCATGAGGCCCCATTCCTCCTTATTTTCAATCTCCTCCGGCTCGGAGTCGACTTCACCAAACTTCAAGACTAGTGGCAGATGATCATTCTGCCACATGGCATTGGTGGAGGTCTGCGGGAGGGAGGGGATTGGGAGGCGAAAAGTAAGGCCGGCCGTATTAAACAACGGCTCGGGCACCATTAATGGAGAGGAAGGCGGGTGGCCATGGAAGTCAAAGGGCCCCCTTTCCTAGTGAGCCTGGACAGCATGCCTCTCGCACGCTTCCCAGTGAGCCTGCGCATTGAAGGACAACTTACACGCCTCTCGGTCAGCCTGCGCACCGGAATGCGCTCGCTTGCCTCCCGTTCAGTCAAGGCCAAGCAGTTGTCCGCACGGCACCTCCTGCAGCCATTAAAACCAAGACACATGGCGTCACGTGAATGGTTAATAGAACACACACGGTTTGAATTATACAAACGTTTGAGATATTAAAGTGGAGCTATTTTTTCAAAATGCCTTTTCTGGTTGTCATTATTCGAGTGCGCCTTCTCCGAAAATGGACACGAAAAATGCCACAGCTTGTCGGGTGCCATTCCATGATAGCATGCCAATTTTCATGAATTTCAGACGAGTTTTGGATGTACTAGAATTTTAAAATAAGGCATCTCAATGTTTTGCCGGCAATCAATGGTGCCCTGGTGTTTGAAATTCATTCCCATTTCTTGCATGGGCCTTAACATGCACCCAAGGACACATATTTAATTTTTCAACCAATTTATATGCACTGGAGCATGTGCATGTAGTTCAAATTTGAATTATGCACATAAATGCATTGAAAACTCAGTTAATGCATAAAAATGTCCAAACGAACCCCGAAAAATCCCAAAAATTGGCACAACACTCCTGTTGTTCTATTTTTACACGAGAATTTTTTTGAAAGCAATAGGAGGCAATGGATATCGTTTCGTCCCCAAAGGTGGGAAGTTCCCTACCAAAACCATCATGCTTGTTGTGAGAAGCATAGACAGGAACCTGCTCCAAATGGGACAAATTTTTTAACACAGCATGTTGATGCCGCTCCATGATAGCATGCCAAGTTTCATGAATTTTAGATGAGTTTTGGATTTACTAGAATTTAAAAAGCAGACATCTCAATGTTTTGCCAGCAATCAACCGTGCCCTAGTGTTTGAATTTCATTCCCATCTCTTGCATGGGACCTAGAAATTCACCCAAGGACACAGATTAGATTTTTTGACCAACCTTAGTGCATTGGAGCATGTGCTTGTAGTTCAAATTTGAATTATGCAGATAAAATGCCTAGAAAACCTAGTTAATGCCTAAAACTGTCCAAACGAACCTCGAAAAATCACAAAAATTAACACAACACTCTTATTGTTCTATGTTGACATTAGAAATTTTTTGAAAGCAATAAGAGGCAATGGATATTGTTTCGTCCCCAAAGGTGGGACGTTCCCTATGGAAACCATCATGCTTGTTGTGAGAAGCTCTCATTTGTGAGAAGCTTATACCCGAACCTGCCCCAAATAGGACAATTTTTTACCACGGCATGTTGATGCCGCTCCATGATAGCATGCCAAGTTTAATGAATGTCAGACGAGTTTTGGATTTACTAGAATTTAAAAACCAGGCATCTCAACGTTTTGCCGGCAATCAACAATGCCCTGGTGTTTGAATTACATTCCCATATCTTGCATGAGACTTACAAAATTCACCCGACACACATGTGATTTTTCAACTAACATTAGTGCATTGGAGCATGTGCTTGTAGTTCAAATTTGAATTATGCACATAAGATGCCTAGAAAACCCAGTTAATGTATAAAAAAGGCCAAACGAACCCCGAAAAATTCCAAGATTAAACACAATACTCGTGTTGTTTGATACGTCCATTTTGCATCATGCTTTTATATCGATATTTATGGCCTATCTATTATATACTTAAAATGATAGAAAAGTAATGGTCCAGATTAAGTAATAGTTAGCGAACGGCCCAGATTACCTAGAGTTTTTTTTAGCTTAGATTACCTAGAGTTGTACGTGCCAAAAGGATGCAGATTTTCGTTTTGGAAAAAGAAGACCGAAGACATGTACAGGCGTGTATGTTTAGGACAAGTACACGGAGACTTCAGATTTCCTAGAGTTGTACGGCATGTACGTGCCAAAGGATGAGGCTATTCTCTAAAAAAAGGATGCAGCGATTTGGAAAGTGAGACTGAAGACATGTACTGTGTACTGCACGTCTTTAGGGGGAAGGAAAAGATGCATGCATGCATTGAAGTGGTCCCTTTCCCACGTTGTGATAACATGCATGCACACAACAGTGATATATCTCAAGGGACAAGTCTAGGAAGTATGCAGTTACAAATAAAGTATAGCAGTACGCAGTGCACGTGACCGAGATTTCAAGCAACATGAAGGAAGAAAAAAAACTAATCATCATGGGAAATATAGGATTTTTTACCGTTGCAGACTTTGCCGCTCGAGTGATTTTTTAAGCTAATATAAAAAGGATAAAATAAAGAATACATACTACTAATCTAGCCAAGTTGTATCTTCTATTTTGAATCCAAAAAGATAAAATATCGCATGAGTATGTGAGTCAGTGACATATCAGATTAGTACACGCTCTATATTTTGAGTGAAAAAGGACTATGGGAGTAGAGCACATAAGCAGGTTCTACCCACAAGCAAAAAGTTACTCCCTCCGATTTAAAATAAGTGTCGTACTTAATAAATATGCAAGCTGTATGTAAATATGTGGCTCATACACTTCTAAGCAGAGATCTCTTTCATTGGTCCAAATGGGATTTAAATTATCTACTCGCATGCTTTTATAACCAGGATATTTGTTCGATCTACAATGAGATTTTTTTACAAATGCATTGTAGATACAACACTTAACTATTTTATAGATAAAATAAGGCAACTAATTTCAGAGTAATAACAAAATATGATTAGTGTTTTGTATCCGGTACGAACACTATATGAAGATCATAAATAGGAGTAACCAAATTGGATTTGTGGAAGAAATCCAACTTAAAATAAAATATAGAATATAAATTAAAATGTAATTAACAAATATAGATCCATTTAATAATATGTATCAAAAGACGCTGACAGGGGCTCGATGTCAACATGTCATGCCAGTGTATCAACATGCATATAGTTCTTAGATATATCAACATGCACAAGTCTGGTAATTTAAAATAAATGGGAAACCTAATGCAAACTGGAGCTATAGTACACTCGAAAGAAAAATATATTTGCATGTATCTGAACTATTGACAAGGCATGCATATCATCATGCCAGAACAATCTGCGTTCGATGCCAACCTGCTACCGATGAGTAAAATAGTGTCTAACATGCGAGTTAAGGAGGCAAAACTGCATTTTGACATATGATCTGAACTATGCAGCAAGTTGTTTCACATACATTAAAAAATATAAATCAATCACCGTAAAAACATGTGCATGACAATAAAGGAAAAATTATGATGATACTAAGTGAGAGTGGTGGTTTCTTGCAAGTTTCTTGGGTATGCAACTAAGGCAATTTGACTAAGACATCATTCCTTGAAGCATCTAGAAGTAATGGTGCAGTTAGGAATATATAACATAAAGTATACTATAACCTGTTTTTAAAATTTGTGCAATGCATACCAAATTAACATTAAGATTTAATTACAAGGAAAGTTCCTCGAAAAATTATATCAGCGAACATAGATGGAAAGGATGAGGAGTAAAATAGAAAAGGTCAAAGATTATTATAAAATATTTGGTTTTGAATGAATGGATGCGGGTCCCAATGCCATCAGTCTAACATTATTGTTGTTAGACAAAAAAATAGCATTGTCAAAAACGTAATGCATACTCCATCAAATACCCAAGAATGCATTGGTTTTTACAATCACTTTTTATATTCTGAACTATTTTGATGCTAATACAACAATGAAATATAAATCAAATGACAGTTTGGAATATAAATCTAGCCACGCAAATGCGCGGGTCACCCTGCTAGTTCTCTCTTATTTTACAAGGGTTACATAAAGAGGGAGAATGCCGACAGCTGGGATTCTAGGCTGGAAAAGGAGCAAATATTAGAGACCAATTCCGCACAACTCCAAAAGTCCTGAAACTTCACGGAAGATGTTTTCCAAATATATAAAAAATACTGAGAGCAAGAACTTCACCAGGGGGCCACACCCTGCCCACGAGGGTGGGGGCGCGCCCTACCCCTCTAGGTGCGCCCCTACCTCGTGGGCCCCCTCGTGGCCCACCGGTGGCCATCTTCTGCTATATGGAGTCTTTCGATGGGAAAAAAGTCATAAGCCATCTTCTCGGACGAAACTCCACCGCCACGAGGCGGAACCATGGCGGAACCAATCTAGGGCTCTGGTGGAGCTGTTCTGCCGGGGAAACTTCCCTCTCGGAGGGGGAAATCATCGCCATCGTCATCACCAATGCTCCTCTCATCGGGAGAGGGCAATCTCCATCAACATCTTCATCAGCACCATCTCATCTCAAAACCCTAGTTCATCTCTTGTATCCAATTCTTGTCTCCAAGTCCGGGATTGGTGCTAGTAGGTTGCTAGTAGTGTTAATTACTCCTTATAGTTGATGCTAGTGGGTTTAATTGGTGGAAGATCATATGTTCAGATCCTATATGCATATTAATACCCCTCTGATTACGAACATGTTTATGCTTTGTGAGTAGTTACTTTTGTTCCTGAGGAGATGGGAGAAGTCTTGTGATATGTCTCCGTCGTATCTACTTTTCCAAACACTTTTGCCCTTGTTTTGGACTCTAACTTGTATGATTTGAACGGAACTAACCCGGACTGACGCTGTTTTCAGCAGAATTGCCATGGTGTTGTTTTATGTGCAGAAAACAAATATTCTCGGAATGACCTGAAACTCCACGGAACATCTTAGAAAAAATAATAAAAAATCCTCGCCAAAGATGAAGACGAGGGGGCCCACACCCTTCTCACGAGGGTGTGGGGCGCGCCCCACTACCTCGTGGGCCCCCTGGAAACCCTCCGACGCCAACTCCAACTCTATATATTTGCTTTCGGAGAGAAAAAATCAAAGAGAAGAAATCATCGCGTTTTACGATACGGAGCCGCCGCCAAGCCCTAAAACCTCTCGGGAGGGCTGATCTGGAGTCCGTTCGGGGCTCCGAAGAGGGGGATTCGTCGCCGTCGTCATCATCCTCCATCATCAATTTCATGATGCTCACCGCCGTGCGTGAGTAATTCCATCGTAGGCTTGCTGGACGGTGATGGGTTGGATGCGATTTATCATGTAATCGAGTTAGTTTTGTTAGGGTTTGATCCCTAGTATCCATTATGTTCTGAGATTGATGTTGATATGACTTTGCTGTGCTTAATGCTTGTCACTAGGGCCCGAGTGCCATGATTTCAGATTTGAACCTATTATGTTTTCATGAATATATGTGAGTTCTTGATCCTATCTTGCAAGTCTATAGTCACCTACTATGTGTTATGATCCGGCAACCCCGAAGTGACAATAATCGGGACCACTCCCGGTGATGACCATAGTTTGAGGAGTTCATGTATTCACTATGTGCTAATGCTTTGTTCCGATTCTCTATTAAAAGGAGGACTTAATATCCCTTAGTTTCCAATAGGACCCCGCTGCCACGGGAGGGTAGGACAAAATATGTCATGCAAGTTCTTTTCCATAAGCACGTATGACTATATACGGAATAGATGCCTACATTACATTGATGAATTGGAGCTAGTTCTGTGTCACCCTATGTTATGACTGTTACATGATGAACCGCATCCGGCATAATTATCCATCACTGATCCGGTGCCTACGAGTTTTCCATATACTGGTTCTCGCTTATTTACTTTTCCGCTGCTACTGTTACAATCACTACAAAATACCAAAAACATTACTTTTGCTGTCTTTACTTTTGTTGCCGCTACCGCCACTATCATATTATTTTGCTACTAAACACTTTGCTGCGGATACTAAGTTTCCAGGTGTGGTTGAATTCACAACTCAGCTGCTAATACTTGAGAATATTCTTTGGCTCCCCTTGTGTCGAATCAATAAATTTGGGTTGAATACTCTACCCTCGAAAGTGTTGCGATCCCCTATACTTGTGGGTTATCAAGACTAATTTCTGGCGCCGTTGCCGGGGAGCATAGCTCTATTCTTTGAGTCACTTTGGATTTATATCTGCTGGACACTATGAAGAACTTGAGAGATCCAAAAACCAAGATCTATCCCTCAACTACGAGGGAGGTAAGGAATTGCCATCTAGCTCTGCACTTGATTCACCTTCTGTTATGAGTAAGTTTACGACACCTACACCTGCTTCTGCTATTCGTTCTGATATGTCGCATGTTATTGATGATGCCACTTCTGCTATGCATGATACTTATGATGAAACTGCTTCTATGCCTGATACTACTGTGCCCCTTAGTGAATTTCTTGATGAACAAATTGCTAGGGCTAGAGAAAAAGAAATTATTGAATCTGAATACGATGATGAAAATATGCCTGTTATTCCTAAGGGCTATCTTTTTGTTATGCAATCTTCTGCCGCTATTTTAGCCTGCAGAGATAGATATGAGCTTTAGAGGTTATTCATTAAATGGAACAAAGAATCACTTAGAGATAAAATGAAACCCGACCCTGCTTTTTCTACTTCACCTATTTGTGTTCCTGATAAGGATTATGAATTCTCTGTTGATACTGATATAGTTACTATGGTTGAATCTGATCCATTTTATGGCTATGAATCTGAAACTGTTGTGGCACATCTTACTAAGTTAAATGATATAGCTGCCTTGTTTACTATTGATGAGAGATCGTGTTACTTTTATATACTCAAAATATTTCTGTTCTCATTAAATGGTGATGCTAAGATATGGTTTAATTCTCTTGATCCTGGTTGTGTGCATCGTCCCCAGGATATGATTTATTACTTCTCTGCTAAATATTTCCCTGCTCATAAGAAACAAGCTGCTTTGAGGGAAATATACAACTTTGTGCAAATTAAAGAAGAGAGTCTCCCACAAGCTTGCATGCCTGCAGGTCGACTCTAGAGGATCCCCGGGTACCGAGCTCGAATTCGCCCTATAGTGAGTCGTATTACAATTCACTAACCGATGCTTCCATAGATTACCTGGATAGTTGTGCTGGTTCTCTTTTCAGGGAAAGAACACCGGATGAAGCTGAAATTCTATTGAATAATATGTTGACAAATGAAAATAATTGGGCACCTCCTGAGCCAGCTCCTGAGCCACATCCTGAGCCAGCTCTTGCTCCAATTACTGAGCCTATTCTTAAACCAACTCCGAAGAAGAGAGGTGTTCTATTTCTCAGTCCCGATGATATGCAAGAGGCAAAGAAATATATGAAAGAAAAAGGTATTAAAGCTGAAGACATTAAGAATTTACGTCCTATTGAAGAAATACATGGTCTTAATATACCGCTTGTTGAAGAAACATATGATCTTAATTATTTATTTACTGAAGAACCTCCTGATCCCGATATCCCGACACAGGTAGTAAAGGTAAATTCTCTCTATAGATTTGATGAAGGTGATATCCCTCACTATAAGCCTGCGAGGCAATGCTTTGATGAGTTTGATAATTTTATTGTCAAACAAGAAGACTTCAATGCTTATTTTGGTAGACAACTAGAAGAAAATGCTTATATGGTTAGACGCTTGGGTGATTATATGGCTGATATTAAAGGTGAACTTAAACTTGTTAGCAAACATGCTTCTATGGTTACCACTCAAGTAGAACAAGTACTTAATGCTCAAAAAGAGGTGCTTGATGAAATGAATAGTACGAAAAATGATTATGCTGTTAGAGTGGCTACTAGAACTGGTAGAATGACTCAGGAACCTTTGCACCCTGAAGGCCACCCTAAGAGAATCGAGCAAGATTCTCAAAGAAATAATATTGATGTTACTAGTTCTTCTAAAAAGTAGAAGAAGAAAAATGATAGAATTGTGCAAACTTCTAGTGAACCTATTGCTGAACCACCTGATAATCCAAATGATATTTCTCTGTCTGATGCTGAAACACAATCTGGTAATGAACATGAACCTGGTAAAAATATTAATGATGATGTTCATGATGATGCTCAACCTAGTAATGATAATGATGTAGAAATTGAACCTGCTGTTGATCTTGATAATCCACAATCAAAGAATCAACGTTATGATAAAAGAGACTTTGTTGCTAGGAAACATGGTAAAGAAAGGGAACCTTGGGTTCAGAAACCCATGCCCTTTCCTCCGAAACCATCCAGGAAAAAAGATGATGAGTATTTTGAGCGCTTTGCTGAAATGATTAGGCCTATCTTTTTGCGTATGAGATTAACTGATGTGCTTAAAACAAATCCTTATGCTAAATATATGAAGGATATCATTACTAATAAAAGAAAGATACCGGAAGCTGAAATTTCCACCATGCTTGCTAATTATACTTTTAAGGGTGGAATACCAAAGAAACTTGGAGACCCCGAAGTACCTACTATACCTTGCTCCATTAAAAGAAATTATATTAAAACTGCTTTATGTGATCTTGGAGCCGGTGTTAGTGTTATGCCTCTCTCTTTATATCGTAGACTTAACTTGAATAAGCCACTACTAGGAAAAGGGCTATAGATGGAAATGACACTAATGGTGCACCAGACATGTGGTGCGCCATTAGTATATACTAATGGCGCACCATGTGGAGATGCGCCATTAGTGTGGAAGACACTAATGGCGCACCAGGCACACGGTGCGCCACTAGTAACAAAATGTTTTTTTTCATTTTTTCAAACATACTAATATCGCATCCGGGCAGAGTGCGCCATTAGTAGTTAGAACTACTAATGGCGCACCATCCATAGAGTGCGCCACTACTGTATTTTTTTTTACTTTTTTGCAAAACTACTAATGGCGCACCATTGCATAGTGCGCCATTAGTATATAAATAATAAAAACATTCTAATAAAAAATAATAAAAAACATTCTAATGGCGCACCGCTCGGGGGTGCGCCATTAGTAATCTTCCCCCTAGCTCCAACTCACCTGACCCCTTCGCCCTTCCCTTTCGCCAGATCCAGTCCCCCCCCCCGTCCGCTGCACCGACCCACCGCCGCCCCTACGTGCGCCGCCGCCCCCGCGCCCCCCACCACTGCAGCTCCGCCATCGCCGACGCCTCCGCGACCTCGCCGTCACCGACAGCCTCCCGGCGTCGGCCCCTCGCCATCTTCCTCTTCGACTACAAGGACCCGGACGAGCTCGGACGCCCTCGAGCCATCCCTTCGACGCCACCGCCGCCGCCGACCCCGACCCCATCCCCGACCCCGACCCCTCCGGCGACCGGCCGCGCCCGCCCAGGTACCTCTCCTCCTTCCTCCTTCCTCCCTCTCCACCCTTCCTCCCCATTCCATCCCTCCCTAGCTCCCCTGGATCGTGTCTTGTGTCTCAACACTTCAGGTTTGTGCACTAGGTTTAGACAGACAGTAATTCCTAGGTTCAATTAGGTTCAGTAGGGCCATTTGTTCATAGGTTCAATTAGGTTCAATTAGGTTTGTGCACTAGGTTTAGACAGACAATAATGCCTAGGTTCAATTAGGTTTAGATAGACAGACAGTAATGACTGTGTTCCTAGGTTTAGACAGACAATGTCTTTCATGCCATTTGTTCAACATCAGACAACATTTGTCATTTTCCACATGTTCAGTTCAGTAGAGATGCAATGCTAGTAATTCGTTCCTTTTCTTCTAAAATTGACATATGGAAGTAATCTGTTAATCTGAATTTTGTTACTGATGATGACATGCGATTTGTGCATTGTAGTTTGTTAATCTGGACAACTCAGTAGCTAATGCATTCAGTTAACCAAAGTTTAGTTCTTGTGTATTGTAATTTGTTAATCTGTTACTCCATTTGTTACTGAATTTTTCTCTTGGGGTTTAGTAGTGAGATAGAACATGCATGGTCCATCATTCAGTTGGAGTATTGCCTAGGTTCAATTAGGTTCAGTAGTGCTACTAGGTTTAATATCGTTGCTCCTGTGCTATACTTTGACAGCCTGGAGTGCATTAGGGAGTAGTAGCCAATTAGGTTCAGCAGTTAATTGATGGTTTGATACATGATACATTTCATGCACAGGGTGCTAGAGCTGCACTTAACTTGCTAAAATCATCCCCTTGTTCTTACTAGTTATAGAAATTCATTGCTTCTCCTATGTTTTCTGTCAGGGTATTGTTCAGGAAGCTTGCTTGAGTTTGTGTCCTTTAATTTGTAAATCTGCAGTTCTAGCCACATTTAGGATAAGTTGTTGTATATACTGTCATAAAGTTCAACAATAACAGGGCATCAACAGTGCTACTTTAGTATCTAGTTGGGGAGGGACAAATGGACAGGGAATTACTTGTGATGCCTCTAAATTACTTGTGATCACATTGAGAATGACTTGTAAAGATGATGATCATCTTTTACAGAAAACAATTTCTGTAAACACGTTAGTAACTTTGCTAGTTTGTTGGGTTTTGTCTCCGACCATCGTGTCGTGATGAATTTGCAGGTACCCCGAGAGGCCCTTGAGTTTGCTGGAATGTCGATTAACTTCTGTTCCGGCAAATTCGGGTACTCCATATGTCCTATTTTCAGCAAAGGTCATGCATAAATTTTCCGTGAATTTTAGCATGACTTTGCTAAAATAGGACATATGGGGTACTTGTGACTAATGCATGGGCCGGGGTATCTTAGTACTTAATTAAGTAGGATCAACTGCCCCTTTATTCTTGCTGCATTAAACCATAGGTTTTAGGGTGCCTCGGTGTCGATAAGAACCTAAATGATGAAAGCTTAGGCTTTTAGGGTGCCTCGGCGTCGACAAACCCTAAATGATAAAACCTTGGCTTTTAGGGTGCCTCGGTGTCGATAAGAACCTAAATGATGAAAGCTTAGGCTTTTAGGGTGCCTCGGCGTCGACAAACCGTAAATGATAAAAGCTTAGCTTTTAGGATGCCTCGGTGTCGACAAACCCTAAACGATGTAGTTTTGAATTATGAACGTAGGATATGTTGTCATCGGTCGACGAAAGTCTCCCGGGGGAGTGCCACTGGTGCCATGACGATCGAGGTCTGTGCGACATGCCTCACCTGGACGATGATCGGCGCTTCACCATTAAGCTCGAGGAGACCTTCGAAGTTGAAACGGTACACAACGACGACAAGTGTTATTTTCATAATTAAGCATGACTTCAACTATTTCAACGTGTAATTTTCATCTTTTACAATTCGAGTATAGCTTATCCCATGCCATGCAAAACGCTATGTCTTGGAGAGGATGGATTTTGAAGACCATGAAATTTCCGAAACAAAGAAAATTCACCTAAGGACTCATCACGATGTGGACTTTGAAGTAAATCTATATAATTCTGAGAGCGTAACCCATTTTGGTTGCAAAAATTGGGAAGCATTTTGCAAGATGTATGGTTTTGATGAGGGTATGCTTATCACCATGGATCTTGGTAATCCTGACATCAACCAAGACAATATGGACATTTGGGTCCTTGTTGATACGCCTCCAGTTCTACCGCTATGTGAGTTTCTCAAACATAGTTAATTATTAACTAATTTATATTGTTTATTTCAAAATAGTTGACAGCTTATTTCCATTGACAGCTTATTTTTATTGTTCAAAGAATGTGCGGGAGATGGTAGACAAAACCCACTACACCGATGGCTCCGAATTAACAACTTACAAGGAGAAAAATCATCTGGTCAGATTTTGTACTGACATTGAGAATTACAATATCCACAATCAAACTCCTCAACATTATGGTAAATACGTGCCACTAGTGCATGTGTTCAACTACGGTAACTACCATGGAGATACCCTAGTAAGATTTTTACTATTACGACATCCGTGCATGTTTTGCATACTTCTAAAACTAGTACATCATTGCTAAATATGAAGTTATTACTATGTTTTTCAACAGATAATCCCAGAGAATGGTGTGCCTCATTTGATGTATAAGAAAGGTAGTCTTAATGTTTTGAACATACAGCCAGGTCATCCTACGAATCTCAACTGTCCATACGAGATTTCTAAAAGAAGTGGAGACATGAAAATCAAAGGATGGAAAAAATGTATGGACAGTCGTAAGGAGGTTCTTAGAAGCAAAAGGAAGCGAAGCGAAAGAATTGGAGACAGGATGTTCTCCATTCTCCATAATGGAGAGTCAGGGTCTATATTGTTTTATGCTATTTTAGCTTAAATAGGGTATTTAGGTCTTGCCTAATACTGAGATGATCATGTGCTAAGAACAATTAAGTAGGGTTGGTTCGATGACTATCAAGATGATGATCGTATGACTTGTTATTAATAACGAGTAGAAGCTGTATGATGATGATTAGTAGAACTTGTTAGGATTAGTATTTCTTCCGACAAACTCGATACTCGCGGTCTCGAGACTTTTAATGTTTTATCTTTGTTCGGTCTTTTGAATTCGGAGACTAATATGATGAATTGTATTCGGAGACTAATCTTCTATTGTATTCGATGAATCTGCTGTTTCTGTGTGCTACTGTCTATATTCTGTCAAATAATATATTTTGTAACCTGTGCAAAAATTAGAAAAGTAAAAAAAATAAAACCTAATATTCATACTAATGGCGCATCACTACAGAGTGTGCCATTAGTATGCCAAAGTATACTAATGGCGCATCACCAAACAGTGCGCCATTAGTATGCCAAGTATACTAATGGCGCATCCATCCGCAGTGCGCCATTAGTGTGCCAAAGCACATGGTTAAATATGGCCCCTGGGAGGCATACTAATGGCGCATGGTGTTATATACTAATGGCGCAATGGGTGGTGCGCCATTAGTATACCAGATACTAATGGCGCACCAGTGGTGCGCCATTAGTAATAAATACTAGTGGCATGATACTAATGGCGCACCAGTGATGCGCCATTAGTAGGCAAAACTGGTACGCCATTAGTAGGCCTTTTGCTAGTAGTGAGCTGACGCCTACTAAAATATCTTTTGCAAATGGCTGATAAATCAACTGCTATACCTATCGGTATTTGTGAGGATGTTCTTGTTGTGGTTGCAAACGTTACTATTTTAACGGACTTTGTTATACTTGATATTCCCAAGGATGATAGTATGTCTATTATTCTTGGAAGACCTTTTCTTAATACTGCATGGGCTGTTATTGGTTGCAACAAAGGCAATGTCACTTTTCATGTTAATGTTAATGAGCATACGGTACACTTTTCGAGGAAACAACCTCAAGTTCATAGTATCAACTCTATTGGAAAAATTCCATCAATTATATTTGGAGGTTTTGAATTTCCTCTTCCTATTGTCAAGAAGAAATATGATATTCTTATTATTGGGGATGTGCATATCCCCGTTGAGGTAACTTAGTGTTATTCGAAATTTCTCCGGTTTCATGATTATCGGAATGAGTTTGTTAAGAAGACTTGATCAACCTTGTTAGTGGATTCTTTTTGATGAGCATGAGATGGATGAAACTAGAAGCACAACCTTATGTACCCTCTCTATACTTTCTGTTATTTATATTAAATAAAGTAAAAATAGTATTTTTCTGTCTGTTTCCTGACTTATCCGTGCAATATAAAAATATCCCAAAAATAGAAGTCCTCGGAATACCGTGCAAATTTAATATGATTTTTTCGGGAATATTTGAGGATTTACTATGCAAAAATTACCGCGGGAGGAGCTGCCACCTGGCCACGAGGGTGGTGGGCGCCCTCCCCTAGGGCGCGCCCCCCTGCCTCGTAGGCCCACGGTGGCCCTCCTCCACTTATCCCAGCACCCATCTTCTTCCTCTGTCTCACACAAACCCGAAAAGCCAACTCAAGCACGAGTTCCAACCCCTTTTGCTGCGATTTTTGATCTCCTTGCTCAAAGCACCTCTCGCAAAACTGCTTGGGGAGATTGTTCCTTGGTATGTGACTCCTCCATTGGTCCAATTAGTTTTTGTTCTAGTGCTTTATTCTTTGCAAATTTTTGCTGCATAGGTGACCATGTTCTTGAGCTTGCATGTCAAATTTATATGGTTCTAAGTCGTTCTAATGCTTGATATAGGCTCTAGGCACTTGTAGGAGTAGTTGCTATCAGTTTTATTGAAGTTGGTTCATTTTTGTTTGAAGTTACTAAGAATTTCATATTATTTCAGAAAAAATGAGGAGATTTGAGGGGCTCATCAAGCCAAAGCTCGAAGGAAAAGGCATCGAAGCCTAAGTATAATTTGCCACACACCGTGGAGATTCGGGCTTGTGAATGGCCCTCTGAAGGTTTCTTAAGAGCAGCCGGTATCTATGAAGATTTTCATGAATTGGCTCACAATGCAGGCCTCACCGCTTTCCTCCACGACCAATGCGATTAGTATCTCTTACTCACAAATACTTTTGTGCAAAACTTTCATTTTCATTCTAGGAACTCACCACCTACGGTGGAGTTTCATTTATATGATGAGCATAAGGAGATGTCACTTTATGATTTCTGTCGGATTTGTTTAATCCCTTTTGAGGGCAAGACAGAAGAACCACGTCATGATGATGTGGCTGGGTTCATTGAAAATATCACTGTAGGAGAAACTAGAAAGGTTTCCGATGCACGAATCACTAGCATACATTTTCCTGTTTTACGTTACTTTGCATTATTTGCTAGTCATTGTTTAATTGGACGTGGAAACAGTGGAAACCTTAGTATCCCTGATATAATTATTTTGCACCACGGTTTATACAGTGATAACACTTTTAGTATGGGCGGTATTATTGCTAGACGGTTAAGTATGAACCGTACTAAGGGTCCCATCTTTGGAGGCGTCTATGCCACACGCCTAGCTGCACATTTTAACATACCTATTAGGCATGCTGAGAAGGAAGAAAAGGTGCTACCCCGTGTTTATGTAGATCATAAAAGTATTGTGGCACATGATTTTATTGTTAAGAATAGGGTAGGAGAGCTTAAATATCAATTGTTCTTTAACAAACATCATCCTGCCTGCTCCTTCTCTATTTAATTTTGTAGGACCCTACCTCGTTACGTGGGCTGCCGTCCAAGCTTACAAGAATCCTGCATCAGCCCCGAAACAGGAACCACAAGATGAGCCTCCACGACAATCTGTTTATTCTTGGGATCCAGAGATGACTGTCAGCCAGTGGCAGTCAGAGTCTTCTTCCTCATCACAGTACGACCCCAACAACTATTATTATGGATATCCGCCAGGGCAGCCGAGGCCATAGACCAACTTAGGCCAAAAGCCTAAGCTTGGGGGAGTACGTATTTCTCACCGACATTACATTTATGTTCACACACACTCATTGCTAGATGTCGGTGCCCATACTTTTTCACTGTAATATCCATGCTAGTTTATTTTCTTTTTCCTGTTTTTTTCTTGTGTGTTTGTTAAACCTTAAGAAAAACCAAAAAATTAGTAGTAGTTTATTTTTCTGCTGTAGTTGTAATAATTAAAAAGAAAACCCAAAAATATTTCCCGTTCTTCTTTTGCTTGTTGGGAGCTTTCCCGTGTAAATAGTTTTATTTCTTTTCTTTTCTTTGGGGATCAGTAGGGGAAGACCATAATTAAATTGTTGAAGTGGCTCTTATATGCATTATTGTTGATTTAACCAAGAGCCCATATTGCCTTGTCTTCTCCTGTTTACTGAATGCTCGCAGATTCCAGCTTAGTCCAATGCACGTGCACTCCTATTATTATTCACACCGTTCGGTCGTGCAAGTGAAAGGCAATTATGATGATATATGATGGACTGACTGAGATGAGAAAAGCTGGTATGAACTCGACCTCTTTTGTTTTTGTAAATATGATGAGTTCCTTGTTCTTGATTCAGCTTATTATGAATAAACATGTTTGCAATGACAATTAGAGATCATAGTTGCTTGTGCCATGCTTGATTAGCTATGAGTTATAATGATTTACCATGTATGCCAACATGCTATTGAGATGATTATGATGTGGTATGATGGGGTGGTATCCTCCTTTGAATGATTTAAGTGACTTGACTTGGCACATGTTCACGCATGTAGTTGAAACAAAATCAACATAGCCTTCACAATATTTATGTTCATGGTGGATTATATCCTACTCATGCTTGCATCCATTGTTTATTAATTTCAATGCATGTACATGGTTGTTGTCGCTCTCTAGTTGGTCGGTTCCCAGTCTTTTGCTAGCCTTCACTTGTACTAAGCGGGAATACTGCTTGTGCATCCAATCCCTTAAACCCCAAAGTTATTCCAGATGAGTCCACCATACCTTCCTATATGCGGTATCTACCTGCCGTTCCAAGTAAATTTGTATGTGCCAAACTCTAAACCTTCAAATAAACATTATGTTTTGTATGCTCGAATAGCTCATGTATCAATAAAGGATGTCCTTATGTTCTGTGTTAGGCGGGTTATTCTCAAGAGGAGTGGACTCCGCTCCTCACTCACGAGAAAATGGCTGGTCACCGGGATGCCCGGTCCCATGCTTTATGCAAACTAAATCAAAATTAATTGCAAACAAAACTCCCCCTGGGACCTGATGTATGTTGGAGGCACTCGTTGTTTCGAGCAAGCCATGGATTGGTGCTTGTTGGTGGAGGGGGAGTATAAACTTTACCATTCTGTTTGGGAACCGCCTATAATGTGTTTAGTATGGAAGATATCGCCATCTCTTAGTTGTTACATTGACAATGAAAGTATACCGCTCAAAATACAATTTATCTCTATTTCAAAACCGAGCTCTGGCACCTCTACAAATCCCTGCTTCCCTCTGTGAAGGGCCTATCCATTTACTTTTATGTTGAGTCATCACCCTCTTATCAAAAAGCACTAGCTGGAGAGCGCAACCGTCATTTGCATTCATTACTGTTAATTTATATTGGGTATGACTATGATTGGATCTCTTTTACCATGAATTACAATGTCTAGTCAGTCCTTGATCTTTCAAGGTGCTGTGCATTTATGTTTTGCGGTCTCAGAAAGGGCTAGCGAGATACCATCTTGTTATATCATATTATGATTGTTTTGAGAAAGTCTTGTCATCCGAGATTTACTATTATGACTTGCTAGTTGATTATGCTATTGATATGAGTAATGATGAGACTTGAGAATTATTGCAAGTGTGGTTAGTTATGATCTATGCTGAAAACTTGAATGTTGGCTTGACATAGTTACAACAACAAGAGCAAACATAGTTTGTAAAAGTTTTTCTTTCTTTCTTTCAGTTTGTCAACTGAATTGCTTGAGGACAAGCAAGGGTTTAAGCTTGGGGGAGTTGATACATCTCCGTCGTATCTACTTTTCCAAACACTTTTGCCCTTGTTTTGGACTCTAACTTGTATAATTTGAATGGAACTAACCCGGACTGACGTTGTTTTCAGCAGAATTGCCATGGTGTTGTTTTATGTGCAGAAAACAAATATTCTCAGAATGACCTGAAACTCCACGGAACATCTTAGAAAAAATAATAAAAAATCCTCGCCAAAGATGAAGACCAGGGGGCCCACACCCTTCTCACGAGGGTGGGGGTCGCGCCCCCCTAGGGCGCGCCCCCTACCTCGTGGGCCCCCTCGAAACCCTCCGACGCCAACTCCAACTCTATATATTTTCTTTCGGAGAGAAAAAAATCAGAGAGAAGAAATCATCGCGTTTTACGATGCGGAGCCGCCGCTAATCCCTAAAACCTCTCGGGAGGGCTGATTTGGAGTCCGTTCGGGGCTCTGGAGAGGGGGATTTGTCGCCGTCGTCATCATCCTCCATCACCAATTTCATGATGCTCACCGCCGTGCGTGAGTAATTCCATCGTAGGCTTGCTGGACGCTGATGGGTTGGATGAGATTTATCATGTAATCGAGTTAGTTTTGTTAGGGTTTGATCCCTAGTATCCATTATGTTCTGAGATTGATGTTGCTATGACTTTGCTATGCTTAATGCTTGTCACTAGGGCCCGAGTGCCATGATTTCAGATCTGAACCTATTATGTTTTCATGAATATATGTGAGTTCTTGATCCTATCTTGCAAGTCTATAGTCACCTACTATGTGTTATGATCTGGCAACCCCGAAGTGACAATAATTGGGACCACTCCCGGCGATGACCATAGTTTGAGGAGTTCATGTATTCACTATGTGCTAATGCTTTGTTTCGGTTCTCTATTAAAAGGAGACCTTAATATCCCTTAGTTTCCAATAGGACCCCGCTGCCACGGGAGGGTAGGACAAAAGATGTCATGCAAGTTCTTTTCCATAAGCACGTATGACTATATACGGAATACATGCCTACATTACATTGATGAATTGGAGCTAGTTCTGTCTCACCCTATGTTATGACTGTTACATGATGAACCGCATCCGGCATAATTATCCATCAATGATCCGGTGCCAACGAGTTTTCCATATACTGGTTCTCGCTTATTTACTTTTCCGCCGCTACTGTTACAATCACTACAAAATACCAAAAACATTACTTTTGCTGTCTTTACTTTTGTTGCCGCTACCGCCACTATCATATTATTTTGCTACTAAACACTTTGCTGCAGTTACTAAGTTTCCAGGTGTGGTTGCATTGACAACTCAGCTGCTAATACTTGAGAATATTCTTTGACTCCCCTTGTGTCGAATCAATAAATTTGGGTTGAATACTCTACCCTCGAAAGCTGTTGCGATCCCCTATACTTGTGGGTTATCATCTTGCTATTAGTAGTCATGTGAATTTGATATTCATTCGATATTTTGATGAGATGTATGTTGTCTCTCCTCTAGTGGTGTTATGTGAACGTCGACTACATGACACTTCACCATCATTTGGGCCTAGAGGAATGCATTGGGGGGTAATAAGTAGATGATGGGTTGCTAGAGTGACAGAATCTTAAACCCTAGTTTATGCGTTGCTTCGTAAGGGGCTGATTTGGATCCATATGTTTCATGCTATGGTTAGGTTTACCTTAATACTTTTGTTGTAGTTGCGGATGCTTGCAATAGAGGTTAATCATAAGTGGGATGCTTGTCCAAGAAAGGGCAGCACCCAAGCACCGGTCCACCCACATACCAAATTATCAAATTACCGAACGCGAATCATATGAGCGTGATGAAAACTAGCTTGACGATATTCCCATGTGTCCTCAGGAGCGCTTTACATCTTATAAGAGTTTGTCCAGGCTTGTCCTTTGCTACAAAAAGGATTGGGCCATCTTGCTGCACCTTATTTACTTTTGTTACTTGTTGCTCATTACAAATTATCTTATCACAAAACTATTTGTTACCACTTATTTCAGTACTTGCAAAGAATACCTTGCTGGAAACCTCTTATCATTTCCTTCTGCTCCTCATTGGTTTCGACATTCTTACTTATCGAAAGGACTACGATAGATCACCTATACTTGTGGGTCATCATTGTTCTATGTTGACACTAGAAATTTTTTTGAAAGCAATAAGAGGCAAATAATATCGTTCCGTCCCCAAAGGTGGTAAGTTCCCTATCGAAACCATCATGGTTGCTGTGAGAAGCTCTGGTTTGTGAGAAGCTTATACCCGAACCTGCCCCAAATGGGACAAAATTTTTACCACGGCATGTTGATGCCGCTCCATGATAGCATGCCAAGTTTAATGAATTTCAAACGAGTTTCTGATTTACTAGAATTTAAAACCAGGCATCTCAACGTTTTTCCGGCAATCAACAGTGCCATGGTGTTTGAATTTCATTCCCATCTCTTGCATGGAACCTAGAAATTCACCCAAGGACACACATGTGATTTTTCAACCAACATTGGTGCATTGGAGCATGTGCTTGTACTTCAAATTTGAATTATGCATATAAAATGCCTAGAAACCCTAGTTAATGTATAAAAAAGGCAAAACGAACCCCGAAAAATTCCAAGATGAAACACAACACTCATGTTGTTCTATGTTGACACTAGAAATTTTTTGAAAGCAATAAGAGGCAACGGATATCGTCCCGTCCCCAAAGGTGGTACGTTCCCTATCAAAACCATCATGCTTGTTGTGAGAAGCTCTGGTTTGTGAGAAGCTTATACCCAAACCTGCCCCAAATGGGACAAAATTTTCACCACGGCATGTTGATGCCGCTCCATGACACTAGTAGAAAATGGGCCATTTGTCCCTGTTCGTAAGGCCCATCTGTCCCGGTGTAGGAACCGGGACTAAACGGTCGTTAATAAAGCCCTAGGCCTTTAGTCCTGGTTCTTATACGAACTGGGACAAATGGGCCTCCACGTGGCCGCTGCGGCGAGCCCAGGCAGTTGGGCCTTTGGTCCCGGTTGGTGGCACCAACCGGGACCAAAAGGCATCCACGCGTCAGCTTTTTAGGGGCTACGGTTTTGGTTTTTTATAAAGGGGGGGGATTTGGGGGGTTTTGTATGGTTAATTATGGTGTTTCATATATTGTGTTAGATAACTAATTAATTGATAGAGAGAAGTGTCCTCTCTTATCTCTATGCTTGGTCGACGCTACGTAATGTATGTATAGAGAGGCCCTCGACACGCTAGCTAGTAAGTAAGTGAAGGAAACCATTAAGTACAGAAGTTCGTCATGCATATCGAGAGAAGTGATATCGACCTCTCCTTCTCCGAGAGATTGCGCGAACAACAAGTTTTCGTATATTGATCCAACGCTACTGGCTACATATATACAATACTAAGATCTCTTACAATATAATCTCACCTAATTATATAATAACTCAGCTTCAACATGGTATTCTCCGGCTTTATTGATGATGTGGTCAAAAAAGAATCCCTCCAATTCCTCTTGAATTGCTTTGATGTGATCTTCTGGTATGAGTTCATTTCGCATCTGCCAAGTCTAATTTGAAGAAGGGGGTTAATACATATATATGAATGAAACTGAACAGAAATGATGGTGTAATAAAATGAAATTGTGAATATTATTGCTTACGCACATCAAATTGTCTTTGAGAGTAGCCCCACTTATTTTTGCAAGTCGCATTGTAGATGAACTCGCACACGTAGTATCCACAGTAATCATTCCCTTGTTCCAGCCACAAGAACTTTACGAGAAATAGAGGTCAATCAAACTGATAATCAAGCATTGTAAATTGCATTGATGAAAGTAGCTAGAATAAACGGGAGATGCGCGGAAGTAACTAGCTAGTAGTACTTACTTTCGGGTATGTATATCCGAGCTCCCTCGGCAGTCCCGGAGCTTCTGCAGTGAACTCTTTCCAAACCCCGATTACTTGAGATATCAGGAAATGAACAAAAAGTTGCCGATATGGTGCGATAATGATCGATTGAACTTACTTGTTGAGAATTTTAGTCATGTCCGCATAGGTCTCGGGATCTTTTCCTCTCGAGTCTAAGACGATTACTAGTCCCTGCTCAAGCTTAATCTCCAGGAGAATATAGTGGAAGCTACGCACGCATGCATAACTCATCAATTAATTACATTACTATAACCCCGATTACTAAGGGAAACCGAATATGCACAAGACAGTAATACTCACTTGAAGTTCTAAGGAAAGAGTACTTTATATTTATTTTGATTTATTACCAACGATTTGAGCAAGTTGGCCTCAGCTTGTTTGGCATTCTTTTTAACAATATATTCATCTATGAGATTTGTGTTAATGAACCCAATATCTTATATTTCTTCTTTTCTGCACTCGATGATCTTCAATCTGCATACTACTGGAATCAATTCATTTGCCATCTGCCAGCTCTTTGCCGTCAGCTAGCGGACGGCAAAGAAGCTCTTTGCCATCAGCTACCCAAAAGCAGACGGCAAAGAAATGGCAGACGGCAAAGAAGCTCTTTGCCGTCCGCTGGCAGACGGCAAAGAGAGAGGTGGCCCCCACCCCCCGCCCGTTTGGAAAAAACTTAATGACCCACCTCTTTGCCGTCTGCCAGCAGACGGCAAAGAGGCAAAAGGGCGGACGGCAAAGAGAGGTGGACGGCAAAGAGGACACTACCTAACGGCCCGTACCCCCCCGCCCGTTACTCTCTGTTCTCTCCTCGCCAACGCGCCCCGCCACCACTTCCCACCCCACCGCCGCCGCCGCCCCCCCCCCCGCGCCCCCGCCGCCCCCGCCCCCCCCCCGCCCCCCCCCCCCCCCCCCCCGCCCCCCCCCCCCCCCCCCCCCCCCCCCCGCCCCGCGCCCCCCGCGCCCCCCCGCCGCCCCGGCCGCCCCCCGCCCCGGCCAGCTCCTCCACCGCCTCCCCACCGCCCCCCTCCTCCACCGGCCCTGCCCCAGGTGAGCCCCCCTCCTTTTTTTTCTGTTTTTTTCCTTTTTAGTTTTAGTTTAGATTTAGTTTTAGTTTTAGTTTTAGGTTTAGTTTTAGTTTAGTTTTAGGTTTAGATTTAGTTTTTTCCTTTTTTCTGTTATTAGTTTAGGTTTATGTAGTTTAGTTAGTTTTAGTTTAGTTTTAGTTTGTAGTTTTAGGTTTAGTTTAGTTTGAGGAAAGAAGAAAGAAGAAGAGAGAAGAAGAAGAGAGAAGAGAAAAAGAGGAGAAGAAGAAGAGAGAAGAAAAGAAAGGAAAGAAAGGAAGAAGAAGAAGAGGAGGAGAGAAGAAAAAAGAAGAAGAGGAAGAAGAAGAAGAAAAAAGAGAGGAGAGAAGAAGAAGAGGAAAAAGGAAAGAGGAAAAGAAGAAGAAGAAGAAGAAGAAGAAGGAAAAAAAAGAAAAGGAAGAATAGGAAGAAGAAGAAAAGGAAAAAAGAGGAAAAACCGACCCGACACGACCCACCCGACACGCCCGACCCCGACCCGGCACCCCGACACGACACCCCGACCCCGAGACCCCGACCCCGACACCCCGACCCCGACCCCGACCCGACCCCGACCCCGACCCCACCCCGACACCCCAACGGCCTGACCCGACAACACCCACCCCGAGCCTGCCCGACACCCCGACCCACACCGACACGGCACCCCGGACCCGACCTGCACCGACCCGGAGCACCGACCCCGAACCCCGACCCAACACCGACACGAACCCCGACACCGACACCCTGACACCACACCCACCCTTACCCCGACACCGACACGGCACCCCGACCCCGACCCGCACCCCGACCAGACACCCCGCAACCCCGACGCCGCTGACCCGAACACCCCGACCCGAACCGGCCCCGACACCCCGCACCACACCCGACACCTCGAACCCCGAACGACCCTGACCCCGACACCTGACCCCGACAACGACGCACCCCACACCCGACGCACCCCACCACAACCCGACACCACCGACCACGACCCCGACACCCGACCCCGGCCTGAACGACACCACACCCGACCTCGACCCCGACACCGACCCGACACCCTGACCACCCGACCCACACCCCGACCCCCGAGCTGACCGACACCCCGACCCCCGAGCCTGACCTGACACCCTGACCCCGACACCACACCCCGACCCCGAAACAACACCCCGACACCGACACGGCACTACCCCGACATCGACACGACACCCCGACCCCCCGACCCCGAAATAGCACCCCGACCCCGACACGGCACCCCGACACCGACAGGACACCCCGACCACCGACACCTCCGAAAAAGGTGTTCTTTGGCCTTCCAGAGGCCGACGGGGTCATATATTTGTGAATTATTAGTTAGGTCATATATTTTTCGATTTTGTTATGAAAAACAGCATATATAATTGTGTTGATCGTGTAGTTTTAAATGTGCAGTTGTTTCATCGCTGCGAGGTTTGGTGTTCGACGACCTCGCCGTGCGTTTGACGAGCTTTGCCCCTTCGTTCGTGGGTGAGCACAAATGACAAGTCCTCCTCCCCCATTAATTACTTGATCTATTCCGATCAAACTTGATAGCTAGCTATATATGTGTCTTGAATCATCAGTATGCGTAACCAATATGTGTCTCCCGTTCGAAAGCGTCATAGTTATAAATATGCATGCATTTGCATATTTATAACCTTGATTCTTTCAAATTGTCCAACGCTATCCATGGACAGCCCGAGTATGTGTAGATTGGGTTCGTTTTCCCATATGCTTTGCTCCGGATCCGACGCATATATTTCGTCAGTGCCTCCCCTGTTGTTCTCCGGGTACACATCCTCTCTGTTTATTGCAGAGACGTGTATCAGGAGAACAGCGGGGAGGTGCTGCCAAAATTTTGCGTCGGATCCGGAGCATAGCATGGGAAAATGAACCCAATCTACACATACACGGGTGGGATTAGGACCTATCATTACCTATTAGAGTGTAGGTTGCATGGACGTAATAAAATTGACAAAGTAGATCAACTAATGAATATATACATGGTGAATTACATATATAATTGTTGTGTGTCCAGTAGCTCTAAAAGTTAAGATGAGTGACCGTGCTTGGATGTATACTGGTCACACTGGTCAGAACAAATGGAGCGCTGAATGGTTCACGAAAACTAAGGGGTTTGTGCAAGCCGCATTTGCAAATGGCCAAAAGAAAACCTGGTGCCCCTGTTTCCAGTGCGGCAATTGGGAAAAGAAGACAGAGGCTGAAATGGGCAAACACCTGCAAAAGAGTGGTTTTACGCCCGATTATATGTTGTGGATATTTCATGGTGAGTCTGCCCAACGTGACCGAGCTGAGGTGGATCGTCGTCGCACCGACGAGCATGGTACCGGGATGGAAAACATGGTGCAAGGCTATGATGATGCTCGGGATTCGGACGAGGAGATGGAGGAATCTGCAAAGGCCTTCAATGAAATGTTGGAGTCTTCGAAACGTCCGCTCCACGAGCACACTGAGCTTTGTCAGTTGGATGCCATCCCACAAGTAATGGCTCTGAAGGCTCAGTTCAACTTGGGCAGAGAATGCTATGACGCAATTATGACAGTATTTGGACGCTTTCTACCCAAAGGCCATGTAATGCCTGCAAACCTGTACCAGTCGGACAAAATCCTCTGTGCACTGAAGATGCCGTATGAGAAGATACATGCCTGTGAGAAAGGATGTGCCTTATTTAGGCTTGACTATGCGGACTTGAACTATTGTCCCATTTGCAAGTCTTCCAGGTATATTGTGGTAGACAACGGTATGGGTGAGAAGACACAGACCAAAATCCCCGTTAGTGTTCTTCGGTATATGCCAATCGTACCAAGACTTCAACGTATTTTCATGGTTGAAGAGACGGCCAGACCGATGACATGGCACAAAACAGGCAAAAGAACCGAACTAGATGCAGATGGGAATCTGATGATGGTACACACATCGGATGGTGTTGCGTGGAAAAAGTTTGATGAATTACATGCTGACAAAGCGGCAGATCCGAGGCATCCTCGAGTCGGCATCAGCACGGATGGGTTCAGGGTGTTTGGTATGACGGCAGCCCAATACAGTTGTTGGCCCGTATTTGTCTTTCCACTCAATCTCCCCCCCGGACAGATTATGCAAAGAAAGAACATTTTCCTGACGTTGATAATTCCAGGACCCAACTATCCGGGAAAAAATATGAATGTGTACATGCAGCCGCTTAAGGACGAATTGCAAGAAGCCTGGGATAATGGGTTCAAGACATACGACGCCTTTAGCAAACAGAACTTCATAATGCGTGTCTGGTACATGTACTCGACGCATGACTTGCCGGCGTATGCGCTATTCGTTGGCTGGTGTGTGCATGGAAGGTTCCCGTGCCCCACATGCAAGGGAGCTCTTGAGTTTCGTTGGCTTCAGGCCGGTCGCAAGTTTTCTTGCTTCGACATGCATAGACAGTTCCTGGATCCTTGCCATAAGTTCAGGAAAGACAAGAAGAACTTCATCAGGGGTAGAGTTGTCAAAAACTCTGCACCACCTGCATTGACAGGCCAACAGACCCTGGATCAGTTAAACGCTCTCGAGCCAGATCCACAACGTCCAGGGTACTTCAAGGGGTATAATACTAAGCATGCGTGGACTCACAAAACATGCTTATGGGATCTGCCTTACTTCAAAGACCTCCTTTTCCCACACAACATCGATGTGATGCACACTGAGAAGAATATCGCCGAGGCACTTTTTGGTACATTGTTCGGCATAGATGGGAAGTCAAAGGATAATACTAAGGCTAGAGTCGATCTGGAGGCGCTATGTGATAGGCCATTACAAAACATGAAAGAACCGAAAGGAAAGCAGAACTGGACGAAGCCAAAGGCATGGTTCAATCTTGGAAGGCCAGCTATGAGGGAAATTCTCTTGTGGGTGCAACAGCAGTTGATGTTCCCCGATGGGTATGCAGCGAATCTAAAGAGGGGAGCGAATCTTGATAAACTGAAGATATTTGGTCTCAAGAGTCATGATTGGCACATATGGATTGAGCGGGTAATGCCGGTGATGTTGCGTGGCTTCATCCCTGAGGATGAATGGCTAGTACTGGCAGAACTCAGCTATTTCTTCCGTGTTCTTTGTGCGAAAGAACTATCGCCTGGCGTGCTAGAAGAAATGGAAGAGTTGGCGCCGGAGTTGATCTGCAAGTTAGAGATGATCTTTCCACCGGGCTTCTTTAATCCAATGCAGCATTTGATTTTGCATCTCCCGACCGAGGCAAGATTGGGGGGGCCGTGCAAAATCGTTGGTGCTACCCAACTGAGAGGATGCAGAAGACGCTTCGAGAAAAATGTAAAAATAAACATAGAATTGAAGCATCGATGGCTGAGGCATTCATCACAGAGGAGGCGGAAAACTTCGTAACAGCGCACTATGAAGCCAAAAATCGTCATTTGCATAATCCGAAGCCTCGGTACAATGCTGACGAGCCTAAAAAGGGTGGATCCAACCTCAGCCTATTCAAAGGGAATCTCGCACCAGCTAGTGTTTCACATCCAGTATCTTTGGATAACGAAGAATGGCGGACCATTTCGTTGTATATCTTCAACAACCTGATAGAAGTGCGGCCGTACATCGAGTAAGTTCTCGGTACATTGTTTCGCAACTTCTATTTCCTTTGAACTACTCTTATTCCTGGATATGTCATACAGTCGATACGTCGCCATATTCTCGTATGGAGCGGAGATCCAAAAGGATTCCGTCGAAGAGTATGAGCTTCTCGCAAAGCAAGGAGGTGGCTATCCCGGTTTCATCTCTTGGTTCAAACAAACGGTAATTTCTATTAGACAATTTCATTTCATTCGCTAATTTGTGCATAATGCAACAATCCTTTCATATTAAACTTGTAGGCTAATTCAGAGTCTATGGATGCCGAATTGAGACAAGTCGCTAATGGTTTTGACTATAAGGTCCGTTCATTTGACAAGTACGACATCAACGGGTATCGCTTTCATACCTATGGCAAAGAGCTATCTATGGCCGACCGAAAGTCTGCAAATTGTTGTGTATCTGCTATCGACGAAGGAGGTACCGAGTATTATGGGAGAGTTGAAGCAATTTATGAACTTCTGTTCTATGGTGAAAACCCACCGAATGTCGTAGTCTTCAAATGTTATTGGTTTCAGCCGAAGGAGACTAGAAGGACTCATGAACATATAGGGCTAGTTGAAATCAACCAAAGCACTCATTTAGATGTTCCTGATGTCTATATTATGGCTCAACAGGCGACCCAAGTATTCTATCTACCGTGGGCCTGCCAAACTAATCCAAATCTGAAAGGTTGGGATGTCGTTTATGAAGTACCGCCACGTGCTAGACTTTCTCCCCCAAAGGAATAGGATTATGAACCTCAAATTAACCCAGACACATATGAAGGAGAATTCTTCCAAGAGACACGTCTTTCCAAAAAGCGTTTCAAGAACCACTATACTTCACCCCAAAACATTGAAGTAGACAGCGACAATGAATCCGACATCACCCCAGAGGAGGAACAAGAAGAGCCGGAACAAGAAGAGGTTACGGCTGCGGATGACCTGTCAATGCTTGACCGATTACGTCAAGGTGGCCTTGCACATGTTGATGCCAATGAACCCTATGAGCCCATCATTGATTATAGTGATGATGATGATTATGCATTTATTGATGATACTGATCGAGATTATTAGTAGTGTCAGGTATTCAATTTTTTTATGTTGTACTTGATGATGATACACTTAAGTGATATACATATTATTATTCATGTCGGTACTTTTTTTATGTTGTACTAATTTCGTTTATTCTTTGTCATGGCAGGTGTTGAAAGATGGTGGGCGCTTGTCGGGAGCGCGCCGAGGCCCCTTCTTCATCGGCGCGTGGTGCGAGGTCTTCCATTCCACACGCACCTCTCCGCCGAGCGTTGCTGGACAGTATGGCGACACCGCCGGGCCCTTCTTCGTCGACCGCGGTGCCCAGCAGGGGACGAGGTAAGAAGAAGAGAGGAGCTGGAGCACGTGGTCGCGGGAGAGGACGTACGATGACTGCTAAGGCACCTTCCTCGCCGCCACCCCTAGCTGTTTCACCCGAGCACGTGACTGCTAGGGTGGACTCGTCTGAGGAGGAGGCTGCACGGACTCCGGTCCACGAGCCTCCGGTCCACGAGTCTTCGGCCCACGAGCATCGGGTCGATGGGCCTTCGGCCCATGAGACTTGGGCCTAGGAGACCCCGGAGGAGCACACGTCTGGCTGGGGTACCTGGCCGGGTCAGCCTGAGCATGGTGGGGAGCCGAGTGGCCATGCTGATGATGGCGGGGAGCCGACTGATCTTGAGGAGGAGGGGGGCACCGTCTACCAGCGTGGTGCTACACGGCTCCCGTCCGTGCCGGTGACCCGCGAGCAGAGGTGGTTGATTTTCCCTGATGGGGAGAGGTACGTAAGTGCATTTAATATTTTTGTACCTTGTGCATTCATGTTTTTTCAAATAACTAATACGTTGGCCTTGTCATGCTGCAGGGGTTGGGACCACCATCATAGTGTCCGCCGGCCCAACTCCGTCCTTGGAGTTCTTTGCCGGCAAAACTTCCCGGGGTTTGTCACGTTGCCTGGTGAGGGTCGGCTTCCAGAGCTTGGATTGAGCTGGGAGCACTACGTGGCTGCCTCGGCCCCGCCGGATGAGATTATCGACGGTGTCGTGTGCAACACGAGGGCAGACATGGTGATCAGAAAGTTCTGGGTAATTTCTCCTTTACACATTTAAAAATCTTCAACTAGCTAGTTATTAATTGTACTAATCAATATTGTCTCATTTGATTGCAGACATTCTACAGGTGTGAGGAGGGATATGAGGAGGACGCGGCACATGTTATCGAGAACGTCTGCAAGCGCCTAATCCAGAACTTACGGCACGAGGCTCGGGTGCAGGCTGTTCGAGACTACTACGCCTTGCGTGGTATCAAGAAGACCAAGCCGGCGTGCCGCGATAAGTTCCTGAGTAAGGAGCAGTACATGAAGGTAATTCTTAAGGCCTTCTCTACTTAAGTTCCTTCATTTAGTAATTCTTAGCTGTAGCGCTCAAGTTTCTATTTGCTAACTTAGGCGCCTCCGAGATGGTGTGCGGATCGGATGGATTGTTGGGAGGTGTTGGTCGATGAGTGGTGCTCACAACGATGGCTAGCCCTCCACAACGAGGCCAAGGACAAACGTGCCCAAATGGAAGGTGTGCCACACCATCAAGGCAGCTCCAACTTATATCAGTTCGGGCGCAACTGGGTATGTGGTTTGCTTCATGATTCATGCAATTCATTCATCATGCTAGCTTGAGCCCTTTAATTACTAATTTTCATTGTTTCTCTCTTTCAGGCATGCTACAATAAGGCGGATAAGGTGCCAGAGGTGTACGACCTGTATGCCATGGCCCACACTGCCTCTTTCAAGAAAGTTAAGGCTTTCTCTCAGTCTGACCTCGATGATGCAAACAACTTCACCAACATCTCCTCCCACAACAAGCTCGTGGGATATAGAGATGAGGGGAAGGCGAGGAAAGGGGAGGACTTTAACCCGAGCCAGGGTCCCATTGATCCAGAGTTGGTGATGATATCTGGTGGCGGGAGGTCCCATGGCTCCATAGCCATTGGAGATGGACTTATCCGTTGTCCTAGCACTCTCCCGGAGATCAAGGCGCGCCAGTCGAGCTCCGCTCCTGAGATAAGGCCTCGTTAATGGCCAGTGCAACTCGCCATCAAGGTTAGTGATACGTACTCAGTTATCTTTCTCCATTAATTACATTGTGTGCGCTTCCATCAATGATTACAAATGGTCATGTGAGTGGTGTTGCAGGCTGCTATAGAGAGTGAGAGAGATAGAACGGAGAAACTTCTGGCGGAGGAGGCGGAGAGGCAGCGGGAGTTGGAGGAGAGGACGACAAAGATGATGGAGGAGGAGAGGGCACGGAATGACATGCAGGCAAGGGCCATGTACGAGCTCCTTGTGGTAAGTTTCTTCTGCAGATTAGCCAAAACATTCATGTAGTGTTTGTCTCATTACTAACTAGTATGACTGAGTCGTCAAAACCAAATGTGCAGTCTGTATGCGAGAACACAGGTTAGACCGCTCCGCTGATGCCAGTGATTGCTCCTGGGACCACGGTGAGTTTTATTTGAATGGACATTACTTGCTAGTCTTAACATTTGAGTGTCATCATGCTAACAAGACATTGGAAATGATCTTTGGTGCAGCGTAACTCCAGACAAGCATCGCACGATCCTTCTCCATCTACCGACACGAGCCACCCCGCTCCTACACCTCCTGGATCTTGGTAAGTTTATCTAGTGTTTTGCTTAACACATGCATAAAGACCTAGACTTAGCTTTATTTCCTCCAATGCTTACCATAATGACCTAGACTTAGCTTCTTCTCCTCCAAAATGACTTAATAAGCTTACTGACCTCCAAAACCATCCATTTTACCTAAGTTAGCTCTAAAACGATCTGTACTTAGCTTACTTATGTCAAAAATTGCATAATTAGCTTAGTTAGCTCATAGACGATCCATTTTACCTAAGTTAGCTCTAAAATGACCCATTTTACCTAGGTTAGCTTATAAATGATCCAGTTCATCCAAGTTAGCTCAAAAATGACCCATTTTACCTAGATTAGCTCCTAAATGATCCGTTTTACCTACGTTAGCTTTAAAATGACCCATTTCACCTAGGTTAACTCCAAAATGACCCATCTTACCTAGGTTATCTCATAAACGATCCATTTCAATTAATTTAGGTCATAAATGATCCATTTCACCAAGTTAGCTAAAAAACGATCCATTTCACCTAAATTAGCTCTTAAATGATCCATTTCACCTAAGTTAGCTCAAAAAGATCCATTTCAACTAAATTAGCTCATAAATGATCCATTTCACCCAAGTTAGCTCAAAAATGATCCATTTCAACTAAGTTAGCTCATAAATGATCCATTTCACCTAAGTTAGCTAAAAAACGATCCATTTCACCTTAGTTACCTCAAAAACGATCCATTTGACCTTAATTAGCTCATAAACGACCCATTTCAACTAAGTTAGCTCATAAATGATCCATTTCACCTTAGCTAGCTCATAAACAACCCATTTCAACTTAGTTAGCTCATATATGATCCATTTCACATAAGTTAGCTCATAAATGACATACTCTTCTTGTTCTAGTCTTCTTCTTGTTCTACTCTTCTTTTTCTACTCTTCTTCTTGTTCTACTCTTCTTGTTCTAACTTTCTTATTTTTCATTTTGCAGATTTCATTCACTTGACGAATGCTTGCATAGATGGAGTGCTCCTTATCCCTTTCTCTGTTTCTTTTGTATCATTCAACTATGCATGTATTGTTGGATGAAACTATTGTAATATGTATGGTTGGATGCCTCTATGTTGAACTTGTTATGTATGATGGAACTATGCATGTAATATATATGGTTGGATGATGAAGTTATGTGTTGGATATCTTATATGTTTGCTCTGTAATGGCCTTTTGAAATATATCTATATATGTCATATATATTTGTGATGAAAATTGTTGGATTTAATAAAAACAGATAAAAGAGCCAATATACAGGCTCTTTGCCGTCAGCCACCGACGGCAACGGGCTCTTTGCCGTCTGCCGCGGACGGCAAAGAAGACACGTGGCATCCAGCTGTGCTTCCTGAGAGCTGACCCATTTGGTCAGTTTGCCTACAGTGGCAGACGGCAAAGACTTTGCCATCAGTGGCAGACGGCAAAGAACCTACCATGTAGTGACGTGTAGATGACATCATACGGCGGACGGCAAAGACACTAGAAATTTTGCCGTCAGCGGCGGACGGCAAAGGCCTGCCGTTAGCCACTTAACAGACTGACAGCGCAATTATTGCCGTCCGCTCTCTTTGCCGTCCGCCGCAGACGGCAAAGGGCCTTTGCCGTCAGCCGCCAGGAAGCAGACGGCAAAGTAGCTGTTTACCGTAGCCTACTTTGCCGGAGCCTTTTGCCGTCCGCGGCTGACGGCAAAGGCCTTTGCCGTCCGCCGTGGCAGATGGCAAAATAGCTGATTCCTGTAATGTAATATAGTGAGGATAATTATAAATACATGCAATGAAAGAGCTGAGCTATATAGAGAGACTTGATGACAGAAGTAGTACTTACAGACAGTAGCAAGTGACCGTTAATTTATCGAGGGCCTTTTGATTGAAAAAATGGAAGAACTCCTCAAATGGAATAGACAACAGATCAATTCCAATGAGGTCGTGCTCCTCTTTAACTCTCAGCATCAAAGTATTCGTCCCCCCCAGACTCTCTCCAGGTTTTCATGTACCAATCTTGCAATCTTCGCATCATCATTGTTAGAGATTTTTCATCTTTGACGAGAGGCTTCCCGTAATGGTATTTGTGTTCGTCCAGCTCCAAGAATTCATAATGTACATCGTCGGGTAGGTAATCTTCAAGATTGTTATAACCGGGCACTATCCTCTGATCATTAGCGACGATATCGCTAGACACCTTGAGCGGGGGGCACTATTGGTTCGCTTGTTCGCCGAGCTGGGCAATCGTCGTTCTGCTAACCTTCGATCACTAATAGTACTTCCCGACCACTCCGCTTCGATATATACCTTTTCAGTAATGCGCTCATAGTTTGTTTTTGGCGGGGACTTTGGTGGTTTCCTCAGGGCATCGATAGTGCGCTTTAATTTCACCGGATCTATCTTCTCCTCCAGAGGTGGATGTTTCTTGGCTTTCAACCCATCAAAGAAGTCCTTCACTTTGGTTTCCACAATCTTCGCGGTTTCCTCCACGGTCCTCTCATATGGTAACTTCTCTAGAGTCTTGAGAGATGGACCGAATCTGTATTGCCTCCCGCCTCTGGCTGTACTGCTAGACGCCAGAGCAGACGGGGCGGCTGTGGCTGTTTTCTTTCATTGCTTACGAGGCGGAGGAGAAGGACTACGACGCGCCGGAGCATCCGGAGCGGCGGCGGGTCTCTTCCTCCCTTGCTGGCAAGGTGGAGAAGGAGGAGGCTGGTTGCTCGGGTGCTCCGGCGCAGGCGGAGAAGGAGGCGGAGTGCCGCCATGCGCCGGAGAAGGAGGCTGAGTGCCCTGATCACTGGCCGGAGGAGGAGGAGGCGGAGTGCACTGACTCGCCGGAGGAGGAGGAGGAGGCGGAGGCGTCCAATTCCGAAGGTTGATGAACTCCTTCCGCCATAGGTATGGAGTCTTCAGAGAAGAACCCAGCCGAGTCTCCCCTTCACCCGTAGGGTAGTCAAGCTCGAGGTCCTCAAATCCTTCAGTTATTTCATCAATCATCACCCTAGCATATCCTTCTGGAATTAGCCGACAGTGAAAAGTTGTGCCAGGTTCAGGAGGTGCAACAGATCCAATAACCGCCTTGACTTTCAATTTCATCCATTGCGTCATAAGGTGGCAATGTTGAGACTCCATGATAGCATCCACGGGGTAGCTAGCAGGAGCTGTGAAGACAGGCTCTAGCTGAAGCAGCTCAGTGGAAGCCACAATGCTTCTCCATTGAGCTGGCGGGGTAGCTTCGGGGGAAGCATCGGCAGGTCGCTTGCTGCGATCTGCTTCTCGTTCCTCTATCGCTTGTGCCCTTGCGTGCAGCGCCTGCAGTTGGGTCTGCTCCACTTTCTTCCTCCTCTCCTAGCATTTGTAACCGCCTGCGTCCGGAAACCCAGCCTTCCACTGAACGGAGCTTGGCATGCCTCGTGTCTGTCCAGGGTGCTCAGGATTCCCGAGGGCCATTGTGAGCTTGACATTCTCTCTGTCTGGAACGAACATCCCTTGTTGTGCTGCATCGATATACTGCCGAAGCTTCGTGACTGGTATTCGCCGTTGCTCGTTCGTCCAACGGCACTTCCCTGATACAGGGTCCAAGGTTCCGCCAACTCCGTAGAACCAAGTACGGCAACGGTCTCGCCAGTTCAATGTCTCTGGTTCCACCCCTTTATCAACCAGGTCATTCTCATCCTTGGCCCAAAACGGCTAGGCTTTGAGGTAGCCACCTGACCCCGTGCGATGGTGAAGCTTCTTCTTCACAGAATTTATCTTGTTTGTCACTGACATCTTCTTACTCTTGTCCGATATCTTGTGGGCCACAAATTCGTCCCAGTTATCTCTGATCTTCTCATACCGACCGGTGAATTCTGGTGTCTCTTCTTTGTTGACAAACGTTGTTTTCAGCTCATTCTTCCACCTCCTGAATAGTTCTGCCATCTTCTTAAGAGCATGAGACTTGATCAATTGCCCTTTAACTAGCTTCTCCTGATCCTCCTATGGCGGTAGGGTGCAATTTGCCTTCAGCGCGGTCCAAAGATCATCTTTCTGCATATCTTTGATATAAGACACCTCAGGGTGTTCTTTAGCCGGCTTATACCATTGGTGGATGTTGATCGGGATCTTTTCCCTAACAAGAACCCCGCACTGAGCAGCAAATGCTTCCTTTGTCCGGATGGGTTCAATCGGTTGTCCATCGCGCGCGATTGCTGTGATCTCAAACCTTTCATCCGAGCGCAACTTTTTATTCGGGCCTCGTCTCTTTACCGAACTTGTGCTCGATCCGAAGGGCTAGAAAAAAGAAGAAATACGAGAGTTATTAATTAATATGTGTACATACCAAAAACAAATAATGCATCAATTAGCTATAGTCAGCACGTGCTTAATTAATATATCTACCTGGCCGCACTCCGTTCGGTCACCAGAGCCGTCATCACGGTGTCCTTCTTCCACCAGCATTCGGTCACTGGAGCCATCATAATCATGTCCTTCCTCCTCCATTATTCGATCACTGTAGCCTGCTTCTTCACCCTGTCCTTCCGGACCATCAGTGTCGTTGAGAAACGACAAGACGACATCACTTCAGGCTGCGATTATGTCCCCCAACACTGCTTCTGTTGCTTCGTCTCGGGGGTGCCCCATAGTTTCTGCATATATTTACAACATGGCAATTATTATTCAAATGTGATAGATGGATATATTAGTGGCAAACGTAGAACTAGCTAGCTAATCACAATAAGGAACCATATTAGTGGCCTCGACGCTTCTCTAGGGTTTGGGGTGGCCTCGGCAACTCTTCAAGGGTTTGGGGTGGCCTCGGCAACGCTTCAAGGGTTTGGGGTGGCCTCGACAACGCTTCAAGGGTTTGCGGTAGCCTCGACGACAACGCTCTTTTAACTTGGTAAATTTGGGTGGCCTCGAGAGAGTTTATCGGGTAGGGGCGCAGTGGGAGGGGTTAGGAGACCGACATCGTTTTTTCTAGGGTTTGGGTGTCCTCAAGAGTTTTGGTCGAGCGAGAGGGCCGGGGGCTGCTCCCGTGGTATAAGTTATCACGGTCGAGAGGGGGTATATATATCGACCGCCCCTCATGTCGAAGTTATCCGAAAGGGGGTTATATCGACAACGACGACATACATACATGGGAAAATAATGTTATTGAGGAAGGGGTATACCGACCCCCCCTCATGTTGAAGTTATCGGGAGGGAGTATATCGACAATGACATACCCGATAAAAAATAAGAAGACGAAGAATAAATAAAAATAGGAAAAGAAGAAAGGAATAGAGGAGAAAATCGAAGAAAAAAAGAGTGGAGAAGAAGAAAGGAATAGAGGAGAAGAAGAAAAAATAGAAAACATTCTATTTTTTCTTCTTCTCCTCTATTCCTTTCTTCTTCTCCTCGTCTTTTTCTTCTTTTTCCTCTACTTATTTATTTCTTCTCTTCTTCCTCTCCTCTTCTTCTCCTTTCTTCCTCTTCTTATTTTCCTTTTCCTCTCCTTCGTTTTCTTCTTCTTGCTTTCCTAGCTAGATATATAAAACTTTTCTCAAAATGTAACTTTTGCATATATAAAACTTTTTCTTCTTCTTCATTCTCCCTTCTCTTCCTTCTTCCTAAATATATAAAACTTTTCTAAAAATGAAACTAACCTAAAATGTACTAAATCAGAGAACATATATAGATAATTTTTTTCTAAAAATCTAACTTTTGCATATATGTATTTTTAAAACATCATGCATATTACAATTGAAAAAATATATACATACATACAAAAAACATGTAAAAATACATACCCACATACATATATGAACATACATCAAAAAATACATATATCTAAAAAATACATACATACATATATGAAAATCTAAAAACATGTAAAAACATCTAATCTAGAAACATGTAAAAATTTAGCAAATATATCTAAAAAGCATGGCGGCGGCGGGGCCGGCAGGGGCGCGGTGCTCACACAGGGACGCGACGGGGCAGGAGCAGGGCGGCACAGCGGGCGGCGTCGGGGCGGGCAGGGGAGGGCGGCATCGGGGCGAGCAGGGGCGCGGGGAGTGGCGGCGACGGCGTCGGGGCGACGCGGGGAGGTGACGAAGACGACTCAGGGTGGCGCGCGGCGACGGCGTCGGGGTGACGAGCGGCGTGGACGGAGACGACGGGCGCAGGCGATGGCAACGAGGAGCAGGGTGTCGAGGTAGAGGGCGGCGTCGGCATCGGGGAGAAATTGCTGAAATTTTCCAAAGTGTTGGCTTATATACCCAGAGCATTGGTCCCGTTTCGTAGCACCAACCGGGACCAATGCACCCCTTTAGTCCCGGTTGGTGCCACCAACCGTGAGCAAAGGTCTCTTTTTAGCAGCCCAAAGGGCAGGAAGCAGAGGCATTTTGTCCCGGTTGGTGGCACCAACCGGGACTAAAGGGAGGGCATTAGTTCCAGTTGGTGCCACGAACCGGTACCAATGCACCCCTTTAGTCCCGGTTGGTGGCACCAACCGGGACCAAAGGCCTCTTGCTGCCCGCGTCGCGGCCAAAATTTTAGTCCCACCTCGCTAGTTGAGAGGGCTCGAGAGTGGTTTATAAGCACTGCTGCGCCCACCCTCTCGAGCTCCTCTCAACTGCAGGCTTTCGGGCCTAATCTGCAACTATGTGTCTGTGGGCCTACTGGGGCTCCTGCGGGCCTGAATCCTGACCCATGGTTGGGTTTCTAGTCGTATTCAGGATGTGGTGGCCCAGTAGGTGGCACTTTTTTTATTTTCTTTGTTGCTTTATTTATTTTATTTTGTTTCTACTTACAACAAAATACTTACCGTTGCTATTTTTATTTATTTTATCAAAGTTTATTTATTTTACTTTATTAAAATTTATTTTGTTTCTACTTATTTATTTTATTAAAGAGTTTTTTGTTTTTTTTGTTGCTTTATTTATTTTATTTTGTTTCTACTTACAACAAAATACTTATTGTTGCTATCTTTATTTATTTTATTAAAGTTTATTTATTTTACTTTATTAATGTTTATTTTGTTTCTATTTATTTATTTTATTAAAGAGTTTTTTATTTAATTTTATTTTGTTTCTACTTATTTATTTTATTAAATTTTAATTTAATTTATTTTGTTTCTACTTATTTATTAAAGTTTATGTTGTTTCTTTCTGCTTTTAATGTTTTGCACAGAAAATACTTGGATAATTTTAGTTGCATAAATTTTATACAATTTTAGTTCAAAAAATACTTGAGGTTTATAAAAGCTTTTTAGCTGATTCCTTTTGCTATTAGAGTTTTATAAAAGTTTTTTAGTTGATTTTCTTTTTGCTGTTAAAGAATATTATAGTTTTGTTTTAGTTGATCACAACAAATTATTTTAATTGATTTTTTTGAGCTGTAAGATCCTAAAATCCAGAAGCATTTCAAATGAACTCTGAAAAGGTTGAAAATTGGCATGGTATCATCATTTCACCCACATAGCATGTGCTAAAAATTAGAGAGGGTTACGACAAAGACTACATGCACTTTGTGTACAAAATAGACAATCTCTTTCGAAGTATCTGGGTTTCGGACGAACACTCATATGTTACAAAAGTGATTTCATTTTTTTGAACTTATTTGAACTCCAGACTTTTTGTGTGTTCAAAATGCACCATTCAAAGCCACATCATCAATTTTCAACCCTTTCTGACTTCATTTGTTATTTTTCATGCAACCATTCTGCTTGTTTGCCTCAGCCACTTCGAGAAACATAATTATGTGTGTCTATCACCGTACATCCATTGCTAGTTCATCTGCGTGCATTATATATAATTATGTGTGTCAAAAACCATTATAGGTTCACGTGGATAGATAAGTGACCAAATTAGTAGTAGTTCATCATCACATTAAAACCAAAGTACATACATAGTTCAAATTGAACAACATATAGCTCTCCAAATCATCTACTTAAACCATAATTGAAACTATGTAAAACCTTTCAATGCAACAACAAATGCGATCATAATCACAACCAAGGTAACAATTGATCCAATGGCATAATGATACCAAGCCTAGGTATGAATAGCATATTTTCTAATCTTTCTCATCTTCAACCGCGTTGCATCCATCTTGCTCTTGTGATCATCAACGACATCCACAACATGTAACTCCAATATCATCTTCTCCTCCTAAATTTATTTTATTTTTTCCTTAAAGTAATTGTTTTCTTCTTCAACTGAATTTAACCTCTCGGCAATAGGGTTGGATGGAATTTCCGGTTCAACTACCTCCTACATAAATAAAATCTATGTCACATTGATCGGCATAATTGTCATAAACAATAAATGAACCAAATAGTTATAAAAAGATAATATATACCACATCCAAATCATAGCCAGGACGAGGGCCAACGGGGGCGGATACCAAAACCATCGCACTATATAATAACAAGCAATAATAAAAGTAATAAAATTAGACAAGTATCTATCTAAAGTAAGAATATTTTTTCCTTCAGAAAGAAGATAAGAACAAGGGGCTCACCACGGTGGTGTCGGCAAAGAGATCGGCACAGGTGATCGACGGCGGTGAAGACGGGGACGGGACGTGACAGAGCGCTAAACCTATGCAAATCTCGGGGAAAATGGAGCTTGGAGGTCAAGCATCGAGAGGAGAAAGCTTAATTAGTGTGGCTCGGGCATTTCATCGAACACCTCATGTGCATAGGAGGTGAGCTAGAGCACCCAAATGCCCTCCCCTCGCCAGCTAGAAAAAACAGAGCACTGTGGAGTGCTCTGCTGCGGCGATGGGGTATATATAGGCAGCTCATTTGTCCCGGTTTGTGGATGGAACAAGGACTAAAGCTCCACCTTCTGTCCCGGTTCGAGCCACAAACCGGGACCAATGTATGTGGTCCAGGAGCGAGGCCCATTGGTCCTGGTTTGTGCCTAGAACCAGGACAAATGGGTCCAGATTAACCAGGACCAATGCCCACGAGGCCCCGACCGGCCCCCTGGGCTCACGAATCGGGACGTATGCCCTCATGGGTCCTGGTTCATGACTGAACCGGGACTAATGGGTTGGCCAGGCCGGAACCAAAGCCCTGTTTTCTACTAGTGTGATAGCATGCCAAGTTTCATGAATTTCAGACGAGTTTTGGATTTACTAGAATTTAAAAACCAGTTATCTCAACGTTTTATCGGCAACCAACAATGCCCTGGTGTTTGAAATTCATTCCCATCTCTTGCATGGGACCTAGAAATTCACCCAAGGACACACATGTGATTTTTCAACGAACTTTAGTGCATTGGAGCATGTGCTTGTAGTTCAAATTTGAATTATGCACATAAAATGCCTAGAAAACCCTATTAATGTATAAAAAAGGCCAAACGAACCCCGAAAAATTCATTCCCATTTCTTGCATGGGACCTAAACATGCACTGAAGGACACATATTTGTTTTTTCAACCAATTTGTATTCATGTAGTTTAATTTTGAATTGTGCACCTGAAATGGCTAGAAAACCAGTTTAATGTATAAAATGTCCAAACGAACCCTGAATAATTCCAATTCTTTTACGACACACATATAGTTGTATGTTCACTGCAGATAAAAGGTCTAGCAATTCAAACAGCGTCCATTGCCGCTGTGACCCCATTTTGTAATTCAAATCAAGTAGACCCCACACAGTTTATTATCACCAACCGTCTGAGATGTAGTACAAAATATCTTGGAGCACCATCGGTGTATATAGTACACCTATGGCTTACGCGAGAAGGCACTAGTAGAAAACAGGGCTTTGGTCCAGGCCGGGTCATCCCATTAGTCCTGGTTCAGTCCAGAACCGGGACCAATGGGGGCATTGGTCCCGGTTCATGAGCCCAGGGGGCTGGCCGGGCCACGTGGGCCATTGGTCCCGGTTCATCTGGACCTTTTGGTCCCGGTTGGTGGGACGAACCGGGACCAATGGGCCTCGCTCCTGGCCCATCACCATTGGTCCCGGTTGGTGGCTTGAACCGGGACCAAAGGCTCCCCTTTAGTCCCGGTTCATGCCACCAACTGGGACCAATGAAGTGCCTATATATACCCCCTCGCATAAGAGCAGAGCACACTGCTCTGTTTTTTCTGGCCGAGGGGGAGAGGGCTTGGTGGTGCTCTAGCTCACCTCCTATGCACACAAGGTGTTCGATGTAATGCCCGAGCCACTCTACTTAAGCTTTCTCCTCTCCAAGCTCGACCTCCAAGCTCCATTTTCCATAATATTTGTCTAGGTTTAGCGGCCCATCACGCCCCGTCCCCGTCTTCACCGCCGTCGATCACCCGCACCGAGCTCATCGCCGGCACCACCGTTGTGAGCCTCTTGTTCTTATCTTCATTATGAAAGGAAAAATATTCTTACTTGTATGTTTACATAGATACTTGTATTATTTTCTTACTTTTATTATTGCATCTTATATAGTGCGATGGTTTTGGTATCCACCCCCGTCGGCCCTCGTGCTGTCTATGATTCAGATGTGGTATATATATTATCTTTATAACTCTTGGTTCATTTATTGTTTATGAAAATTATGCCGACCAACGTGACATAGATTTTATTTATGTAGGATGTATGTGAATCGGAAATGCCAACCGACCCTATTGTCGAGAGGTTAAATTTAGTTGAAGAAGAAAACAATTTGTTGAAGGAAAAAAATTGAGGAGGAGAAGATGATATTGGAGTTGCATGTTGAGGATGTCGTCGATGATCACAAGATCAAGATGGATGCAATGCGCTTGAAGATTAGAAAGATTAGAAAATATGCCATTCATACCGAGGCTTGGTATCATTATGCCGTTGGATCAATTTTTACCTTGGTTGCGATTCTGATCGCATTTGTTTTCGCATTGAAATGTTTTACATAGTTTCAATGTATGGTTTAATTAATTAGATGCTCTGGAGAGGTATATGTTGTTAGATGAGAACTATGTATGCACTTCGGTTTTAATGTGATGATGAACTTCTATTAATTTGGACACTTAATTATATATAATGCACGTAGATGAACCGGCAATGGATGTACGGTGACAGACACACCTGCGAGTACATTAAGGGCGTGCATGAGTTTCTCGATGCGGCTGAGGCAAACAAGCAGAATGGTTTTATGTGTTGTCCATGCACTGAATGTGGGAATATGAGGTCTTACTCTAACCGGAAAATCCTTCACTCCCACCTGCTTTACAAGGGTTTCATGCCACACTATAATGTTTGGACGAGGCACGGAGAAATAAGGGTTATGATGGAAGACGGCGAAGAAGAAGAGTACGATGACAACTACGTGCCCCCTGAATACGGTGATGCTGCAATGGGGGAGCTGGTGAAGATCAAGAGGAACCAGACGATGTGCCCAATGATGCTGCAACAGGTGAAGCTGCTGAAGATCAAGAGGAACCAGACGATGTGCCCGATGATGATGATCTCCGCTGGGTCATTGTCGATGCAAGCACGCAATGCGAAAGTCAAAAGGAGAAGCTAAAGTTCGATCGCATGTTAGAGGATCACAAAAAAGGGTTGTACCCCAATTGCGAAGATGGCAACACAAAGCTCGGTACCGTACTAGAATTGCTGCAGTGGAAGGCAGAGAATGCTATGGCTGACAAAGGATTTGAGAAGCTACTGAAAATATTGAAGAAGAAGCTTCCAAAGGATAACGAATTACCCGATAGTACATACACAGCAAAGAAGGTCGTATGCCCTCTAGGATTGGAGGTGGAGAAGATACATGCATGCCCTAATGACTGCATCCTCTATCGCGGTGCATACAAGGATCTGAACGCATGCCCGGTATGCGGTGCATTGCGGTATAAGATCAGACGAGATAACCCTGGTGATGTTGACGGCGAGCCCCCCAGGAAGAGGGTTCCTGCGAAGGTGATGTGGTATGCTCCTATAATACCACGGTTGAAACGTCTGTTCAGAAACGAAGAGCATGCCAAGTTGATGTGATGGCACAGTGAGAACCGAAAGAAAGATGGGAAGTTGAGAGCACCCGCTGACGGGTCGCAGTGGAGAAAAATCGAGAGAAAGTACTGGGATGAGTTTGCAAAGGACCCAAGGAATGTATGGTTTGCTTTAAGCACGGATGGCATTAATCCTTTCGGGGAGCAGAGCAGCAATCACAGCACCTGGCCCGTGACTCTATGTATGTATAACCTTCCTCCTTGGATGTGCATGAAGCGCAAGTTCATTATGATGTCAGTTCTCATCCAAGGCCCTAAGCAACCGGGCAACGACATTGATGTGTACCTAAGGCCATTAGTTGAAGAACTTTTACAGCTCTGGAATGGAAACGGTGTACGTACGTGGGATGAGCACAAACAGGAGGAATTTAACCTTAAGGCGTTGCTGTTCGTGACCATCAACGATTGGCCCGCTCTCAGTAACCTTTCAGGACAGACAAACAAAAGATACCACGCATGCACGCACTGTTTAGATGACACTGAAAGTATATACCTGGACAAATGCAGGAAGAATGTGTACCTTGGCCATCGTCGATTTCTTCAGACCAACCATCAATGTCGAAAGAAAGGCAAGCATTTCAAAGGCGAGGCAGATCACCGGAAGAAGCCCGCCATGCGTACCGGTGATCACGTACTTGCTATGGTCAATGATTTACACGTAATCTTTGGAAAGGGTCCCGGTGAACTAGCTGTTCCGAATGACGCTGAGGGACACGCACCCATGTGGAAGAAGAAATCTATATTTTGGGACCTACTCTACTGGAAAGACCTAGAGTCCGCTCTTCAATCAACGTGATGCACATGACGAAGAACCTTTGCGTGAACCTGCTAGGCTTCTTGGGCGTGTATGGGAAGACAAAAGATACACCTGAGGCACGGGAGGACCTGCAACGTTTGCACGAAAAACACGGCATGCCTCCGAAGCAGTATAAAGGTCCTGCCAGCTACGCTCTTACGAAAGAAGAGAAAGAAATCTTCTTTGAATGCCTGCTCAGTATGAAGGTCATGACTGGCTTCTCGTCGAATATAAAGGGAATAATAAATATGCCAGAGAAAAAGTTTCAGAACGTAAAGTCTCATGACTGCCACGTGATTATGACGCAACTGCTTCCGATTGCATTGAGGGGGCTTCTACCGGAAAACGTCCGATTAGCCATTGTGAAGCTATGTGCATTCCTCAATGCAATCTCTCTGAAGGTGATCGATCCAGAAATCGTACCAAGGCTAAGGAGTGATGTGGCGTAATGTCTTGTCAGTTTCGAGCTGGTGTTCCCACCATCCTTCTTCAATATCATGACGCACGTCCTAGTTCATCTAGTCGACGAGATTGTCATCCTGGGGCCCGTATTTCTACACAATATGTTCCCCTTTGAGAGGTTCATGGGAGTCCTAAAGAAATATGTCCGTAACCGCGCTAGGCCAGAAGGACATCTCCATGGGCCATCAAACAGAGGATGTTATCGGGTTTTGTGTTGACTTCATTCCTGGCCTTAAGAAGATAGGTCTCCCTAAATCGCGGTATGAGGGGAGACTGACTGGAGAAGGCACTCTTGGAAGAGACTCAATAATATGCAGGGACGGATATTCTTGGTCTCAAGCACACCGCACAGTTCTACAGAACTCTACCTTGGTGACCCCGTATGTCGATGAACACAAGAACAGTCTGCGCTCCAAACACCCGGAGCAGTGCAACGACTGGATTACATGTGAACACATCAGGACTTTCAGCAGTTGGTTGGAAACACGTCTTAGAGGTGACAACACTGTTTGTGATGAGTTGTATTTGTTGTCCAGGGAACCATCTTTGACTGTATTGACTTACAAAGGATACGAGATAAATGGGAATACATTTTACACGATCGCCCAAGATCAAAAGAGCACCAACCAAAACAGCGTTGTCTGCTTTGATGCAGCAACCGAGAGCGGAAAGGACACATATTATGGTTACATAGTGGACATATGGGAACTTGACTACGGACCTGATTTTAAGGTCCCTTTGTTTAAGTGCAAATGGGTCAATCTGTCAGGCGGCGGGGTACAGGTAGACCCACAGTACAGAGTGACAACAGCGGATCTGAAAAATCTTGGGTACACTGATGAACCGTTCGTCCTAGCCAATGATGTGGCACAGGTTATCTATGTGAAGGACATGTCTGCCAAATCGAGAAAAAGATAAGATAAGGAAGCTAATACATCATACGATGAGCCAAAGCGCCACATAGTTCTATCAGGAAAAAGGGACATCCTGGGAGTGGACGGCAAGACAGACATGTCTGAAGATTATGAAAAGTTTCATGAAATTCCTCCCTTCAATGTCAAGGCTGACCCAAGCATCCTGATAAACGACGAAGATTATCCAAGGTTACGGTGCAATAAGCAAATGACACAAGCGAAGAAAAAGTGAAGACTTTCTCCCGCAACTATTATGATGATACCATGCCAACTTTGTAACACTCGAACATGCTACCATTGTCCGTTTTGTACATGCACATGCTATGTGGGTGAAATTATGATACCATGCCAACTTTCAACTTTTTCAGAGTTCATTTGAAATGCTTTAATGTCTTATGGTTCGGCCCTCGTAATACCATTATTCAAATTTTAACTATTCAAATTTGAAAACTAATGGCACTAACAGAAAGTTTATAATTTTTTCTAAAACTGATGGCACTAACAGAAAGTTTATAATTTTTTTGGCCTAAAAGCAAAAAGAATTAAAAAATGCAAAAAACAAAAGAAAATAAATAATGCAAAAAACAAAAAAAATCTGGAAAAAGTAAAGTTAATCAAAAACTTGTGATTCAAACAAATTACAAAAAATTCAAATTTTAACTATTCAAATTTGAAAACTAATGGCACTAACAGAAAGTATATAATTTTTCTAAAACTAATGGCACAAACATAAAGTTTATAATTTTGCTCCTCGCCCCTGGCCCATGATCATTAGTCCCGGTTTGTGCCACAAACCGGGACTAAAGGGTTGGTCCTCGTTGCGGGCAGAGTTTAGTCCCACCTTGCCAACCGAAGGGGGCTCACACCGATTTATAAGCCCTTCCCTCTCTGCCTTGTTGAGCTCCTCTCAAAGTGAAAGTAGATGCCCTAATAGAGAAAAGTTTAACCTAAATTTATAGTGAATTTCTCTGAAATTCATAGAAATTTACTATGAATTTAGGTTGAATTTTCTCTATAAGCGCATCTATTCTCATTTTTTAGTAAGTTAATCACAAACTTGTGATTCACACAAATTTCAAAGAATTCAAATTTTAAGTATTCAATTTGAAAACTAATGGCACTAACAGAAAGTTTATAATTTTTCTAAAACTGATGGCACTAACAAAAAGTTTATAATTTTGCTAACCTAAAAGCAAACAGAATTAAAAATTAAAGCAAAAAACAAAAGAAAATAAATAATGCAAAAAACAAATCAAAAAAACAGGAAAAAAACTATTTTTATAGTAAAGTTAATCACAAAATAAAGTAAATAAAGCAACAAAGAAAACAAAAAAACTAAAAAAGTGTTTTCAAATTTGAAAACTAATGGCACTAACAAAAAGTTTATAATTTTTCTAAAACTAAAAGCAAAAAGGATAAAAAATAAAGCAAGAAACAAAAGAAAATAAATAATGCAGAAAACAAAACAAAAAAAGTAGAAAAAAATAGCAACAATAAGTATTTTGTTGTAAGTAGGAACAAAATAAAATAAATAAAGCAACAAAGACAACAAAAAAAGAAAAAAAATGTTTTCAAATTTGAAAACTAATGGCATTAACAAAAAGTTTATAATTTTTCTAAAACAAAAAGCATAAAGAATTAAAAAATAAAGCAAAAAACAAAAGAAAATAAAATAAATAAAGCAACAAAAAAATGCCACCTACTAGGCCCCCACGGCCTGAATACGACTAGAAACGCATCCAAGGGCCAGGATTCAGGCTCGCAGGAGGCCCAGTAGGCTCACAGGCATAGCAGTGACAATTAGGCCCGTAAGCCTGCAATGATGAGAAGCTTGAGAGGGGTGCGGCAGTGGGGCTTATAAACCGCTGCGCACCCCTCTCAACTAGCGAGGTGGGACTAAACTTTCGACGTCGCAGCAGCACAAGGCCTTTGGTCCTGGTTGGTGGCACCAACCGGGACTAAAGGGGGCATTGGTCACGGTTGGTGCCACGAACCGTGACCAATGCCCCCCTTTAGTCCCGGTTGGTGCTACCAACCGAGACCGAAGGCCGCCGCTTCCCGCCCTTTGGGCTGCTGAAAATTGGCATTTGGTCCCGGTTGGTGGCACCAACCGGGACTAAAGGGGGGCATTGGTCCCGGTTGGTGCCACAAACCAGGACCAATACTCTGTGTATATAAGCAGGACTTAGGAAAATTTAACGAACTCATCGCCAGTTGCCCCTCGGCCCGCCCGACGACGCCGAGCTCATCGACGCCGCAAGGCTGCCCAGATCGATGCCGTCCGTCGTCCCCGAGCCCGCGCGCCCCTGCCCTCGTCCCCAAGCGCGCCTTCACCGTCCGCCGTCCCCGAGCCTTCCTCGTCGCCGACGCCACCTCGCTGTGAGCGCCACCCGTTCCCCTGCTCCTCCCCTTGTACTGGCCGCCATCGCCGCTGCCCCTGCCCTTCGCACGCTGCCGTCCTGCCCCGCCCCTGCCCTGCGCGGCCGCCGCGCGCCGCCCCTGCCCTTCGCTGCTGCCGCACGCCGCCCTGCCGCGCGCCTCCCCTACCCTGCCGTGCCGCCGCCCCTGCGCGCCCTTCATTTTTATTAGCTTAATTTTTTTGTTCATATATATATAATGTATATGTGTATGTATGTGGCTATGTGTATGTATATGTTCAAAATGTATAAAAAATTGTTCAGAGCATGTTTTTGTTCATATATGTATTTTTTGTTCAGATGTGTATTTATCTTTTTCCATATATGTAATTTTTCTGGTTCATAAAAGAAGAGGAAGAAACAAGAAAATTTTGTTCATTGAAATTTTGTTCATATATATATAGAAAGTTTTTTGTTCATAGAAAGTTTTTTGTTCATAGAAAGTTTTTTGTTCATATATAGAAATTTAGAAGAAAATTTAGAATATGCTAAAATTTAGAAGAAAAAGAAGGATATGAAAGAAGAAAATACACTAGTAGAAAACAGGGCTTTGGTCTAGGCCGGGTCAGCCCATTAGTCCCGGTTCAGTCAAGAACCGGGACGAATGTGAGCATTTATCCCGGTTCATGCGGCTAAGGCATTAGTCCCGGTTCACCTGGGCCCTTTAGTCCCGGTTCGTGCCACGAACCGGGACTAAAGGGTGCGATGCCCATTAGTCCCGGTTGGTGGCACCAACCGGGACTAAAGTTTAGACCTTTAGTACCGGTTGGTGCCATCAACCGGTACTAATGGGTTTTGAGGCATTAGTACCGGTTCATGGCACGAACCGGTACTAAAGGTCCCATTTTCAACTCCCCCCCCCCCCCGTGGACCGCCTTTTCAGTTTTAGAAAAAACAAAAGAAAATGATGGAAATGTCAAAAAAAATAAGTTTCCCATGTGATATGTGGTCTACTTGTTGGGAACATTTACAAATATGAATTTCGACTTTATTTGCAAAATCTCTCTGGAATTTGTAAAATGGGCATAACTTTTGCGTACGAACTCGGATTAAAAAGTTTTTTATATGAAAAATCATCTACTCGAAAAGTTACTTCCGAATTTAACAAGGGGGATCCCCTTTAAACATTTTCAAAATCCTCAAAAACCTAACAGAAAAAAGTTACGGGGCTTTTAAGATCTAGAGTGGAAAAGATCGAAAAAATTACTAGTCAAATCTGGTCAAACAGTGGTCAAACTGTCGTCAAGCAATGGTCAAACTAATTATTCTAGAACATTAGTGTTACTAAATAATTATTTCAGCTATTTTGAATTTTGGTCAAATCTGGTCAAACTGTGGTCAAACAATGGTCAAACTAATTATTCAAGAAATATTAATGTTACTAAATAATTATTGTTTTTTAAAACAATAGTTTCAAACTCAAACAGTGAAATGTGTCACTTCATGCTCAAGCAAAATTCATGAAGGTTAATAGGATTGACATCTTACTATTGTCAGGAAAACAACAAGTGTAGACTTGGAAACGAGAGAGAATAGAACCCGGAAGTTAAGCATGCTCAGGCTGGGGGAGTGGGAGGATGGGTGACCGTTCGGGAAGTTAGATGATTTGGAATGATGAGGGGTGATTAGAGGATAAATTGAGCAGTGATGAGGGGTGGTGATTACACACTAGAGGTTAAAATAATTCAGAAATTTGAAAATAAAAAAAATCAATTTTTTTTCAAAAAAGAAATCATAAAATTTCCTTTAGTCCCGGTTGGTGTTACCAACCAGGACTAAAGGTGGAGCTCCACGTGGCCGCGCCCTTTAGTCCCGGTTCTGGATTGAACCGGGACTAAAGGGGAGAGGCATTAGTACCGACCCTTTAGTCCCGGTTCGAAAACCGGGACTAAAGGGCCTTACCAACTGGGACAAAAGCCCCCTTTTCTACTAGTGATAAGAAGAGGAAGAAAGAAAGAAGAGGAGAGGAAGAAGAGAAGAAATAAATAAGAAGAGGAAAACAGAAGAAAAAGAAGAGGAGAAGAAGAAAGGAATAGAGGATATATGTATGTATAGATGTATTATTTCTTTTTCATAGCCCTTCTTATTCTCCTCTTTTTTTTCTTTTTTTTCATAGCATTATTTCCATGTATATATGTATGTGGCTATGTATGTATAGATGGATAGCATTTTTTTCCATGTATGCATGTCATTGTCGATATACCCCTTCCCCGTTAACTTCGACAAGAGGGGGGGGTCAATATAACCCTCCCCGATAACTTCGACATGAGGGGGGGTCGATATACCCCCTCCCTGATAACTTCGACATGAGGGGGGGTCGAGAACTAGTTTAGGGGGTCGAGGGTTGAGAACTAGTTTAGGGGGTCAAGGGTCGAGAACGTCGGACATTCATGAGAGAGGCAAGGAAGAAGGGGAAGAAGAGGGGGAAGATCCTCTTTTTTTATCCTTGAAGCGTTGTCGAGGCCACCCCAAACCCTAGAGAAGCAGCGTCGAGGCCACCCCAAACCCTAGAGAAGCAGCGTCAATATGTGTTGTCAATATTTGAATAATATATCCATCTGTCATGTTTGAATAATAATTGCCATGTTGTCAATATTTGTAGAAACTATGGACACCGGCCGAGACGAAGTACAAGAAGAGTTGTTGGGGGACATAATCGCACGAGGAAGTGATGCCGTCTGCTCGTTGTTTCTCAACGACACCGATGGTCTGGAAGCAGCTGGCTATGATTATGATGGCTCCGGTGACCTAATGCCGGTGCAAGAAGGAGACCGTGATGATGTCTCTGGTGACCGAACCGAGTCCGGCCAGGTATATATATTAGTTAAGCTTCTGCTGACTAGCTAATTGATGCATTCATTGTTTTGGTATGTACACATATTAATTAAGTCTTTGTTCTTTTTTCTAGCCCTCCGAATCGAGCACAACTTCGGTAAAGAGACGAGGCCCGAAGAAAAAGTAGAGCTCGGATGAAAAGTTTGAGATCATAGCAATCGCGCCCGACGGCCAACCGATTGAACACCTCCGGACAAAGAGCGCATTTGTTGCTCAGTGTGGGGTTTTGGTTAGGGACAAGTTCCCGATCAGCATCCAGCAATGGTTAAAGCCGGCTACAGAAGACCCTGAGGTGTCTTATGTCAATGATATGCAGAAAAATGATCTTTGGACTGAGTTGAAGTCAAATTTCACCCTACCGCGAGAGGATGATCCAGAGAAGCTAGTTAAAGAGCAATTAATCAAGTCTTTTGCTCTTAAGAGGATGGCAGAACTATTCAGGAGGTGGAAGAAAGAGCTGAATAAGTTTGTCGAAAATAAAGAGACACGAGAATTCAAGGGAAGATATGAGAAGATCAGAGATCACTGGCCCGCATTTGTGGCCCACAAGACATCGGAAAAGAGTAAGAAGATGTCGGCGACAAACAAGCAAAGTGCTGCGAAGAAGAAGCATCACCATCGCACGGGGTCAGGTGGCTACCTCGTAGCCCGGCCTAAGTGGGCCAAGACTGAGAATGATCTGGTTGATAAAGGGATCGAACCAGAGATAATTAACTGGCCAGACCATTGCCGGACTTGGTTCTTCGGGGCTGGCGGAACCTTGGACCCTGTAACAGGGAAGTGCATTTGGACGAACGATCAAATGGACATACCAGTCAGGAAGCTTCAGCAGTATATCGAAGCAGCGCAGCAAGGGACGTTCTTTCCAGACAGAGAGAACGACGAGATCACAATGGCCCTCGGGAATCCTGAGCACCCTGGATGGACACGAGGCACATCAGGCTTAATTCCGTGGAAGGTTGGTTTCCGGACGCAGGCGGATACAAATCCCAGGAGAGGAGGAAAAAATTGCAGCAGACCCAAATGCAGGCGCTGCAAGCAAGGGTACAAGCGATAGAGGAACGAGAAGCAAGTCACAGCAAACGTATTGCCGAAGCTTCCCCCGAAGCTACCCCGCCATCTCAGGGGAGAAGCAGCATGGCTTCCACCGAGCTGCTTCAGCCGGACCATGCCTTGACGGCTCCTGCCAGCTATCCCGTGGATGCTATCATGGAGTCTCAAAATTGCGACCTTATGACGCAATGGATGAATTTGAAGGTCAAGGCGGTTGTTGGCTCTGTTTATCCTACTGAACCCGGCGCAACTTTTCACTGCCGGCCGATTCCAGAAGGATATGCTAGGGTGATGGTGGATGAAATAACGGAGGGATTTGAGGTCCTCCAGCTTGACCACCCTACCGGTCAAGGGGAGACTAGGCTGGGTTCTGCTCTGAAGACTCCATGCCTATGGCGGAAGGAGCTAATCAACCTTCCGAACTAGATGCCTCCGCCTCCTCCTCCTCCTCCGGCAAGTTAGGGCACGCCGCCTCCTCCACCGCCTCCTCCTCCGGCGAGTCAGGGCACTCTGCCTCCTCCATCGCCTCCTCCTCCGGCGAGTGACGATCAGGGCACTCGACCGTCTCCTTCTCCGGTGCGTGGCAGCACTCTGCCTCCTTCTCCGCCTGCGCCGACGCACCCGAGCAGCCAGCCTCCTCCTTCTCCGCCTCGTCAGCAAGGGCGGAAGAGACCTGCCGCCCCTCCGGCTGCTCCGGCGCATCGTAGTCCTTCTCCTCCGCCTCGTAAGCAAGTAAAGAAGACAACCGCTCCGTCTGCTCTGCCGGCGTCTAGCAGTACAGCCAGAGGCGGGAGGAAATATAGATTCGATCCTTCTCTGAAGACTCCAGAGAAGTTATCATACAAGAGGACCCCGGAGGAGAACGCCAAGATCGCACGAGAAGAAGTGACGAACTACTTTGAAGGGGTGAAAGCAAAGAAACATCCACCTCCGGAGGAGAAGGTAGATCTGGTGAAAGCGAAGCCCACTCTGGCTGCCCTAACAAAACCACCCAAGTCTCCGCCGAAAGGAAACTATGAGTGCATTATTGGAAAGGAATTTGCCGAAGCGGAGCGGTCGGGAAGTACTGTCAGTGATCAAAGGCTGAAAGAACGACGAGCTGGGAAACAAATTGCCGAGCTCGGCGAACAAGCGAAGCAATCGTGCCCCCCGCTCAAGGTGCCTAGCGACATCGTCGCTAATGATCCGAGGATGGTGCCCAGTTATAGCAATCTTGGCGATTACCTGCCCGACGATGTACATTATGATTTCATGGAGGTGCAGATAAAAGATATGAGTACGGGAAGCCTCTCGTCAAAGATGAAAGATCTCTATCAATGATGATGCGAAGATTTCATGATTGGTACTTGAAAATTTGCAGAGAGTCTGGGGGGAGGAGTACTTTGTATGTGAGAGTTAAAAAGGAGCATGACCTCGTTGGAATTGAACTGTTGCCTGTTCCATTTGAGGAGTTCTTTCAGTTTTTCAATCAATTGGCCCTCGATAAAACAACGGTCACCTGCTACAATCTATAAGTAGTACTACTTCTGTCATTAAGTCTCTCTATATAGCTCAGCTCTTTCATTGCATGTATTTATAATCATCCTCACTATATTATGTAGATTGAAGATCGCCGAATTGAAGAAAACACAATCGATGATATGGGTTCATTAACACATATCTCATAGATGCAACTCAGGTTAAATTTCATGCCGCAGATACTGAGGCCAACTTGCTACGTTCGTTGGTAATAAATGAAAACAAAGATATAATACTCTTTCCTTACAACTTCAAGTGAGTGTTACTGTCTTGTGCGTATTCAGTTTCCCTTATATATTAGTCAAGGTTATAGTAATGTAATTGATGAGTTATGCATGCGTGTGCAGTTTCCACTATATTCTCCTAGAGATTAAGCTTGAGCAGGGACTAGTAACCGTCTTAGACTCAAGACGAAAAGATCCCCAGGACTATGCGGACATGACTCAGATGCTCGAGAAGTAAGTTAAATCAATCATTATCCACCATATCAGCAACTTTGTTCATTTCCTGATATATCAAGTAATTGTTTTCTTTGTCTGGCAGGGTTTGGAAAAAATTCACCAAAAAAGCTCCAGGACTCCTGAAGAAGCTGCAATTTAGACACCCGAAAGTAAGTACTATAGTAGCATGTTCCGCTCATCTCCTATTGATTCAAGCGCTAGTTTCATCAATACCATTTGGCATTCTTGCTTATCAGTTTGATTGACCCCTATTTCTTGTAAAGTGGTTGTGGAAGGAACAAGGGAATGATTTCTGTGGATACTACATTTGCGAGTCCATCCGCCACACGACCTGTGAGCGGGGCTACACTGATGAACAATATGAAGTACGTAAATAACAACATTCACAATTTTATTTTATTACCATCATTTGTGTTGAGTTTCATTATTTCACACATATATATATGTATTGACCCCCTTCTTCAAATTATATGTTTCGGAAGCGGGATGAACTCCTAGAACTAGCTCGCATGCGAGCAATTCAAGAGGAATTGGCGGCATTCTTTCTTGACCATGTGATAGCTAAAGACGGACAATACTATGTGGACCATGAGTCTGTATGATTATATTTGTAAGAGATAATTATTGTACATATGTAGCTGGTAGTGTCGGATAGATATACGAGAACTTGTTGTTTGACCAATCTCTCGAAGAAGGAGAGGTGGTCGATATCACTTCTCTCTGTATGCATATATGTTCATGACGATCTTCTGTTTCCTTCGTTTGCTTACTAGCTAGCTAGCGTGTCTAGTCCTCTCTATACGTATGTATAGTACGTAGCGTCGACCAAGCACGGACATAAGAGAGGACACTTCTCTCTATTAATTATAGCTAGCTAACACAATATATGAAACACCTAAATTAACCCCCCAAACCCCCCCCCTTTCAAAAAAAAACCCCAGCCACAGAAATGCTGACACGTGGATGCCTATTCCTGCCTGGGCTCCGCGCACAGGCCAGATGGAGGCCCATCTGTCCCGGTTCTGGATTGAACCGGGACTAAAGGGACAGGGCATTAGTACCGACCCTTTAGTCCCGGTTCAGGAACCGGGATAAAAGGCCCTTACGAACCGGGACAACAGGCCCTTTTTCTACTAGTGAGGTGCATCGGCTATAGTCCCCAGCCGGCGTGTCAAGCACACTAGCTCGCTTCCCAAAAACTCCCGCCTCTGCATCCCTTGCAATCTCGAAAATATCTACCGCCTGGAAGGTTTTAATGTTTGATATGACACGATTAGTATGTGCAGACCTTGTGCGATGTCTGTTACTCCCGCTCTGCTTCAGTCCCTTGATTCAAATTTTCAATAGCCCCGGCATTTTATTCCCGCCTCTGCATCCCTCGCAATCTCAAAAATATCTGCTCCCCCTTGCTCCAAATTCTCAATAGCCCCACCTTGTTACTCCCGCCTAGTAAAATTTTCAGTTGCCACAGTATTTCCTCAAACACAACCACTAGTAGAAAAAGGCCCATTAGTCCCGGTTCTAGAGGGCCTTTAGTCCCGGTTCTGGAACCGGGACTAAAGGGTCGATACTAAAGCCCCCCCCCCTTTAGTCCCGGTTCTTATATGAACAGGGACTAAAGGCCCTCCACGTGGCCGCTGTCTGGAACTCAACCTTTAGTCCCGGTTGGTAATACCAACCGGGACTAAAGGTAATTTTACGAAAAAAATTGTTTTTTTAAAAAAAATCGATTTTCAAATTTGTAAATTATTTTACAGTTTAATCTCTAATCACCCCTCATCACTGCTCAATTTGACCTCTAATCTCTATTCACCCCTCAGCATTCCAAATCATCTAACTTCGCGGCCGGTCACCCATCCTCTCACTACTCCAGCTTGAGCACGCTTAACTTCCGGGTTCTATTCCCCCTCGATTCCAAGTGTCCACTTGTTGTTTTCCTGGCAATAGTAAGATGTCAATCCTATTAACCCTCAGGAGTTTTGCTTGACATGAAGTCACACGTTTCACTGCTTGAGTTTGAAACTATTATTCTAAAAAACAGTAATTACTTAGTAACACTAATATTTCTTGAATAAGTAGTTTTACCATTGTTTGACCACAGTTTGACCAGCTTTGACCAAAATTCAAAAAAAACTGAAATAATTATTTAGTAACACTAATATTCTTGAATAATTATTTAGTAACAGTAATACATCTTGAATAAGTAGTTTGACCATTGTTTAACCATAGTTTGACCATATTTGACCAAAATTCAAAAAAACTAAAATTTGAGCATATCTTTTTTTCCTTCAAGAATTTGAGGATTCTAAAAATTTGCAAACAGGCCGTAGGCGGTCGAAATCGGATGCAGATTTTTGTGCTGAACATTTTGATATATTATACATTTTTTCTCACATCGTATGCAAAAGTTATAGCCGTTTTACTTTTTCCCTACACATTTTGCAAAACATGTCCAAATTTAAATTTTTTAATTTTCCTAACTAGTAGATGTAGTAATATAACTACATCTCGAAGAATTTTATTTTTTGAAGTTCTTATCATTTTCTTTTGTATTTTTGATAACTGAAATGTCGATACACAAGGGGGTAGACTTTGAGACACGAACCCCTTTAGTCCCGGTTTGAGACACGAACCGGGACTAAAGGGCATCGCACCCTTTAGTCCCGATTCATGTCTCAAACCGGGACTAAAGGTCTCATTTGAACCGGGACGAATGCCTTTAGCCGCTTGAACCGGGATTAATGCTCACATTAGTCCCAGTTCGTAATGCAACCGGGACTAATGTGTATATTGAGCTATGACCAAAGCCCTGTTTTCTACTAGTGAACCTCCACTCACACAAACACACACAACCCTCAAAACCATTGGTAGGTCGCCGCCATCGCCGGCGCCTCCATCCTCAACCTCTGCCTGTGTGCCGGGGAGCTCGAGGAGTAAATGGCAAAAAAGAGGTTTATTGTGGCCTTTTCGCCCAACGCCGGCAAGGTGGCCACCGAGGTGTCCCCGTCGTCCTCCGCGGGCCCGATCCGCCGTCGCCGGTCCGCCAATCCACCCACCGCCGCGCCCCCACGTCCCCCGGACCCGGCAACCAACGAAGTCCTACCTCGGGGTCCAGCAGCGGTGGTGGGGGACGTGGGTCGTCGAGATTACAGATCGAGAGACCCACACCCGCCGGTGGCTCGGTAGCCTCCACACGGCCAAGCTCGCGGCCATGGAGTACGACCGCTGGCAGGTCTGCTACCACGGAGTGGCGGCTAGGCTCAATTTCCCCTTCGGCACACGTCCGGTCGACCTCGTTCCGCCGGAGCCAGGGGTGGTGAGCTCAGCTATGGCGCGGGAGGACCGCGAGGCGTGGGAGCGCCTCGAGGACGAGGCCGCCGACGAGGCCTACATGCAAGAGCTCCGCCGGCAGCACCCAGAGCTCGTGGAGGCGAAGTGGGCGATCTTTGTCTGCACGGAGGGTGGCGAGGTTATTTCTCTCTCCTCCGATGACGAGGTCGAAGGCGGCGAGTGCGGCGGCGCGGAGGGCAGCGAGGTTATCGCCCTCTCCTCTGATGACAAGGTCAAAGGCAGCGACGACGGCGGTGCGGAGGGCGTCGAGGTGGGCCCCGAGGACGAGGAGATCGACATCGATGAGTGGAGGAGTGCCTTACCCGACGACCTCGATGACGGTACTGGCCCGAACCCGGCTCGCAGCACACCGTACATGATGAGGAAGGATTGGCTCGACCTCTAATTCGACCGAAAGTAGTACAGCTTAGTTTAAATTTATGTTTTATTTTTGGTTATGCAAAACTATCTATGTTTATGTTTGAATGCATGCTACTTTCGGTTGAACCTGCTTTGAACTTGATCAAATTGAAGTTTACAACCTTAAGTTTAGGCGATCGACTACAAAAGGCCAAAAATTGTTGGAGTATATATATATATATATATATCCACTAAGGGTTTTAGTCCTTTAACTTTGTAAGGATCACCTAGAGATGTCCTTATGACTTGTTTATTTCAGTTCTTCACAATGTGATGTTCTATATGTGCAACTATTTGTCGTGCAGTTCAATTTCATCAATAACAGTTTCAACAATACCACTGTGAATTACGATATTTGGTTGTTGTGAAGGATATTGCAGTTAACATGCCTTTTCGTTTTTCAATTGTTGTTTAGAAACATGCATTGTACTGAATGACTAAATATGCAATCCCAGGCTACATAGCAACAAGAGTGTTACCTTAATGTTCTGATGATGTCTAGATATACGTGTAATAAAATCTTATATAATGGGATGGGTGGAGTGTTGTACTACATCACTTTTTAATTGTTGTTTAGCTTCTAATATTAAATTGGTGCTTTAAGTACATATATCATTGCCAAAGATCCACAATTCGACCCTTTCTGCATATGGGGAAATGAGATATTCATGAACCAGCATCAAGTGAGGAAATGATAAAGATTGTTATTAAAACGGGTCAAAAGATGTCAATCGAACTATTTGTTTACACTTTATGCAAGACAACAGTGAACTGCGGGATTGTAAGTAAGAACCCTGTAGCCTTCTTTTTACTGCCCGTAATGAGTTGTGTTAGATGACAATATGTGAAGCTGTTTTCTTTTGAAGTGGATCCTGAAGCAGTTTACTCAAGATTACCTCTCAAACTACATTATTGGCGGCCGGCCAGCACAAGGGGTTGGACTAGAGTCCTGCATGCCTTCTGCATCCAGGAGAGCACAATAGGGCCATTCTGCTTCACCTTGTTCAGCAACTGGAATGTCTGTCGCATTTTTCCTTACCATCGGTAATAGTACAAGTATAGAACCCTGGTACATCATTCTTTATTTTGTGCTTATGTAATTCTTAAACATATGTACATGTGAATTGAATAATGCATTGGTTGTTTGAACCTGATGCATATGAATAAAGCTATAGCCTACTTTCAAGTTTAAATTAGGTACAATTTTAAATAGCCGCTATTAAATTAGGGAGAAATTACGTTGTGCAGGTCATTACGGCACACACGGTTGGTAAAACACAAACATTTGCGATATACACCATAAACCGAGACGGTTCACAGAGAGGAAACGTGTGCAAGCATGCACACAATTTTCGTTTGCAAAGCATGTGTGATGTCAGACACTATCACATACGGTGCGGGAAAACTAAATGTGTGTGATTGTCTACCTAACGTACACGGTTTATAATCCTGAACTGTTTGTGATGTGCCAGGCATCATAAAACTCCCGTGCCAAGAATCTACCTGGAAAACTCCCGTGCCTGGAATCTGCCTAGTTTTAGACAGAACCACAAAACTTCAATTGTGATGGCAATGCGAGCACAAACGAGTAGCAAGGATGAAGCGTTTGGGATATTCGAGATATCAAAAAAGGTTATATAGGGACAACTGTATGCATGAAGGCTCGCTATCCCTGACGGTTTCTAGGTCGTGTGGGAAGGACGCCCCTATCGCCCACACTCACTTGGCGACGGTTCCAAATGCCGTCGCGTAAAGGGGCTAAAAACCGTTTGTTTAGGACCGACGCGCACAAGGGATACCAAGCAACAATCCCCCGAAACATTTACGGACATAGAGCTTCGAGCAAAGAGATCGAAATCCACGGGTTTGAGAGCAAGAACACGAGAGAGAGAGAGAGCAATGGAGTATTTTTCTAGAGGTAAGTGATGACGTGATGTGAAGGGATAAGTGAGGGGGCCTGTCTGTGTCAAAACCGGCGGATCTCGGTAGGGGGTCCCGAACTTTGCGCCTAAGGCGGATGGTAATAGGAGGCAGGGGACACGATGTTTTACCCAGGTTCGGGCCCTCTTGATGGAGGTAAAACCCTACGTCCTGCTTGATTTATTCTTGATGATATGAGGATTACAAGAGTTGATCTACCATGAGATCGGAGAGGCTAAACCCTAGAAGCTAGCCTATGGTATGATTGTATGCTGTCCAACGGACTAAAACCATCTAGTTTATATAGACACCAGAGGGGGCTAGGGTTACACAAGGTCGGTTACAAAGGAGATATACATATCCGTATTGCCTAGCTTGCCTTCCACGCCAAGTAGAGTCCCATCTGGACACAAGACGAAGTCTTCAATCTTGTATCTTCATAGTCCAATAGTCCGGCCAAAGGATATAGTCCGGCTGTCCGGAGACCCCCTAATCCAGGACTCCCTCAGTAGCCCCTGAACCAGGCTTCAATGACGATGAGTCCGGCGCGCAGTGTTGTCTTCGGTATTGCAAGGCGGGTTCCTCCTCCGGATACACCACAGAAGAATCTGAATACAAGGATAGTGTCCGACCCTGCAAAATAAGTTCCACATACCACCGTAGAGAGAATAATATTTCCACAAATCTAATCTGCTGACATGTTTTGGCAATCATGACATCATGCCGTGGCCCGGTGATTATTCGAACCGTTTCTTTTAACTAGCCCCGCACATAACGCGAGGCAGTTTCTTGACACGTCTTGTCAAAGCAGAGATAGTGTCCCCCTTATCATGGGATTCTCATCAATACGGGTGTGGGTAACCCAACCACACCATCAATTACGGCGCTTGGGGGATAAGCGAGTTTTACCAGGCTAGTGGGGGCGCATAATTTTGGCTGCCCTTATAAGGGGATAAGGTTTAACCTTTTTCTACCCACGCCTTCTTCCTCCTTGCTTATCCATTCTTGCGCACTCGAGCTCTAACGCCCAAGTCCACATCCTTCTCCTCAACCTTCCCCAAACATGTCCGGAGCGGGAGGCAAATGGATGGCTTCCTCCGTTACGGAGGGACACATCAAGAAGCTACACGGAGCCGGATACTTAGCCGCGAATATTGCGAATCGGCTGCCCACTGTGGGGCAGATCATTCCTACCGCTGAACTTCACGAGAGGGTAGTTTTCCTCCACCACTTCCTCTGCGGACTGGGGTTTCCCCTCCATTCATTCGCCCGTGGTCTCATGTTCTACTACGGGCTGGACTTCCATGATCTGGCCCCGAACTTCATCCTCAACATTTCGGCGTTCATCGTCATGTGTGAGGCTTTCCTCCGCATCCAGCCCCACTTCGGCCTGTGGTTAAAGACCTTAAATATCAAGCCGAAGGTGGTGGGAGGCCAACAAGTGGAATGGGGCGGTTCCATGGTGGGCAAGATGCCCAATGTTATATGGCTTGAAGGCTCCTTTGTGGAGACCATAAAGGGGTGGCAATCGGCGTGGTTCTACATCACCGAGCCGCGCGACACCAAATGGGTGGTGGCCCCCGAGTTCCGATCTGGAATCTCCACGCGGCTCACCTCCTGGAAAGAGAAGGGCCTATCCTGGGGTTCATCGGTGGAGCTGGACGGACTCCAGAAATGTATCCGGAATATGGCAAGCAAGAAGCTCAAGCTTGTCAACATAGTCCAGGTCATGCTCATCCGCCGGATCCTCCCGTGTCAACAACGGGATTTCAACTTGTGGGAGTTCGACCCGGCCCAGCACCAGACTCTGAGCAAGCTCTTCGACACGATGCACAAGGATGTCTGGAGGGTCTTGTTCAAGGGCGCCGAGGTCCCTCCCTCTCTCACCGAGGACTGCGGGCTAAGCGCGAAGCGCCTAGCGCATTTGGTGAGTTCTATACATCCGGTAGGATATTTATTTCCCCTAGCTTAACCATGTGCGGGGTCTGAGCTCCATTCCTTTGACAGGACTGGGTGGAGACGTCGGGGCAGATTAACTATCCGGCCCATCTGCCCGAAGACAGTGCGGACGCTCCCCTGACGGAGATGCTGACTCCGGCTCCTTACAAGGTGCCGGAGAAGACCAAGAAGGCCAAGGGAACCCGAAAGAGTTCCTGCACCAGGTGTTATCGCACTCATTGTCCGATAACTCCACGACGCACTCCTCCCCCGAAGACGAGGAGGAAGATGAAGATGCTCCCCCTCCAGTTGGGGAAGACAAGAAAAGGAAGGCCGCCCCAACCGGGGGGGCGAAGGGTCCAAGAAGGGAAGGACTCTCCTTCCGGACTACTCCACCACCGCTGCCGAAGGCGAAGACAAGTGGCTGCTCAGGGCTAAGCCCCCTGGCGAAGTCGTAAGTATTCGGATACCAGAGTAACTCATAGCATACCCTTGTCGCACTACTTCTCCTAATGCCAAATTATGATCATGCAGACTACCCCGAGCCCGTATCGACGTATCCTCGTCGGACGGCTCCCTGGACTCGTCGGATATAGATAGCGATCCACTTCCGACCGCCACCTCCCCGTGCCCTACGGACAATGCCGAGGTATTGTCTCAAGAGGCATGGGGTCGAGGGGAGACAATCTCGGAGGCGCCTCAAGGCGACCTTCGGACTCCAGGAGCAGAGGGAGTAAGGCTCCCGAGGGCTCCGAGTTCGGCCCTCAGCCGAACACCGCGCCGGAACCCCCAGTGGTTCCGGACTCGGGTAGGCGGCCTCCTTCCAAAAGGGGCAAGATGCCTGTGCCAGTGACCTCTGCCCATCCCGGGGCACCGGACAATCTGCTGGGAGCGATTCGCAGCGCTTCCATCGACGAAGAGCACCGCACTATTATGAGTGCGGTGATCCAGAAGGTTCAGTCCGCCAAGAGCGGACTGACTGAAGCATGTGCCAGCCTTCTAACAGGCTTTGAGGTAAGTATTTGAAATATAGGAAAAATATTACCGCATAGACAGTAGCCCCTGATGCTCTGTTCGGTGTTCACAAAGAAAAGCCGAACAGAGGATCAAACAATATCGCAGGAGTCTAGTATAAGTATGTCTATATGCGTATGCAGGCTTCGTTGCTGGCCTCTGCCGCACAGACTACGGAGGTCGCCGCACTGAAGTAGGACCTCAAAGGGTCCAAGGAAGAGCTCGGCCTTGCCAAGAGGCAGCTCGAGGAGAACAAAGGTAAGTAGTACCTAGTCTATGGATATATATAAAAAGAATGCGATTGCAAAATGACAGGATCATCGTAAATTTGCCAGGCGCCATGACCGAGGTGGCGACCCTGAAGCAAGCGCTATCCGAGGCCGAAAACAAAGCGGCCAAGGAGCGCACTGAGCGAGAAAGGCAGGAGGCACGGTTGGGCGAGGTGCAGCAAGAGCTCCACGCTCTTGTGACGAAGCACGAGGTGTTGGAGCTTGACTTGAACACGCGAGAGTCCGAGCTTGCCGCGGCCCTCGAGAGCGCAAAGAATGCTAAGGCCAAAGCCCAAAAGGCCCTCCAGGAGATTGATGCGATGAAGAAGATAGCGGCGGGTATGGCATTCTATATGCAAAACAAACATGTGAAAGTAAATTACTTGTTACTTACCCGAATCCGGAGCTCTCCAGGAGCATTCGCAGATTTGCCCCACGGCGTGTCGGATGCCGCACAGTTTTACCAAGCCAAGGAGGGAAGCTCAACGGAGAAGCTGTTCTGGTCTCAGTATACTTAGGCCAAACACCCGATGCCTCTGAGCGACGAGCTGGATCAACTGGCCGAGCTGCACAAGGTGGCCGAACAGGCCATGAAGGGCTTTATAGTCCAGATGTGGCCTGGTGACTCCCTTCCCAACAGCTACTTTGGCCTGGTGAGGTGGCTTGTGGATGCCTGCCCACGGCTGGAAGTCATCAAGCGGTCCGTCTGCATCGAAGGTGGACGCCGTGAAGCTGCTGAAGGAAGGGCCGCCGCAGGGCAAGGAGCATCACCACCCCGAGATATATTATGAGTGTGTCCTGAAGGGTGCTCGTGTTGTAGCGGACGAGTGTGCGAAAGATGTAATATTTGAATAAACTTGCTCGTGTAATCCTGTATTATGAAAACTTGTTCATATGCTCTATGCAACGCTTGTCTGAATTTAAAATATTACCTTCTGTTCGGCTGTTTATCAAATCTGAGAGGGCCAGTCGTTGGCTTCTGCCCTCACTCCACGAGTGCTGGGGTGTTCGGGATAAACGTGAGCAATCTTGTTCCCATTTTTGGGTCCTTCGAGGGAGGTGCTCAGCACAACGAACAAGGCAATCGGACTATAATCCGTTATCACTCTCACTTAGCCATAGAATTCTATAATTTTAATTTTGGCGAAGCCCCTAGTATTCGGAAGGCCGAATTCGGGGCGCAATACACGCCTTAAGCCGGACAGGGCCGACTCCTCGCTCTAAGCGGCATAAGTCTTTAGGGACTTGAAACCTCTCGAACAGCGACCAGTCTCTCGCCTTATCATGACAGTCAGTTTTAGCTTTCTCTACTGAGGTGCTTAGCCCAGCAGAACCTGGGCACAATCGCAGTAGTTCTCCTAGTGCTACCTTAGCCAATATAGCGGAACGTAAGGTACCAAAATATGGGAGTCGGGTAAACCCAACTATTGACCCAAGACATGATTCGAAGCTGATGCATATAATGCTATAAGTTCGGGGTGCCGCACTGTCGAAAGTGTTCGGACTTCTCACGCCGTATTATGGGGTATGCTTAAGCCCCTAGCGTATTGGCCGTACCAGATTGTACGGGTGCTAGATTTCATGAACAAACATATATATATATATAGAGAGAGAGAGAAAGGAAGAATGCAATAATAGTCTTAATGCTATGCATCGTTTATTCAAAAAGGTGCGTTAAAGCAGAATGGTACAAGTAGTGCGATAAGCAAAAAGTGGGACTGTTTGACATGTCCCTTCCAAGGGCAAGCTGAGGAATAGTATTAAAGCAAATATTTCACTCGTTATCGTAATCCACCTAGGAGTTCCGTGGTGTGATTTAGCTTTCTGCCTCCTTGGTTGCTGCAGCATGTGTTCGGCAATCATGCTGCCGGACAGGGTTTCCAGAGATTGAAGTCCTGAAAGAGAAAAATAACAAGGCGGGAAGCCCCTAGTGCGGTTTAAGCCGCGACTTGGAGGGTGCCGCAGTCGTGCCCCCTCCCCACCTGTGCCCATGGTATTTTTAATGTGTAATTATGTACGCGTGGCACGGATTTCGCCGTTTGGCTGGGAACGGGGTCGGAACATGTCAGGCGGCCCTGTTGCCGATTACTCCGGGCGCGCTTGAAGGTGTCCGGGTCATTAATCGCCGAACTAGTGGATTGCCTTAAGAGGCTGCTTTGCGCTTCTGCTGCGAGGGCCGCAGTGTGCTCCTCCGTGCGGAGAGAGCGCTATGTGTTTCCATTGACTGTGATGACCCCCCGAGGTCCTGGCATCTAGAGCTTGAGATATGCATAATGCGGTACCACATTGAATCTCGCAAATGCGGTTCACCCGAGCAGTGCATGGTAGCCACTGCGGAACGGGACTATGTCAAAGATTAATTCTTCGCTTCGGAAGTTATCCGGAGATCCGAAGACCACTTCCAGTGTTACTGAGCCTGTGCAATGGGCCTCTACACCTGGTATGACACCTTTAAAGGTCTTTCTTGTGGGTTTGATCCTTGAGGGGTCTATAACCATTTTGCGCACTATGTCCTGATAAAGCAGGTTCAGGCTGCTGCCGCCGTTCATTAGGACTCGAGTGAGGTGAAATCCATCAATGATTGGGTCTAGGACCAGTGCGGCGAATCCACTATGACGGATACTAGTGGGATGGTCCCTGCGATCGAAGGTGATCGGACAGGAGGACCATGGGTTGAACTTTGGGGCGACTGGCTCCAACGCATATACGTCCCTGAGCACACGCTTCCGCTCCCTCTTGGGGATGTGGGTTGTGTATATCATGTTCACCGTCCGCACTTGTGGGGGGAACCTCTTCTGTCCTCTGGTGTTCGCCTGCCGAGGCTCCTCCTCGTCATCTCTATGTGACCCCTTATCTTTGTTTTCAGCATTTAACTTGTCGGCCTGCTTGAACACCCAACAATCCCTGTTGGTGTGGTTGGCTGGCTTGTCGGGGGTGCCGTGTATTTGGCACGAGCAATCGAGTATACGGTCCAAACTGGACCGGCCCGGAGTGCTTCTTTTGAATGGCTTTTTCCGCTGACCAGTTTTTAGAGCCTTTGAATCCGGCATTGACTGCCATATCCTCGGTATTGTCGCTGTTAATGCGGCGCTTATGTTTGTTGCGACGTGACCTGCCATTGCCATCCTTGGTATCCGAAGTACCATGGTTCTTTGATATGTTATTGCTGCGAGCCAGCCTGCTATCTTCTCTCGCACAAAAGCGGGTCATGAGTGTCGTGAGGGCTGCCATAGATTTTGGCTTTTCCAGGCCAAGGTGCCGGGCGAGCCACTCGTCGCGGATGTTGTGCTTAAAAGCTGCTAGGGCCTCTGCATCCGGACAGTCGACGATTTGATTTTTCTTTGTTAGGAACCGTGTCTAGAATTGCCTAGCCGATTCCTCTTGCTGCTGAATTATGTGGCTCAATTCATCAGCATCTGGGGGTCGCACGTAAGTGCCCTGGAAGTTGTCGAGGAATGCGGCTTCCAGATCCTCCCAACGGCCAATGGACTCTGCTGGCAAACTATTGAGCCAATGCCGAGCTGGTCCTTTGAGCTTGAGTGGGAGGTATTTGATGGCGTGTAGATATATTATTCGTTTTTTTCCGACATCGTATGCAAAAGTTATAGCCGTTTTACATTTTCCCTACACTTTTTGCAAAACATGTCCAAATTGTAGTTTTTAAATTTTCCTAACTAGTAGATGTAGTAATATAACTACCTCTCGAAGGATTTTATTTTTTGAAGTTTTTATCATTTTCTTTTGATTTTTTCAGAACTGAAATGGCGACACACGGGGGGGGGGGTAGAGTTTGAAAGTTGCCCTATAGTGCCAGTTTGTGTCACAAACCGGTACTATAGGTCAGACCCCTTTAGTACCGGTTCATGGAACGAACCGGTACTAAAGGTTAGACCTTTAGTACCGGTTCGTGCCACGAACCGGTACTAAAGGTGATCGTGGGGCCCACCTTCGATCCGTTCATTAATGCAAATCCGTTCGAACCAGCACTAATGGTACCATTAGTACCGGGCCAAAATCAAACCGGCACTAATGTGCTTCACGTTTGACCCTTTTTCTACTAGTGAGATCATCACCGTGGGCCATGTGGATATGCAGGAGGAAATCCTTGATCCATACCGCAGGATCTATTGTGCCGTCGTATGATTCTATATTTACGGGTTTGAAACCCTCTGGGATTTGATGATCCATTACTTCGTCTATGAAGCATAGGGGGTGTGCGGCGCCTCTGTACTGGGCTATGTCACGACACAGCTCGAATGGGTCTTGCCCGTTGTGTTCGGCCCGGCCGGACTTACTTTTACTGTATTCGGCATGACAATTATCGTCTCTCATAGTGACGCGCCCTCGTGATCCATAGATTGATCTTGCATGTTTTTGTTTGTCCTCCAATACGTCTCGCAAGTCTGGAATATTTCCCCATGCCTTTTTATTTGAATGGCGTCGGGGTGCGGGCTGAGCTTTTGGCTGGAATGCCTCTCTGTCGCGGCCACGAGGTGGCCGATCAACAGCTTTTGGCTGGATGTAGTTTTCGGTGGTTCCTCCTCCAGTCGGAGTAGCAACCTGCACTTTGGGTAACTCTTGGAGGGGTGTTCGAGTTTATATTCCTCGGCCACCAGGACTTCAGTCCAGCTGTCAGCTAGCAAATCTTGATCAGCTTGAAGCTGCTGCTGCTTATTCTTAAGGCTATTTTCCGTGGCTATAAGCCGGCGCATGAAGCACTCTTGTTCGACGGTATCCTCTGGCAGGACGAATTCGTCATCGTCGAGGCTTGCCTCGTGTTCGGAGGGAGGCATGTAATTATCATCCTCCGCCTCTCCATCTGCCGCTCTCTCAGGAGGGATGGCTCCTCCATCCTCCAGCTCTAAATCTTGCTGGAGGGGATTGTTGTTGTCTTCGACACTGTCCGGAGTGCTATTATCTCCGGTGCCGGTATCACCACTTTTGCCTTGGCGGGACTTAGAGCGGCGCCGCTGACGCCGGCGCTTGGGTTGCTTTTTGCAGGGGTCATCCTCCGTTGTCTCGTCGCCATTGCCTTCTCTGGGTGTGTCCTCCATGTATATATCGTATGATGAGGTGGTTGTCCAGTGCCCTGTGGGCAGTGGTTCCCCTTTCTCTCCCGCATCGTCGTCCATACCGTCGATGTCTTCGGAGTCGAAGTCGAGCATGTCGGTTAAGTCGTCGAAAGTGGCTACTAGGTGGGTGGTGGGTGGGCGGAGAATTTCTTCATCATCCGCATCCCAATCCTGCCGGACATAGTTCGGCCAGGATCCTCCTAACAAGGAGAGAGACCTTAATGAGTTCAGTATGTCGCCGAAGGGCGAGTGCTAAAAAATATCCGCGGAGGTAAACTCCATGATCGGTGCCCAATTGTATTCGATAGGAACGGGCGCAGGCGGTTCGTAGTCCGTGGCCGAAGAAGGATCCGACAGTTTGGCAACACAGCTCTCGTGAAGGGTAAGGTCGATATTCGGCTCGATCACCGCTGAGGATACGGCCTCCGTGACGGGGTCTATCCACCCGTCTGTGGACGGCGCAACTGGATCCGAATTGAGGCTCGGAGTGGCTGCCGGTGCGATCTTCTGAACACTGTCCGATGGTAGAGCTAAATCATACTCATCGTGACCGCGTGGCGCACAAGGCAGGGGCTCGAATCCGTCGAAGATCAAGTATCCGCGGATATCGGCCGTGTAGTTTAAGCTTCCAAACCTGACCTGGTGGCCAGGGGCGTAACTTTCGATCTTCTCCAGATGGCCAAGCGAGTTAGCCCGCAGTGCGAAGCTGCCGAACACAAAGATCTGTTTGGGGAGAAAAGCCTCACCCTGGACTGCATCGCTATCGATGATCGTAGGAGCCATCAAGCCTAACAGCGACGACACAGAGGAACTCTCAATGAAAGCACCAATGTCAGTGTCAAAACCGGCGGATCTCGGGTAGGGGGTCCCGAACTGTGCGTCTAAGGCGGATGGTAACAGAAGGCAGGGGACACGATGTTTTACCCTGGTTTGGGCCCTCTTCATGGAGGTAAAACCCTACGTCCTGCTTGATTTATTCTTGATGATATGAGTATTACAAGAGTTGATCTACCACGAGATCGGAGAGGCTAAACCCTAGAAGCTAGCCTATGGTATGATTGTATGTTGTCCTACGGACTAAAACCCTCCAGTTTATATAGACACCAGAGGGGGCTAGGGTTACACAAGGTCGGTTACAAAGGAGGAGATATACATATCCGTATTGCCTAGCTTGCCTTCCACGCCAAGTAGAGTCCCATCCGGACACGAGACGAAGTCTTCAATCTTGTATCTTCATAGTCCAATAGTCCGGCCAAAGGATATAGACCGGCTGTCCGGAGATTTTTCAATAACATTAATACCATTCACTTGGAATTATTTCTTCGGAAGGTGCACCATATGCTCATTACCATTCATATGAAATGTGACCTTGCTTTTATTGCAATCAATAACAGCCCCTGCAGTATTCAAGCAGGGTCTACCAAGGATAATCGACATGTTGTCGTCCTCGGGCATCTCAAGTATAACAAAGTCCGTCAAAATAGTAACATTAGCAACAACAACGGGCACATCCTCACAAATACCGATAGGTATGGTAGTTGACCTGTCAGCCATATGCAAAGATATTTCAGTAGGTGTGAGTTTATTCAAATCAAGTCTTTTATATAGAGAGAAAGGCATAACACTAACACCAGCTCCTAAATCACATAAAGCAGTTTTCACATAATTCTTTTTGATAGTGCAAGGTATAGTTGGTATTCCCGGATCTCCAAGTATTTTAGGTACTCAATCCTTGAAAGTATAATTAGCAAGCATGGTGGAGATTTCAGCTTCCGGTATTTTTCTCTTATTGGTGATGATGTCTTTCATATACTTTGCATAAGGAGGCATTTTAAGGATATCAGTCAAGTGAGTACGCAAAAAGACTGGCCTTAGCATTTCAGTAAAGCGTTCTTTTTTGAACCCACGGTTCTCTTTATTTACCGTGTTTTCTAGCAACAAAGTCTCTTTTATCATATCTTTTATTTTTCGGTTGTGGGTTATCAAGATCAACTGGTGGTTCTATCTCAACATCATTGTCTGGTTTTTCATTATTTGGTTGACTATCTTCATGAACCTCATCATTAACTTTTTCATTATCATAAGGTGAGTGTTCACTACCAGGTTAAGTCTCAGCATCAGAGATAGAAAATTCATTATCATTATTAAGAGGTTTCTCTACTTCAGGTTCACTACAAGAATGGAAAGTCCAATCATTTTTCTTTTTCCTTTTATTTCTAGAAGGACTAGGTGTAGTGGTGTTGTTCCTTTGGGAATCATGTTCAATTCTTTTTGGGTGTCCCTCAGGATAAAGTGGTTCCTGAGTCATTTTACCTCCTTAGTTGCAACTCTAACAGCAAAGTCATGTATATTATTATTCATTTCATCTAGCAACTCTCCTTGATATTTAGCAACTTGTTCTAACTGGGTTTGTACCATAGAAACATGCTTTCCAACACCTCTAACAACATTTGAGATTCTAAATAACAAGTCACTCAAGCGAGCAATCATATTAGAATTTTATTTCCATTGTTTCATAATAGTTGCTTTGAAGTGATCTTGTTTTCTAATATAGTTTTCAAACTCATAAAGGCATTGGCTAGGGTGCATATTGTGAGGATTGTCATTTTCATTGAACTTCATTAGAGAATTTACCTCTGCCACCTTATGAAGTGATGGTGTATTAAGCCCATGTATTTCTTCAATAGGAGGTAAATTTTTAACATCCTCAACTTTAATACCTTTTTCCTTCATGGATTTCTTTGCCTCTTGCATATATTTAGGACTGAGATATTATATACCCCTCTTCTTCAGAGTGGGTTTAGGAAGATTACAATCACCATAATTTTTCAATATGTTATTCAATAATTCTTCAGCTTGACCAACAGTTTGTTCCCTGAAAACACAACCAGCACAGCTATCTAGGAAATCCCTAGAAACATCGCTTAGTCCATTATATAAGATATCAAGTATTTCATTTTTCTTAAGAGGATGATCAGGTAAAGCATTAAGTAATTGGCAAAGCCTCCCCCAAGGTTGTGGGAGACTCTCTTCTTAATTTGCACAAAGTTAATTATTTCCTACGAGGCAGCTTGTTTCTTATGAGCAGGGAAATATTTTTCAGAGAAGTAACAAATCATATCCTAGGGACTACGCACACAACCAGGAGCGAGAGTATTGTACCAAGCTTTAGCATTACCCTTTAATGAGAACGGAAATAATTTGAGAATAAAGTAATAACGAGTCTTCTCATCATGAGTAAAAAGGGTGGCTATGTAATTCAACTTAGTAAGATGTGCCACAACAGTTTCAGATTCATGACCATGGAAAGGATCAGATTCAACCAAAGTAATTAACTCTGGGTCGATAGAGAATTCATAATCCTTATCATCAATAAAGATAGGTGAAGTAGCAAACTTAGGATCATATTGCATTCTAGCATTTAGAGATTTTCTTTATACTTGCATAGTAATTTCTCCAGATCATCTCTATCCTTACAAGCAAGAATATCTCTAGTTGTCTCCTCATTCATAACATAACTGTTGGAGATATGCCCTAGAGGCAATCATGTATGATGATATTTCCTATGTGTTTATGAATAAAGATAGTCCTTGGACATTATCAATGATGTGTATCAGCAAGTACGTGACTTGTTTGTGGGACTATGCATTGTATGATGAACATCCTAAAAAGTCCCTAGTCGAAAGGGCTGTGTGGACGCGCAGCCAACTAGACTAGCATATGACACGGTCGATGGCTTGGTCTCACTAGCCATGGTGCATTGGATGCTAACCGGATAATATGGACTCGGAAGGATATGGTCGGATTCGACGTAGTCGGATGCGAGTTGAGATAAGGTCCGAGTAGGACAGACCCAACTATGAGACGCAGCGATATGTCATCTGTAAGTCTCTAGTACAACATACGTTCTATGTCCTAAGACCTGAGATGGCCCAGGTACTCGGGATGGTAACACACTTGCTTTGGGCCAAACAAACGCTACTCCGTGATTGGGTAGTTACAAAGGTAGGTTTATGGCTTGTCCAGACCCATGCTGCGAGACATGGTTTAGCAAGATGGGATTTGCCCCTCCGATCAGGAGAGATATACTCTGGTCCCCTTGAGGGAGTCCTGGACTAAGGGGTCCCCGGGCGTCCGGCCTGTTAGCCATGGGCCGGACTGATGGGCTGTGAAGATACGAAGACCGAGGACTGCACCCGTGTCCGGATGGGACTCTCTTTGGCGTGGAAGGCAAGCTTGGCAATCGGATATGTAGATTCCTTTCTTTGTAACCGACCTTGGGTAACCCTATATCCTCCCGGTGTCTATATAAGCCGGAGGACTTAGTCCGGAGGGAGAGATATTCATTACCATAGTCATACATGCTAGACATATAAGGTTTAGCCATTACGATCTCGAGGTAGATCAACTCTTGTAATACTTGTATTCATCAATATCAATCAAGCAGGACGTAGGGTATTACCCCCATAGAGAGGGCCTGAACCTGTGTAAACATCGTGTCCCTTGTCTCCCGTTACCATCGACCTTAGACGCACAGTTCGGGACCCCCAACCCGAGATCCGCCAGTTTTGACACCGACATTGGTGGTTTCATTGAGTGTTCCACTTTGTCGTCGACGAAAGGTTCGATGACCCCTTCAATCGTCGATAGTGACACTGTCCAAGGAGAAACCTTCCTCCCCGGACAGATCTTCGTGCTCATCGGCTTCGCACTGCGGTCCAACTTGTTTGGCCACCTGGAGCAGATTGATAGCTACGCCCATGGCCATCAGGTCAGATTTGGGAGTTTGAACTATGTTGCAGACATCCGTGGAGATTTGATCTTCGACGGATTCGAGACCATGGCGACCGCTCCCGGTCACCTTGACGAACATGACCTAAATCTGTCGTCGGACCGCATCTAGGAGATAGCTCCTGTGACCACTCCGGCCTTAGATACAGAGCATACTGTGGCATCCAAGGATTGGAGGTTCAACCCCAACACGGAGGCGACAGACTCCCCGGTGTTGGAGCCTGCACATGGACTTAATCTCACGCAATACTCGTGTCACCGGAACTCCGAACTCTTCTCTGGGTATAAGTTCCGAACCATGCGAGTCCACGGATGCCGAACTTGATCGTTTATCGATCTTCGAGTTCAGCACCGCAAACATCTTCCAGCACTCGCCCTTGGCTGATGTGCTGAACTCATTAAAGAACTTGTCCTTGGCGGGGGACTCACAGCCGAACTATGTACGGTTCGAACTATAGGATGATGATGGGGAATTTTGCTTCCCACCCGCCACCCACTTCATAGCCACTGTCAAGGATTTAACCGACATGCTTGACTATGGCTCCAAAGACATCGCCAGTACGAATGACGATGCCGACAAGGAGCAAGGACAAAACCCGCCATTCATGGGATGACGGACTACCACTTCTTCCTATGACGTATACACGATGGACACATCGGGAAAAACTAACAACGATGACAAAGAGGATCCGGTTGAGGATAAACCTCCTGAGATACAGCCCAAGCGCCAACTTCCTCGACACCGCTCTAAGTCACGTCGTTCCAAAGACTGCAGTACATGCACCGGAAAAAATAATACTCCGGATGATGCCGAAAATAATGAAGACCCCGTCAAGGCAACTTCCGAACAGGGGGAACGGGATAGTGGGCAAGTTAGCCCTGATGAACAGGCCATACACGGAGATTCGGAGGACGGTAATTATCTTCCTCTCTCCGAGGAAGAGGAGTGCCACGGCAATGAGGATTTCATCGTGCCTAAGGAACCTCTCGAGCAGGAGTGCTTCAAACGCCGGCTAATAGCCACTGCAAGGAGCCTGAGAAAGAAGCAGCTACAGCTTCAAGCAGACCAAGATCTGCTCAATGAAATATGGACCGAAGTCCTGGCCGCCGAAGAACACAGCCCTAGTGGCCCAGCCGAAAACTACCCGAAGCGTAGATTGCTAGCTCAGTTCGATGACAAGGCACTGCAGCCCGTACCATCATCGCACAATGCGGCAGGTCGACCACAACTTGCTTTGGATAAAGTGGCAACTCAAGCCAAACACCAGACCGCCCCACCTCTCCGTAAAGGCAAGAACAAAATAGCTTGGGGTTGTACATACATCCTTCGGCAGGACTTGGATAGTAGAGCAAGGAACGCAAGATCGATCTATGGATCGCGAGGACGTGCCTCGACACGCGACGACAGCTACCTATTCGGAAGTGACAAACCTAGTAACGCTCAGGCCGAAAACCGCAAATGGACTCCATCGGAGGTATTTCACAGTGTGGCCCAACATAGAGGCGCCGCACACCCTCTTTGCTTCACAGACGAAGTAATGAAGCATGAATTCCCAGACGGGTTCAAACCCATGAATATCGAATCATACGACGGAACAACGGATCCCGCGGTATGGATCGAGGACTTCCTCCTCCATATCCTTATGGCCCGCGGAGATGACCTTCATGCAATCAAATACCTACCACTAAAACTCAAAGGACCAGCTTGGTACTGGTTAAACAGCCTGCCAGAAAATTCTATTGGCAGCTGGGAAGATTTGGAGGACGCCTTTCGCGATAACTTCCAAGGAACATATGTCCGGCCACTGGACGCCGATGACTTAAGTCACATTGTCCAGCAGCCCAGAGAGTCAGCCAGGAAGCTCTGGACTAGGTTCTTAGTTAAAAAGAACCAAATCGTCGACTGCCCGGACGTGGAAAACCTTGCAGACTTCAAACACAGCGTCCGGGATGAATAGCTTGCACGCCACCTCGGTCAAGAAGGACCGAAATCCATGACTGCCCTTACCGCTCTAATGACTCACTTTTGTGCGGGAGAAGACAGCTGGCTCACTCGTAGAAACAACAGTGCTAGCGACTCGGGCACTTCCGAAATCTGAGACGGCAATGGCAAGCCACGATGAAGGAAACACAACAGTCACAATGATAATGAAAGATCACGCGACACAACGGTCAACGCCGGATTCAGCAATACCAAACCCGGTCAATGGAAAAATCCATTCAAGGCAAACCTAGACGGACCATCCAACCTAGACAGGATATTGGACCGACCCTGCTAGATTCACGGGCAACCCGATAAACCAGCTAATCATACCAACAGAAGCTGTTGGGTCTTGAAGCAGGCCGGCAAGCTCAACGCCGAACACAAGGGGAGGAGGCCGCCAGGCGATAGGGACGACGGAGAGATTCACCAACCAAATACCGGGGGTCAGAAGCAATTTCCCCCCGAGGATCAATCAATCCCGGAGCAGAAATAGCAGTTCGGCTTCCGCTGCCCACTTCATATACCCTCTCAATCTGTACCACGCATACATCACTACGCACTTAAGATACCATGGGCATTGGTGGAAGCACAATACAGACAAGCCGGCAAGCATTCCCGTAACATTTTTATCTACTTTACTTTTTATTTCTAAGGAGAAACATCTAAAACCAACTCCATCGGAGTTCGGATCCGTACACTCACCTACGGGGCTATTTCCGTCAAGGAGTTCCTTCACCGAGGCCAGGCGGCGCAGAAGTGCGACAGGAGGTCCAAAATTACTTTTTATAGACCGCACTCGCTATTTCGAGCCTGTAAAGTGCCTTTTTCCTCCGCCTTCAACTCCTGGCATATCAAATAGCCAGGGTTGCGGCTTTGTTATCTATATACACGATTGGCACATCACTCAGATCCCAGTAAAAATAATCCATTCTTTTCTAAAGGACCGAGTTTTGCCCCTACGGTTGTTTCAAACATACACCTCGGCATAACTTGCCATGGGCTCGGTATGGGAACAAGCGAGTTACCGACAAGACCGAACAGCTCTATAGTGTACTTCCGCGTCGCTAGTTTGGCCTTATATGCATCAGCTCCGAATCTTGTCTTGGGTCAATAGTTGGGTTGCCCGGCTCCTGTGCTTTCTATCCTATGTTCTGCCCTATCGGCTAGGGTAGTAAGGGGAGAACTACTACGATTGTGATTCCGGTTCACCTGGTTAAGCACCTCAGTAGAGAAAGCCGAAAACTGACTGTCATGATGCGGCGAGAGCTGGTCAACCACTCAATGACATTAGAATCTTTAGCGATTCCTCCGTGTCACACGAAGGACCTCTTTCCAGTCAAATATGTAAATACATCGTATGAATAAGCCGCATACATACAAGGGGCTATGTCGTAGACCCACCATAAAACTCTTATGGCTAAGTGAAAGTGTTAACACCCTATAGTCTGGTTGCCTAGTTCGCCACATTAACACCTCCTTCACAGACCAAGACGTTGGGTCAAGAGTGATCAGATGCTTTTTCGAACACCCCCATACTTCCTACGAGGGGGCTAAAGCCGATGACTGGAAAACTTTCAGATCATATCCAAACGGCCGCACAGGAGGAACAAAAACCTTTAGGCAAAATCAAAATATAGACTGATTACCACAATTGTCTTTTACAATTCGTAAAGAATTCACTCGAATATTATGCCTTTCGAACATTGACCCTCTATCAAGCGGGCAGCCTCTAAGATGTCCTCAAAGTATTGCTCTGGTGCGTGATGGTCCTTGCCCTTGGGTGGACCCTGCGCTGCAACATCGACGGCCTTCATCTTCCCCCAGTATGTCTTGACTCGGGCAAATGCCATCCGTGCATCTTCAATGCACGCCGACCGCTTCAGGGCGTCGATACGTGGCACCACATCAGCAAGCCGCCGCACCAAGCGAAAATAGCTATTTGGACTCAGCTTAGTCGGCCACAGCTAAAGTATGACATTCTTCATGGCAGCACCGGACATACTGTGAAGCTCGGCCCATTGGGACATCTGTTCATCCAGCAGCATAGGGCGTTTTGATACGCCGAACTATGACCAGAAAAGCTTCTCCGTTGCATACCCCTCTTGCGCTTGGTAAAACTGCGCCGCATCGGATGAACTCTTCGGCAGGTCCAGAAACACGTCTGGAGAACTCCACACTTGCTTAAGCTGAGCATAATTCGGATCGCCGAACCTAGTCTGTAATTAAAAAGGGCTTACCAGCCGCAATCTCCCCAGCTTGCCGGATCTCCTCACGGGCTGCTCTGGATTCAGACCGCACTTCTCTTACCTCTCATAAGGCCTTCTCAAGTTCAGCCGTTTTGGCTTCATTTTCCTTCTCAAGAAGTTCACAGCAGCTAGCAGCATTTTTTAGTTCGAGCGCCATCGTGGATATCTTCTCCTCATCTTTGTGCCGAGCATCTTGTTCGGCCTTTAACTCAGCCGATGCCTTTTCGGCAGCCGCGCTACTAAACTGGGCCTGCTCCTTGGCCCGGGCCAGCTCCGCCCGAAGAATTTCAACGGTGGCGGCACCATCTGCAGCCATGCATATTCCAGTATATAACCTTTAGTGTCATGCTTATATACCAAAAATATATGTGAAGGGACTGCCCCGAATACATACATTGCGCCTCGTCAAGACAGATATTGATTAATGCAATGTCATCCCCGGCCACATCAAGCTTCCTCTGTAGCTCGGCAATATCCGTAGTCTGGTAAGTAGCCAGGGGGAAGGCAGCCTGTGTTCAAGTTAATCAGATTACTCCTTGAATATTTCTTCTTGATCCTCCGTTCGCCTCCCATGGGAAGCCAACCCGAGTCTCAGGGGCTACTACCTATACACAGGTGCATCTTTGCAAATAAAATATAGTTGAAAACATTACATCACAAACCTCGAAGCCTCTTAGTAGCCCCACGAAGGCCTCATTCAATCCGCTTTTCGCGGACAGGATCTCTTCGACCACCTTGCCCATCAAGGTACGATGTTCCTCTGAGGCGGACGCCTGTCGCAGCATGTTCGTCAATATATCCGGCGCCTCTGGGTCTTCGGAGGCTGATGTAGGAATATGGCCTCCCTTTGAAGGGATCCGTTCATTCGTATCCGGCTGTAGATCGGACTGTTCGGGGCCTTCATTGTTGGTCCCCGGACCCTGGGCCACTGAAGTGTCACCTTCAGGTAATGTCTTCATCATCCCTCACACCACCTGTTGGTCGCGGGAGACCCTCCGCGACGACACCTCGAAGTCGTCCACCCTATTGGGCGGAGAGGCCGGTGGAGGCGTCTCGCTTTGCATCATCTCTGGGAGAAGGTCCCCCGAGGAAGAGGATTGTTGAACAAGACTGCGTGCCGGACTGAAAAAATATATATATTCTAAGCATTACGAGAAAAGAAGGGGATATGTTTAAAACATCCTTATTCACTTATGATTTGGCATGTGGCTTGTCCTCATCATGAGACTGTGTTCCGACGTCCACCAAGCCCGAGCCATCCAACAGAGGCATCTTGCCACGCTTAGGAGCTTGTTTCCCCAAATCTTCAGAGGCGGCCCTTTTCATCCCATGAGGGGAGGAGAAAGTGGCCCCCCCTTCACTTTTGTCTTCGAATGAGGAAATTTTGATTCCTCCGGACACAATGTCTGATGTACCCTTGGAATAGGGGGCATCTTTGGTCTTTCCACTCTCCGTCTCTCCCTCCTTCACAGGCATCTGGTATGGTGCCAGGGCTAGCATCCTTGTTAAAACAGGATTCGCTGGGCCTTCGGGCAGAGGGGCCGAACACATAATTAGTTCCGCCTTCTTTATCCAGCCCTGGAGGAAGATAGCCTGCTCGGTACCATATTACGGTATGCGTAATTACATAGTGTTCGAAAGACAAGTGCTTACCAGGGTATCCGGACGGTTGCAGTTAAGGCCAGCGTCCTCGGTAGTGTCTGGCCAATGTTTTCGCTTCCCAAAAAACAACTTCCACATCCTTTCGTGCGTAGTGCCGAAGAAGTGTTGGAGGGTTCGTGGTCCTTCCGGATTGAGCTCCCACATGTGGCGAGACCTGCGCTGGCAGGGCAAGATTCGGCGAACTAGCATCACTTGAATCATGTTGACAAGATCGATGTCTCTCTCAAGGAGGGTTCGAATGCGACTCTGTAGAATCTGCACTTCATCAACTGATCCCCAGTCTGGCCCCTTGTTAATCCATGATGCAAGCTATGGCGGAGGGCCGGAACGGAACGCAGGAATAGCGGCCCACTTGGTGCTATGGGGTTCCCTGACATAAAACCACTCCTGCTGCCATTGGTGGGAGGTTTCGGTGAAAGAGCCTTTTGGCCAGAGACTGTTGGTAAGCTTGCTCACTATAGGACCACCACACTCCGCCTGTTCCCCGTCAACTACCTTCGGCTTCACACTGAAGGTCTTGAGCCATAAGCCGAAGTGTGGGGGGATTCGGAGGAAGGCCTCGCATATAATGATAAACGCCGAGATGTGGAGGATAGATTCCAGGGCTAGATCATGAAAATCTAGTCCGAAATAAAACAATAGCCCTCGGAGGAAGTGGGAGATGAATACGACCCTCTCGCCAGATCTGGGGGTCGGAATAACCTATCCTTGAGCAGGAAGCCTGTGGTGGACTTCTGCAATCAAATATCTAGCCGCCCGAAGCTTTGCAATATCCTCCTCTATAACGGAGGAAGCCACCCATAGGCCTTGAGAGCTGGGTCCGGACATGATGGGGAGGCTTGAAGCAATGAAGTCGAACCTTGGGTGCTAGAAATCGAGGTTGGGAAGGCTAAGGAGAGGTTTGGCATAATAATTCGGCCCTTGGTTCCTTTATAAAGGCAGCGGGTATTGAACGCCTCCTCCTAAGCCTAAGAACCTGCTTATTCCTAAGGAATCTTTCTCACGGGACGGTTGGGTTACCCACGCTCGTATTGGGGAAAATCCCGCAATAAGGGGACACCATCTCTGCTTCGATAAGACGTGCTAATAAAAACCACGCCCTGAAACATGGAACGACGGGACGGGAAACGGTTCGAAATAATGACTGGGAAAGCGTCACGTCACATTACTAAAGTTGTCAGCAGATTGCATTTGTGAAATACTATACTCTCTATGGCTGTGTGTTGCAGATCCGGACACGTTTGTTTCGTCCAAAGACTGTTTTGGAGTTCGGAAGGAGGAACACGCCTTGCAATGCCGAAGATAGATCTATGCGCCGGATACCTTGTCATTGAAGCCGGGTTCAGGGGCTACTGAGGGAGTCCTGGACTAAGGGGTCCTCGGGCGTCCGGCCTGTTAGCCATGGGTCGGACTGATGGGCTATGAAGATATGAAGACCGAAGACTGCACCCGTGCCCAGATGGGACTCTCCTTGGCGTGGAAGGCAAGCTTGGTGATCGGATATGTCGATTCCTATCTTTGTAACCAACCTTTGGTAACCCTAGATCCTTCTAGTGTCTATATAAGCCGGAGGACTTAGTCCGGAGGGAGGCATATTCATTACCATAGTTATACAGGCTAGACCTCTAGGGTTTAGCCATTACGATCTCGAGGTAGATCAACTCTTGTAATATTCGTATTCATCAATATCAATCAAGCAGGACATAGGGTATTACTTCCATAGAGAGGGCCCGAACCTGGGTAAACATCGTGTCCCTTGTATACTGTTACCATCGACCTTAGAAGCATAGTTCGGGACCCCCTACCCGAGATCCGTCGGTTTTGACACCTACACCCCTCGTGTGATTCGACCAGGATAAGCATGGCCATGCGACAAGGATTATGAGATAATCTGGTTTGTGGTCGGCATCACTGGAACGAGAAAGAGATCGGGCTAGCACAGGGATGGCAGACTCTCCTTGAGTCCGACAACATATATCGTGTGCAAAAGGAATAGAAGTGTGATGTACAGGTTCGCCTAACCAGCTTCATTGTCTGCTTGGTGGTCGGCACGCCTTGCTAGAGGCCGCTACCAGCCATGTAGTCTGGAGGTGATCCAAACTACGACAAAGCCAACTTGAACCTAAGGGGTCATGCGCTTAAGGGAAGGAACCTATGAGGTCGGATCCGAGGACACTGGTCGGATGTGATCCGAGCTGTATTCGGATTGTGGCCGGGTAGACTTATGGGCTTTAGGGTCTGTGCAAGGCCCAAGTATTGAGCCCGCGACGGACGCTTATATAAAGTGGGGTGCGGCACCATCATGTGGTTGATCGCTTCGGTGCTGTCACTAGGGTTTGCATGTGTTGCGAATAGACACCTCCACTCGCCGTCGGTTGTGTGATCGGACCTAGCAGTCCGCCGCACCATGTTCCTCCTACACGCGCGGATACTATTAGAGGCGGTGCACTTGCGCCGCTCTGGCGAACCAGTATGTGGGAACATAGCTATGACTAGTTGTACGAGGGAGATCGGACAAGGAGGTGACGATCCACGCGGACGCGCTGCCCCAACTCTTCTTCCACTACTCGGCACTGCGCGTCTAGTGGTAACGAACTGTGATCCATCTCCCGTAGCATGTTCTTTGTTGTTCTGCGCGTAGGAAAATTTTAATTTGCAGTCGACGCACCCTACATTAGAACCCAACTGTGGTATCAGAGCCTCTGCTATAGGATTTGGATCAGATCGTATGCATATTAGATATGTGGAGGCGATAGATGAGATCTGTTGTCGTTGATGAGATCGGCTGTGTGCATGGTTGATGAGATGAACTGCACTTGGGGATCGATGTGGCTATGTTTTCTGATGATCGGAGTCGATGAGGTCGTGACACAACCTACCCCTATCGGTCAGTATCCGCCATCGGGGTTAACAGTGAAACGTAAATCCGAATCGGGCTCGTGATGATTGATAAGATCGGTCAGATCAGAGAATTCGGCCTGATCGGAGTTCAGATGTGATTTGTGATTTCCGAAAACGGCGGGCGCTCCTTGCACCCGCAAGGGACCGCCGTGTGTGTAGCGCCTTGTATCTCGTACACGATCACTCAAACCGGGAGAATGTGATTCTATGCGTAACTTTGTTTTGCAGGTTTGATGTGAATAGTATGGCGCATGTGTATGTGATGCATGTGTGTAATTTATACATGGCCTGCATGTCATGTTTGTCAACCGGCAGGAGCCAAAGTGATGTCATTATATTGTATAAGAACCTACGTGTTGACTTATGACTCTATGTAAAATTCATTACTAGTTGTAGTATAGTTGGATAATAGAGATCAGGTTGGCGGCTTGGCGGCTTGGCGGCCCGGTGTGACAAACAAGATGTAGTTTCTAGATGGTCATCGGAGTTGGAGCCGACCTGGAAGAACATCCATGAAGGAGCCATACTATTTCACAATATATGTTTTGCTTGTGATTGTTATGATTCTTTGTTTCTATGCATGTTAGAATGGTAGAAAGACCCCTCATGAATATCAAGTAATTTGCCATTCCCGATGTTGCACCTTCGCACGTCAAGTACGTCTAGTAGTGGTCTCATAAAATTGGGGTGCTGCTAGGTGTCCTTGAACTGAAGGGTTCGTGTCGAACACGGACATGAACTGCATTATGTTAACTTGACAAGGCTATCAAAATGGTTTTGGGCCTTGTGGCAAAAGAGGTCGGGAGCCGGGGTATGAGATACCTACCTGACCGACAGGAGTCGTATAGAGATACGATTAGCAAGGAGTTGCTTACCAGATAGGCATGTTGTCTAGCCGTGATGCTAAAGCTCACTAGTCACATGTGCTAGTCAGATCCTGAATCACTAAGAGTTTGCGGAGGGATGCTGACTTCAGTGGGAGTATTTCTGTTTAAGGCTATAATTACGCTACATAAACACATTGCTTAGTGATTGCATATTTTTCTGTTGTAGATCAATGGAACCACCTGCTGAACCCAACTTTGCATTGAAATCAATTATGGAAAAGGATAAACTGAATGGAACAAACTTTACTACCTGGTATAGAAATTTGAGAATTGTTCTCAAGCATGATAAAAAGGAACATGTTCTAGAGGATCCGCTTCCAGAGGAGCCTGCCGATAATGCTAGTACCGCAACCAAGAATGCCTACCAGAAACTCGTTGATGAAACAAACAAGATCAGCTGCCTCATGCTGGCTGGTATGGAGCCCGATTTGCAGCAGCATTTCAAAGATGTTGGGGCTTTCGATATGATCGAGAGTCTCAAGTGCATGTTTCAGGTGCAGGCTAGGACCAAAAGGTTCAACGTCTGGCGATCCTTGATGGATTGTAAGCTGAAGGAAGGTGATCCACTGAGCCCGCATGTGATCAAGATGATCAGATATGTGCAAGCTTTGGATCGGTTGGGCTTCTCACTCTTGGATGAGTTGGCTACTAATGCAGTTCTGGGTTCTCTTCCGCCCAGCTATGGGAAATTCATCTCGAACTATCATATGCATGGCATGGATAAGAAGCTCACTTAATTGCATGGGATGCTCAAAGTGGCAGAGCAATATATTAAGAAACGCACGCATCAAGTGTTGATGGTGCAGAAATCGGCTAAGTTCAAGAAGAGTTGGTCCAAGAAAAAGGCTAAGGCAAAGGGCACGGAGACGGTAACACCCGCCGTTGCGCCGAAGTCTGGACCGGACTCAAAGACCTTTTGCTATCATTGCAAGGAAACTGGTCACTGGAAGAGGAACTGTAGCAAGTGGCTTGCAGAGCATGGCAAGAAGGACGGGAATGCAACTTTAGGCAAAGGTACACTTGTTTCATATGTTATAGACATTTACCTTGCTGACATACCTAGCAGCTCTTGGGTATTTGATACTGGATCGGTTGTTCACATTTGCAACTCGATGCAGGGGCTGGTAAGAACTAGGCGTGTGGCACAAGGGGAGATTGACATCAGGGTCGGCAACAAAGCAAGAGTTGCTGCGTTGGAAGTTGGCACGATGCAGCTCCAGCTTCCTTCTAGATTTATTTTCGAATTGAATAATTGTTATTACATTCGTGCACTTAGTCGGAACATTATTTCTGCCTCATGCTTGATGAGTCAGGGTTATGAATTCAATTTAAAGGACAATGGTTGTTCGATTTATTTGAATAGTATCTTCCATGGCTATGCACCCATTGTTGATGGGTTATTTATATTGAATCTAGAACAGGAACCGGTCTATAACGTGATTGTTAAGAGGCATAAGCCTAATGAGATAAATCCGACATACTTCTGGCATTGCCGGCTTGGACACATTAGTCTGAAACGCATGAAGAAGCTCCACGATGATGGACTCCTAACTTCGACCGACTTTGGGTCGTTCGAGACATGCGAATCATGCTTGCTCAGCAAGATGACTAAGTCTCCTTTCGCAAAGAGTTGTGAGAGGGCATTCGAGCTGTTGGAACTGATACACAGTGATGTGTGTGGACCAATGGGCACAACTTCCAGAGGTGGATATCAGTACTTCGTGACTTTTACCGACGACTTGAGTAGATATGGATATATCTATTTGATGAGGCACAAGTCGGAAACTTTTGAAAAGTTCAAAGAGTTTCAAAACGAGGTTGAGAATCAACTCGGCAAGACTATAAAACTTCTACGATATGATCGTGGAGGTGCGTACATGAGCCAGGAGTTTGATGATCATCTGAAAAGGAGAGGTATAGTACCTCAGCTCACACCTCTGGGTACGCCAAAGAGAAATGGTGTATCGGAACGGAGGAATCATACCTTGTTGTACATGGTTCGATCTATGATGAGCAGATCGGATTTACCCTTGTCATTCTGGGGATACGCTCTAGAAACTGCGGCTTTCACACTTAACAAGGTACCATCAAAATCTGTAGATAAGACACCACATGAGATGTGGACCAGGAAGACTCCCAGTTTGTCTTTTCTAAAGATTTGGGGTTGTGAAGCATTTGTCAAGCGACTTATGTCAGACAAGCTTACACCCAAGTCGGACAAATGCATATTCGTGGGATATCCGAGGAAAACCTTGGGATGTAGCTTCTACAACCGGGAAGAGAACAAAGTGTTTGTTGCTCGGAACGGGGTTTTCCTTGAGAAAGAGTTTCTCAGTCGGGAGGCCAGTGGGAGGACGGTCCGACTCGAAGAAATTCGAGTACCACTCTAGGACGGCTCGGCGGGTGATGAGATCATACCGGAGCCAGTCAGGGAACCCGTAGTGGAAGCGGCACCAGAACCACGAAGGTCAGAAAGATTGCGCAGAGTGTGTGATGTATTGTTGCAAGAAAGTGACGAGCCGACCACGTATGCGGAAGCGATGGTGAGCCTGAATTCCGAGGCATGGTTAGAGGCTATGTTATCCGAGTTAAAGTTCATGGATGAAAATCCTGTCTGGGACTTGGTTGATCCGCCGCCTGGCGTAAAGGCCATTGGTTGCAAATGAGTCTTTAAGAAGAAAACCGATGTGGATGGAAATGGTCAGATCCACAAAGCTCGGCTTGTCACTAAAGGTTATGGACATGTTCAAAGAATTAACTATGACGAGACTTACTCGCCGGTAGCGAAGCTAAAGTCGATAAGGATCATACTAGCTATAGCTGCATATTTCGATTACGAGATATGGCAGATGGATGTCAAAACGGCTTTCCATCACAGAAATTTAACCGAGGACGTGTATATGATACATCCCAAGGGTTTTGTCGATCCGACTAGCACTAGTAAAGTATGCAAGCTCAAGAGATACATTTATGGGTTGAGGCAAGCATCTCGGAGTTGGAACCTTCATTTTGATGAGGTTGTCACTGGTCTCAGTTTCATCAAAAGCGATGAGGACGCTTGTTTATACAAGCAGTTAAGTGGGTGCTCGATTGTGTTTTTGATCCTGTATGTGGATGACATACTACTGATTGGAAATGATGTTTCGATGCTGAACTCGGTCAAGGAATCATTGAATGGCAAGTTTTCAGTGAAGGACCTTGGTGAGGTAGTTTACATTTTAGGCATCAAGATCTATAGAGATAGATCGAGGAGGCTGCTCGGCCTGAGCCAAAGCACGTACATAGATAAATTGTTGAAGCGGTTCAACATGAGTGAGGCCAAGAAAGGGTTCTTGCCTGTCTCACATGGTATAAGGCTAAGCGAGACTCAGAGTCCTTCGACATCTGATGAGCAAAGCAGGATGAGTCGGATTACGTATGCCTCGGCAATTGGATCCATCATGTATGCCATGATATGTACACGGCCTGATGTTGCTTTTGCAATAAGCCTAACAAGTAGAAACTAGGCCAACCCAGGTGAGAGTCACTAGGCAGCGGTAAAGACTATTTTGAAGTACCTGAAAATGACTAAAGACATGTTCCTAGTTTATGGAGGTGAGGAAAATCTCGTCGTAAGGGGTTACGCCGATGCTAGTTTCCAAACTGACAGAGATGATTGTCAATCACAGTCCGGATTCATGTATGTCATGAACGGAGGAGCAGTGAGCTGGATGAGTTCCAAGCAAGATACTGTTGGGTTTCGTAGTAATTTCAAAAAAATTCCTACACACACGCAAGATCATGTGATGCATAGCAATGAGGGGGAGAGTATTGTCTACGTACCCAACGCAGACCGACTGCGGAAGCGATGACACGACGTAGAAGAAGTAGTCGTACGTCTTCACGATCCAACCGATCAAGCACCGAAACTACGGCACCTCCGAGTTCGAGCACACGTTCAGCTCGATGACGATCCCCGGACTCCGATCCAGCAAAGTGTCGGGGAAGAGTTCCATCAGCACAACGGCGTGGTGACGATCTTGATGAACTACAGCAGCAGGGCTTCGCCTAAACACCGCTACAGTATTATCGAGGTATATGGTGGCAGGGGGCACCGCACACGGCTAAGGAATAGATCACGTGGATCAACTTGTGTGTCTTTGGGGTGTCTCTACCTCAGTATATAAAGGAGCCAAGAGGGGAGGGGGCGTCGGCCAAGAGAGAGAGGCGCAGGAGGAGTCCTACTCCTTTCGGGAGTAGGACTCCCCTCTAATCCTATTCCAACTAGGATTCCCCAAGTGGGAAAGAGGGGGAAGGGTGGCCGGCCACCTCTCCTAGTCCTAATAGGACTAGGGGAAGGGGGGAGGCGCGCAGCCCTTGTGGGCAGCCCTTTCACCTTTCCACTAAGGCCCATGAAGGCCCATATGGCTCCCGGGGGGTTCCGGTAACCTCCCGGTAACCCGGTAAAATCCCGATTTCACCCGGAACACTTCTGATATCCAAATATAGGCTTCCAATATATCAATCTTTACGTCTCAACCATTTCGAGACTCCTCGTCATGTCCGTGATAACATCCGGGACTCCGAACAACCTTCGGTACATCAAAATGCATAAACTCATAATATAACTGTCATCGTAACCTTAAGCGTGCGGACCCTACGGGTTCGAGAACAATGTAGACATGACCGAGACATGTCTCCAGTCAATAACCAATAGCGGGACCTGGATGCCCATATTGGCTCCTACATATTCTACGAAGATCTTTATCGGTCAGACCGCATAACAACATACGTTGTTCCTTTTGTCATCGGTATGTTACTTGCCCGAGATTCGATCGTCGGTATCCAATACCTAGTTCAATCTCGTTACCGGCAAGTCTCTTTACTCGTTCCGTAATACATCATCTCACAACTAACATATTAGTTGTAATGCTTGCAAGGCTTATGTGATGTGTATTACCGAGAGGGCCCAGAGATACCTCTCCGACAATCGGAGTGACAAATCCTAATCTCGAAATACGCCAACCCAACATCTACCTTTGGAGACACCTGTAATGCTCCTTTATAATCACCCAGTTACGTTGTGACGTTTGGTAGCACCCAAAGTGTTCCTCCGGCAAACGGGAGTTGCATAATCTCATAGTCATAGGAACATGTATAAGTCATGAAGATAGCAATAGCAACATACTAAACGATCGGGTGCTAAGCTAATGGAATGGGTCATGCCAATCAGATCATTCAACTAATGATGTGACCTCGTTAATCAAATAACAACTCTTTGTCTATGGTTAGGAAACATAACCATCTTTGATTAACGAGCTAGTCAAGTAGAGGCATACTAGTGACACTCTGTTTGTCTATGTATTCACACATGTATTATGTTTCTGGTTAATACAATTCTAGCATGAATAATAAACATTTATCATGAAATAAGGAAATAAATAATAACTTTATTATTTCCTCTAGGGCATATTTCCTTCAGTCTCCCACTTGCACTAGAGTCAATAATCTAGTTCACATCGACATGTGATCAACACCCAAAGGGTTTACTAGAGTCAGTAATCCAGTTCACATCGCTATGTGATTAACACCCAAAGAGTACTAAGGTGTGATCATGTTTTGCTTGTGAGATAATTTTAGTCAACGGGTCTGTCATATTCAGATCCGTAAGTATTTTGCGAATTTCTATGTCAACAATGCTCTGCACGGAGCTACTCTAGCTAATTGCTCCCACTTTCAATATGTATCCAGATTGAGACTTAGAATCATCTGGATCAGTGTCAAAAACTTGCATCGATGTAACCCTTTACGACGAACCTTTTTGTCACGTCCATAATCGAGAAACATATCCTTATTTCACTAAGGATAATTCTGACCGCTGTCCAGTGATCTACTCCTAGATCACTATTGTACTCCCTTGCCAAATCAGTGCAGGGTATACAATAGATCTGGTACACAGCATGACATACTTTATAGAACCTATGGCCAAGGCATAGGGAATGACTTTCATTCTTTTTCTATCTTCTTCCGTGGTCGGGCTTTGAGTCTTACTCAACTTCACACCTTGTAATACAGGCAAGAACTCTTTCTTTGACTGCTCCATTTTGAACTACTTCAAAATCTTGTCAAGGTATGTACTCATTGTAAAAACTTATGAAGTGTCTTGATCTATCTCTATAGATCTTGAAGCTCAATATGTAAGCAGCTTTACCGAAGTCTTTTTTTGAAAAAACTCCTTTCAAACACTCCTTTATGCTTTACAGAATAATTCTACGTTATTTCTGATCAACAATATGTCATTCACATATACTTATCAGAAATGTTGTAGTGCTCCCACTCACTTTCTTGTAAATACAGGCTTCATCGCAAGTCTGTATAAAACTATATGCTTTGATCAACTTATCAAAGCGTATATTCCAACTCCGAGATGCTTGCACCAGTCCATAGATGGATCACTGGAGCTTGCATATTTTGTTAGCACCTTTAGGATTGACAAAACCTTCTGGTTGTATCATATACAACTCTTCTTCAATAAATCTATTAAGGAATGCAGTTTTGTTTATCCATTTGCCAGATTTCATAAAATGCGGCAATTGCTAACATGATTCGGACAGACTTAAGCATAGATACAAGAGAGAAACTCTCATCGTAGTCAACACCTTGAACTTGTCGAAAAACCTTTTTGCGACAATTCTAGCTTTGTAGATAGTGACACTACTATCAACGTCCGTCTTCCCCTTGAAGATCCATTTATTTTCTATGGCTTGCCGATCATCGGGCAAGTCAACCAAAGTCCATACTTTGTTCTCATACATGGATCCCATCTCAGATTTCATGGCCTCAAGCTATTTTGCGGAATCTTGGCTCACCATCGCTTCTTCATAGTTCGTAGGTTCATCATGATCTAGTAGCATGACTTCCAGAAAAGGATTATCGTACCACTCTGGCGCGGATCTTACTCTGGTTGATGTACGAGGTTCAGTAGTATCTTGTTCTGAAGTTTCATGATCATTATCATTAGCTTCCTCACTAACTGGTGTAGGTGTCACAGAAACAGTTTTCTGTGATGTACTACTTTCCAATAAGGGAGCAGGTACAGTTACCTCGTCAAGTTCTACTTTCCTCCCACTCACTTCTTTCGAGAGAAACTCCTTCTCCAGAAAGTTTCCGAATTTAGCAACATAAGTCTTGCCTTCGGATCTGTGATAGAAGGTGTATCCAATAGTTTCCTTTGGATATCCTATGAAGACGCACTTCTCCGATTTGAGTTTGAGCTTATCAGGATGAAACTTTTTCATATAAGCATCGCAACCCCAAATTTAAGAAACGACAGCTTAGGTTTCTTGCCAAACCATAGTTCACACGGTGTCGTCTCAACGGATTTAGATGGTGCCCTATTTAACGTGAATGCAGCTGTCTCTAATGCATAAACCCAAAACGATAGTGGTAGATCGGTAAGAGACATCATAGATCGCACCATATCTAATAAAGTACGGTTATGACGTTCGGACACACCATTACTTTGTGGTGTTCCAGGTGGCATGAGTAGTGAAACTATTTCACATTGTTTTTAACTGAAGGCCAAACTCGTAACTCAAATACTCTTCTCTACGATCAGATCGCAGAAACTTTATTTTCTTGTTGCGATGATTTTCACTTCACTCTGAAATTCATTGAACTTTTCAAATGTTTCAGACTTATGTTTCATCAAGTAGATATACTCATATCTGCTCAAATCATCTGTGAAGATCAGAAAATAATGATACCTGTCGCGAGCCTCAATATTCATCGGACCACATACATCAGTATGTATGATTTCCAACAAATCTGTTGCTCGCTTCATTGTTCCGAAGAACAGAGTCTTAGTCATCTTGCCCATGAGGCATGGTTCGCAAGCATCAACTGATTCATAATCAAGTGATTCCAAAAGCCCATCAGCATGGAGTTTCTTCATGCGCTTTACACCAATATGACCTAAACGGCAGTGCTACAAATAAGTTGCACTATCATTATTTACTTTGCATCTTTTGGTTTCAATATTATGATTATGTGTATCACTACGATCGAGATCCAACGAACTATTTTCATTGGGTGTGTAACCATATAAGGTTTTATTCATGTAAACAGAACAACAATTTATTCTCTTACTTAAATGAATAACCGTATTACAATAAACATGATCAAATCATATTCATGCTCAACGCAAACACCAAATAACACTTATTTAGGTTCAACACTAATCCCGAAATTATAGGGAGTGTGCGATGATGATCATATCAATCTTGGAACCACTTCCAACACACATCGTCACTTCACCCTTAACTAGTCTCTGTTTATTCTGCAACTCTCGTTTCGAGTTACTAATCTTAGCAACTGAACTAGTATCAAATACTGAGGGGTTGCTATAAACACTAGTAAAGTACACATCAATAACATGTATATCAAATATACTTATGTTCACTTTGCCATCCTTCTTATCCGCCAATCACTTGGGGTAGTTCCGTTTCCAGTGACCAGTCCCTTTGCAGTAGAAACACTTAGTCTCAGGCTTAGGATCAGACTTGGGCTTCTTTACTTGAGCAGCAACTTGCTTGCTGTTCTTCTTGAAGTTCCCCTTCTTCCCTCTGCCCTTTTCTTGAAACTAGTGATCTTGTCAACCATCAACACTTGATGTTTTTCTTGATTTCTACCTTCGTTGATTTCAGTATCACGAAGAGCTTGGGAGTTGTTTCCGTTATCCCTTGCATATCATAGTTCATCACAAAGTTCTACTAACTTGGTGATGGTGACTAGAGAATTCTGTCAATCACTATCTTATCTGGAAGATTAACTCCCACTTGATTCAAGCGATTGTAGTACCCAGACAATCTGAGCACATGCTCACTAGTTGAGCGATTCTCCTCCATCTTTTAGCTATAGAACTTGTTGGAGACTTCATATCTCTCAACTCGGGTATTTGCTTGAAATATTAACTTCAACTCCTGGAACATCTCATATGGTCCATGACGTTCAAAACGTCTTTGAAGTCCCGATTCTAAGCCGTTAAGCATGGTGCACTAAACTATCAAGTAGTCATCATATTGAGCTAGCCAAACGTTCATAACGTCTGCATCTGCTCCTGCAATAGGCCCGTCACCTAGCGGTGCATCAAGGACATAATTCTTCTGTGCAGCAATGAGGATAAACCTCAGATCATGGATCCAATCCGCATCATTGCTACTAACATCTTTCAACACAATTTTCTCTAGGAATATATCAAAATAAACACAGGGAAGCAACAACGCGAGCTATTGATCTACAACATGATGTGCAAAATACTACCAGGACTAAGTTCATGATAAATTTAAGTCCAATTTAATCATATTACTTAAGAACTCCCACTTAGATAGACATCCCTCTAATCCTCTAAGTGATCACGTGATCCAAATCAACTAATCCATGTCCGATCATCACGTGAGATGGAGTAGTTTCATTGGTGAACATCACTATGTTGATCATATCTACTATATGATTCACGCTCGACCTTTCGGTCTCCGTGTTCCGAGGCCATATCTGTATATGCTTGGCTCGTCAAGTATAACCTGAGTATTCCGCGTGTGCAACTGTTTTGCACCTGTTGTATTTGAACGTAGAACCTATCACACCCGATCATCACGTGGTGTCTCAGCACGAAGAACATTCGCAACGGTGCATACTCAGGGAGAACACTTCTTGATAATTAGTGAGAGATCATCTTATAATGCTACCGTCAATCAAAGCAAGATAAGATGCATAAAAGATAAACATCACATGCAATCAATATAAGTGATATGATATGGCCATCATCATCTTGTGCTTGTGATCTCCATCTCCGAAGTACTGTCATGATCTCTATCGTCACCGGCATGACACCATGATCTCCATCATCTTGATCTATATCAATGTGCCGTCACGTGGTCGTCTCGCCAACTATTGCTCTTACAACTATTGCTATCGCATAGCGATAAAGTAAAGCAATTATTTGGCGCTTGCATCTTATGCAATAAAGAGACAACCATAAGGCTTTTGCCAGTTGCCGATAACTTCAACAAAACATGATCATCTCATACAACAACTTATATCTCATCACGTTTTAACCATATCACATCACAACATGCCCTGCAAAAACAAGTTAGACGTCCTCTACTTTGTTGTTGCAAGTTTTACGTGGCTGCTACGGGCTTAAGCAAGAACCAATCTCACCTACGCATCAAAACCACAACGATAGATTGTCAAATAGACTCCGTTTTAACCTTCACAAGGACCGGGCGTAGCCACACTCGTTTCAACTAAAGTTGGAGAAACAGTCACCCGCAAGTCACCTTTGTGCAAAGCACGTCGGGGAAACCGGTCTCGCGTAAGCGTACGCGTAATGTCGGTCCGGGCCGCTTCATCCAACAATACCGCCGAACCAAAGTATGACATGCTGGTAGGCAGTATGACTTATATCGCCCACAACTCACTTGTGTTCTACTCGTGCATATAACATCAAACCATAAAACCTGGCTCTGATACCACTGTTGGGTTTCGTAGTAATTTCAAAAAATTTCCTACGCACACGCAAGATCATGTGATGCATAGCAACGAGGGGGAGAGTATTGTCTACGTACCCAACGCAGACCGACTGCGGAAGCGATGACACGACGTAGAAGAAGTAGTCGTACGTCTTCACGATCCAACCGATCAAGCACCGAAACTACGGCACCTCCGAGTTCGAGCACACGTTCAGCTCGATGACGATCCCCGGACTCTGATCCAGCAAAGTGTCGGGGAAGAGTTCCATCAGCACGACGGCGTGGTGACGATCTTGATGAACTACAGCAGCAGGGCTTCGCCTAAACACCGCTACAGTATTATCGAGGTATATGGTGGCAGGGGGCACCGCACACGGCTAAGGAATAGATCACGTGGATCAACTTGTGTGTCTTTGGGGTGTCTCTACCTCAGTATATAAAGGAGCCAAGGGGGGGCGCCGGCCAAGAGAGAGAGGCGCAGGAGGAGTCCTACTCCTTTCGGGAGTAGGACTCCCCTCTAATCCTATTCCAACTAGGATTCCCCAAGTGGGAAAGAGGGGGAAGGGTGGCCGGCCACCTCTCCTAGTCCTAATAGGACTAGGGGAAGGGGGGAGGCGCGCAGCCCTTGTGGGCAGCCCTTTCACCTTTCCACTAAGGCCCATGAAGGCCCATATGGCTCCCGGGGGGTTCCGGTAACCTCCCGGTAACCCGGTAAAATCCCGATTTCACCCGGAACACTTCTGATATCCAAATATAGGCTTCCAATATATCAATCTTTACGTCTCGACCATTTCGAGACTCCTCGTCATGTCCGTGATAACATCCGGGACTCCGAACAACCTTCGGTACATCAAAATGCATAAACTCATAATATAACTGTCATCGTAACCTTAAGCGTGCGGACCCTACAGGTTCGAGAACAATGTAGACATGACCGAGACACGTCTCTGGTCAATAACCAATAGCGGGATCTGGATGCCCATATTGGCTCCTACATATTCTACGAAGATCTTTATCGGTCAGACCGCATAACAACATACGTTGTTCCCTTTGTCATCGGTATGTTACTTGCCCGAGATTCGATCGTCGGTATCCAATACCTAGTTCAATCTCGTTACCGGCAAGTCTCTTTACTCGTTCTGTAACACATCATCTCACAACTAACATATTAGTTGAAATGCTTGCAAGGCTTATGTGATGTGTATTACCGAGAGGGCCCAGAGATACCTCTCCGACAATCGGAGTGACAAATCCTAATCTCGAAATACGCCAACCCAACATCTACCTTTGGAGACACCTGTAATGCTCCTTTATAATCACCCAGTTACGTTGTGACGTTTGGTAGCACCCAAAGTGTTCCTCCGGCAAACGGGAGTTGCATAATCTCATAGTCATAGGAACATGTATAAGTCATGAAGAAAGCAATAGCAACATACTAAACGATGCGGTGCTAAGCTAATGGAATGGGTCATGTCAATCAGATCATTCAACTAATGATGTGACCCCGTTAATCAAATAACAAATCTTTGTCTATGGTTAGGAAACATAACCATCTTTGATTAACGAGCTAGTCAAGTAGAGGCATACTAGTGACACTCTCTTTGTCTATGTATTCACACATGTATTATGTTTCCGGTTAATATTCTTGCATGAATAATAAACATTTATCATGATAAATAAGGAAATAAATAATAACTTTATTATTGCCTCTAGGGCATATTTCCTTCAGATACAGTGGCCGATTCTACCACAGAAGCCGAATACATTGCGGCTTGTGAAGCTGCAAAGGAAGGTGTTTGGATCCGGAACTTTCTGGATGATCTTGGTATTTTCCCAGCCTTGGTAAAACTGTTGGACCTTTATTGTGATAATTCTGGTGCCATCGCACAAGCCAAGGAGCCGAGGGATCACCGCAAGACCAGACACATAGATCAGAAATATCACCTGATACGAAAGATCATAAAGAATGGTGATGTTGAGTTATGCAAAATTCACACGGATGCAAATGTTGCAGATCCATTGACCAAGGCGCTTCCACAATCCAAGCATGAGGGGCACATTAGAGCTATGGGCATTCGATGTCTATTTAATTGACTCTAGTGCAAGTAGGAGACTGTTGGAGATATGCCCTAGAGGAAATCATGTATGATGATATTTCCTATGTGTTTATGAATAAAGATAGTCCTTGGACATTATCAATGATGTGTATCAACAAGTACGTGACATGTTTGTGGGACTATGCATTGTATGATGAACGTCCTAAAAAGTCCCTAGTCGAAAGGGCTGTGTGGACGCGTAGCCAACTAGACTAGCATATGACACGGTCGATGGCTTGGTCTCACTAGCCAGGGGGCATTGGATGCTAACCAGACAATATGCACTCGGAAGGATCTGGTTGGATTCGACGTAGTCGGATTCGACGTAGTCGGATCCGAGTTGAGATAAGGTCCGAGTAGGACAGGCCCAACTATGAGACGCAGCGATATGTCATTTGTGAGTCTCTAGTACAACATACGTTCTATGTCATAAGACCTGAGCTGGCGCATGTACTCGGGATGGTAACAGGCTTGGTTTGGGCCAACCAAACGCTACTCCGTGACTAGGTAGTTACAAAGGTAGGTTTCGGGTTTGTCCAAACCCATGCTACGAGACATGGTCGAGCAAGATGGGATTTGCCCCTCCAATCAGGAGAGATGTACTCTAGGCCCCTTGTGTGATCCGACCAGGATAAGCATGGCTATGGGAAAAGGATTATGAGATAATCTGGTTTGTGGTCGGCATCACTGGAACGAGAAAAGAGATCGGACTAGCACAAGGATGACAGACTCGCCTTGAGCCCGACAACATATATCGTGTGGCAAAAGGAGTAGAAGTGTGATGTACAGGTTTGCCTAACCAGGTTCATCGTCTGCTTGGTGGTTGGCGCGCCTTGCTAGAGGCCGCTACCAGCCATGTAGTCCGGAGGTGATCCGAACTGCGACCAAGCCAGCTTGAACCTAAGGGGTCACGCGCTTAAGGGAAGGAACCTACGAGGTCGGATCCGAGGACACTGGTCGGATGTGATCCGAGCTGTATTCGAATTGTTGCCGAGTAGACTTATGGGCTTTAGGGTCCGTGCGAGGCCCAAGTATTGAGCCCGCGACGGATGCCTATATAAAGTGGGGTGCGGCACAATCATGCGGTTGATCGCTTCGGCGCTGTCACTAGATTTTGCATGTGTTGCGAATAGACACCTCCACTCGCCGCCGGTTGTGTGATCGGACCTAGCAGTCTGCCACACGATGTTCCTCCTGCATGCGCGGATACCGTTAGAGGTGGTGCACTTGCGCCGCTCCGGCGAACCTGTACGTGGGAACCTAGCTACGACCGGCTGTACGAGGGAGATCGGACGAGGAGGAGACGATCCACGCGGACGCACTGCCCCAACTCTTCTTCCGCTGCATGGCACTGCGCGTCTAGTGGTAACGAACTGTGATCCATCTTCCGTAGCATGTTCTTGGTTGTTTTGCGCGTAGGACAATTTTAATTTGTAGTCGACGCACCCTACAGTAGAACCCAACAATAATCTTCTGATACCTTAGGAAATTCATATTTAGGAAGGCTTGTTCTAATAGGTGTTTCAGGAGTTTCAGTTTCAAGTTCATCATCAGATTCAACAACATCATGTTGTATTACTCTAGCAATTTATTCATCAAGAAAATCATCAAGTGGCACATCATTATCATCAAGCAAGGTACTAGCATTATCATAAGTATCATTCATAGCAGAAGTAGTATCTTCAATAACTTGTGACATATCAGGATTAATAACATGTGGTGGTGTTGCAAGTTTACTTATAACAGAAGGTAATCTACAGCAGAACTGGATGACAGTTCATTACCTCCCCTTCTCTTAGAGGGATAAATCTTAGTCTTAGCATCCTTCAGATTCTTCATAGTGACAAATTGATAATAATTTCAAGTGACTCAACAAATATAGCTATGCTCCCCGGCAATGGCGCCAGAAAAAGGTCTTGATAACCCACAAGTATAGGGGATCGCAACAGTTTTCAAGGGTAGAGTATTCAACCCAAATTTAAAGATTCTACACAAAGGGAGCCAAAGAATATTTGAAGGTATTAGCAGCTGAGTTGTCAATTCAACCACACATGGAGAATAATCTTTTATCTATTATATAATTAAAATAGAAGTCAAATAAGCCACCATGTTCATCCACATAGATTAAACTATGTCAACCATTAATCTAAGAGATTAACAGCTAAGATTTAAAGATGTCAGCGTTACGTAAAAATATTGTCAACTATAAACAGATGAACGTGTCACGTACAATAGTTTTTTTTTAACTCTCACGTACAATAGATTAGGCATGAGGCATCAGTGTCCGATCCGGTTCTTATGGGGATATACAAAAGTCGGGGAGGTTTACGGTAAAAACCAAGCACGTACAGGAAAAATACAGGAGGCGTACACTCCTAGGACATGCATTCCTTGAGGCTGCAGAACCACACGTTTGCATGCATGTTAATCAATATTTTCCATGTGCAAAACGCCTGCATGAAGCTATGGTGCTAAACCACAAGTTTGCATTCACATCAATATTATACACGGATTTACCATGGCCTATTAAGATTTTGAGCTGCAGAAGATGGTTCAGATTAAACTATAGCAAAAGTTATGACGAAAAGAAGAAAATCTAGGAGTAACATTAATCAAACCGTGCATGGAAATCCATGGGGTCTGGGAGATTCATTATTACTCAACGTGGATTGATGGACTAGGAAGTTTATCTATTATATTATTAGAACCATAGAAAACCAACGGCGGAGATTAAGCACTCTATAGTTAAAGATGTTCAAACAACATAGATTGACTAGCATGTTGGCAACAATCTACATGCTTGAGGCAATTGGAGACGTATGCCAAGTTCGTTCCGTATACTCCAAGGCAATATGTTAGATTTTTTTCTTTTAGAAAAAGGGGCAATGTTAGAGATTAAACACCACATTCTGCACGTCTTCGTGTAAAAGTAGGAAACATCACCGGTTGTTGTTTGGTCTGCACTTAACCGTGTATAAATACATGTACATCCCCGTAATCTACTACACATGTGTCTTTCGCCATCGATTGTTTTCATATGCGTGTCTGTGGCAAGAAGATCGATTCCAGGCATGAAGCTATGGTGCTAAACCACATGTTTGCATTCATGTCAATATTATACACGGATTTACCATGACCTGTTAAGATTTTGAGCTGCAGAAGATGGTTCAGATTAAACTATAGCAAAAGTTATGATGAAAAGAAGAAAATCTAGGAGTAACATTAATCAAACCGTGCATGAAAATCAATAGGGTCTGGGAGATTCATTATTACTCAACGTGGATTGATGGACTAGGAAGTTTATCTATTATGTTATTAGAACCATAGAAAACCAACGGCGGAGATTAAGCACTCTATAATTAAAGATGTTCAAACAGCATAGATTGACTAGCATGTTGGCAACAATCTACATGCTTGAGGCAATTGGAGACGTATGCCAAATTGGTTCCGTATACTCCAAGACAATATGTTAGATTTTTTCTTTTAGAAAAAGAGGCAATGTTAGAGATTAAACACCGCATTCTGCACGTCTTTGTGTAAAAGTAGGAAACGTCACCAGTTGTTGTTTGGTCTGCACTTAACCGTGTATAAATACATGTACATCCCCATAATCTACTACACATGTGTCTTTCGCCTTCGATTGTTTTCGTATGCGCGTCTGTGGCTAGAAGATCGATTCCATCTAGCGAGCTAGCTTTGTGCAGCTTCCATAATTAGTACAAAGCGAGTCTATTGGTTTACATTGCTTCATAATGAAGCACAGAAGATACGTCGTGTCGGCCGGCGACAATAAGGCCAACACCATCGCGTGACCCTACCATGTTCGGCCCCGACTGTTTAGAGTAAATCGAACAAACGAGGCGGCCCAGCGCGCGACGGCCCGGATTCATCTTGTCCGTTTTATGTCCGGACCGACCCATTTCGAGCACAAACTTGCGCTGGATTTGGGTCGCGACGAACACCAAATGGACGCGAGCCTCGTCCGTGTCGGGGTCGCGTGGCAGGCGGCCACCTACCTCCCATCCGTCCACATCAATGCCCACGAGCGGGCGGCCCCACCTGTCATCCACACATCGAAAGGTCGCCGTCCTTCTTTAAGTGGAAAGCGTGGACGGGTCGTCGTCCACACTGTCCCATGCCACCCCGCGGCCTCCTCGAAACCCGACAGCGCCGAACCCAAACCCTAGCCAAGAACTCGCCGGCCGCCCGCCCGCAGCCATGGGCCTCTAGAACTACGGACGCAAAGGCAAGCACGACCGCAAGGTTGGTTCCTCATCGGGACGCCGCCGCGGCTAGGTGAAGAAGGTGGAGCCCGCATTGCCATCGCCACCACATCGGGCCCCCGCGCCGCCCGCGTTCTCCATCGCGCCCACGGCCGCCGGCGAGGGCGACCGACACTACATCGAGGCGGCCGTCTGCCGCCATTATTGGGAGATGAGGACGCCGCTGCCCTGAAGCGACGTCCACCTCCCCAATAACTGGCACCTGTCGGCCGACCGCGTGCCGATCCCACCCGTCCCGCAGAGCGCCCGTGCGCGCCACCAGGAGATCGAGCGCCGCCGCCGCCTCCTCCCGGATGACCTCTACTACGACGAGAGGTACGCCCCCGACTCGACATTGTGGGACATGTGGCTCCGCGATGAGCACGACGTGCGGCGGGCGTCGTTCTTCGCCGGCACGTCGACGGGACCGCGGCGGCCACGTGAGCCCCGAGCGGCTCCCCAGGCGCGCGGGCGTACGCGGGTGCGCGGCCTAACGCCCACGCCGTCGCCGTCGCCATCTCCATCACCACCCCCACCTCCTCGCATGACGGCGGAGGAGGAGGCCCAGCTCATGGAGCGTGTGCTGGAGGACTCCATGCACACGCACGACGAGTGTCAATGGGCAGACCTTGAGGCGACGATGGCCCTCTCCGCGGCTGGCTATGTTGCCATCCGCGAGCTGGAGATGGCGCCCCGGGAGGAGGTGGTGGAGGAGCCGCCGGTGGCCGCGTTGGACCCTGACCTGGTGGGCCAGGGGTGGAGCTGGTCGTGCTCCGCTAAGAAGATGGCGGCCGCCCTGGGGGCCGTCAACTGGTGCCACACGCCGTCGCGGTCGCCGGAGCGGGAGGCCTCGCCTCGGGAGGAAGTGGTGCAGGCACCACCGGCCACCTTGCAGCCCGTCGCCCCCGTGCACCACAGACCGCCGGCCCACCTGTGGACGCCGCCGGAGTACGTCGACCTCGTCAGCGACGACGACGACACCAGCGGCCAGTGAAGACGGCGACGGCCACAACATCAACGGGCGCGGCAGGAGTGCGCGGGAGACTTTTTTATTTTGGTTTTATGTTAATTATGAACTGGGCCGTTTAAGTGGACTGACAAACTGGACCGTTTTATGGCCGTAACCCCTCTATATATGTTTTTATGTTTTTTAACTGCGTTTATTTACTTTTTTAGTCATTTCATTTAAGTTTTTTTAAAAAAATTATTCACGACCACCCCGGACAGGTTTTTGGGTGCGGCCGCGCGTTGGGCACACCCACGACCCATCGGACAAACGCGGACATGAGCGAATCCATTGACGCCCCAAAGAGATAAAATCCGGCCAAACCGGAGGTCCGTTTGAGGTCGCGCGGTGGAGATGGCCTAACGCTAGCAACTGCCAAGAAGAGAAGCACCGTGAACCGGATCTTTAGGTGCCAGTGTTCCGCACGACGGGAGGCATTTTTTGGGGGGACCACGACAGGAGAGGCTTCTAACGAGTACAGCAAATTATTCGAGTCTACGTCTGTATGATGAGGTCTACCACAAGCTCCACCACGATAAGGATGAGAGTTCTTCTGCTTTGACAGCAAACACCGCTGCAGTCATCAATCTCAGCTATCACGTTTGCAGGTTGTACATGACGGAGAGGAAAGGTTTATCCCTGGCTTCCAAACAACTAACTGGAGAAGCATGCATGGATGTGCAGCAACAACCAGAGATGCGCAAATCTCGCCGGAGAAAAGAAGAGACATGCACAAAGCTCACAAGTTGATCTGGAGATGGTAGCAACCCCTCTACAGTCAACTATATATATACACGGTAGCGCTAAACTAAGCGAGAGCGTAGAGTCGATTATCGTACGCGCCGATCGCTAATTGCTCGTTCCTTGCCCCACCCCCGCCCCGCTTTAGGAATTGATGGTAAAAACTGCAGTGGAAATCGTAATGGAATTATTTCTGTTACCGCTGCTAGGTGCCCCACCTCCGCTCCACACGCCTCTATTCGCTATTGATAGTAAAAGAGATATCATATATGGTAACGGAACAAACAACTTTACTGGATTGCATGGCCCACATGATATTCCATTGCTCGTACCGTTATCCATCGTAAAAAAGACAGTTTTTATGGTAATAGAATTAAAGCCATTACGTGACGGAGAGCACCAGTCCCTAATCCATGTTTAGTACCCATGCGATATTCTTATACTACACGTAAGACACCACTTTACCATAAAGTGCAGGTAGCATGAAAATAAGTATTAACATGCCTCACATGACGTTACCATAAAGTTATAATTATCTACTATCGAGAAGGACGATCTTGTATAGTAATAGTGCTAGTACTATGAGTTTACCATTACTTGCATGTGTCATTACTACGATGACATGTAGATGGTGCGTGCTCGCACAGTGGTAATGTAGCCACATGCAATAGTAACCAAGAGAGGAGGGTTACCATAAATTGAGAGTCGTTTTAAACTAGGAGCGTCGTTCTGGTAATTGTGGCAGGCTATTTACGATCGAATTATAAAGGACGCTCGCGCGTGTGGGTTTTCCTAGTTGGGGTGGTTCGAGTGGCCGGTAGCGCGCAGAATAAGATGCGGTACGCTCAGGCTTATTTTAGCATAGCTATATATATATATATATATATATATATATATATATATATATATATATATATATATATATAGAAAATAATTGACCTGGAGATGGTAGCAACCCCTCTACAGCCAACCATATATATAGAAAATAATTTTTTCATAGATGCGCTCAGGGGACCACTACCATCTGGAGTGAACACATAAAGATTCTACATAAGGTTACCCGAGAATCCATATGGCTATATCGATCTAGAGTCTATGGGGCAAGATCTTGATAGTCTATATAGTGATATCGATCAAGCAAGCAGTGATGTGCTTATAAGTCCAAGGCAGGTATATTCGAGTCTGATATCTGATATGGCCAGAAACGACAGCGTCAGAAGGCCATGAAGCTGTTTAAATAGATAGTGACCTATACCCTCCATGCCACCACAGTTTGCATTAGTTGGGTTATGATTATTTTCTAATAAATCACATGCGCCAACTTAAAGTTTATAGTTCAGTGCCATAAAAAAGTTTTTCAAACTAGCGCACAATAACCCATCAAATAGATTCAAATATATTATGTCACCTCCCATTTGATGAAGCCATGCATGTGAAATATGTTGTAGATGCAGTGGACGAAGACATAGTAATTAGTTTGCAGTAAGAAGCCATCCCATAAGATGATTTAAATGATAGGTGCACCATGTTAGAATGTATGGATCTCTGAATCTGTAACAATAGTAAAACTCTGGAACCCCAAAAAACATAGCAAAATGGTTTGACAACAAAAATTAAAATACACACCCAGCATGGTACATTTCGAGGTTAAAGAAAGAAAGAAACGTTCATAATTAAGGACCCATCATACACGATCAAGCCATAATCAATCATCAGTTGATTTTTTTAGGATAATATATATGTTAGTTCTTATAGTAAAGCAACATTAGGTTGAAATATATATCTATAGTATATGAATTTTCAAGGCTCTCAATAGAAACTATTACTGTGGCGATCAATCTGTTCTTTAAATTTTACATTAACGCCACAGAATATAAGTCACTACAATTCATCGACACAGGATGATATATTTGCACTGATGATTGATTACAATGGAGTAGAACCGTAGATTAGCCAATATGTTACGGAAAGTCCATAGCATATACAACTATATAGGATAATAAACTGTGCAATAGAACTTAACAAAATGAAATTCAGATGAAGAACCTAAGCATAATTTCTGTATGAAATTTGGATTCATAATTAAAAACAAAATGGAGTTTGCAAATACTATTTTCATTCCTTGAATTTCATATAAAGAAACATCTAAACATATTTGTTGTGTATAATTAGCTTTACATGACTCATATAATTAATGAAAATATTAAAATACAAGATAATACAAAACAACACGTGCATGATTATCATGAATATAAGTTTTGAAGGGGACAACTCATATGTGGGTATGCAACAGTAATCAACAAAGGTAACTAAGAATGCGACAGGAGAATTTTACACACATGTCTTTCATGTTTAGATTTAATTCTTGGTAGGGAATTACTCAAAAACGGCCAATTGAGCAATGATACAAATTGAGGGGCAAGGAAGATGGAATCAAAGAGGAAAAACCACCAAGATTGGCGAGAAATCCCATATATGGTTTTGCATCAGTCTTCCAATCTCACATGCCAAGGAATTTTTTGTAACAACTTAATGTACTTGCATGTTTCATTGGGATTTTGCATTTTTTTCTATAATGACATACAGTTGAAGGAAAATTTAATCAAGAATGGTTGAGTGAGAGGCCATATAGTTAGCAGAGGAAACAAATCCTAAGGGGTTATTCTAGCCGCGCAAATGCGCGGGTAACCCGGCTAATTATCTACAGCGACGTGATCAATAGCAAAGTAATATGACAGCTTTGATAATAGTGACAGCAGCAATAGTAATGGTAACAGTGATAGCGGTATTTTTGTAGTAAGTGCAACAGTAATAGTAGTAGTAGTAACTTAGCAAGAACAATATAAGATAAATTTGTAGGCATTGAATCGGTGACTTGTTGGATGATATTCATCATGCGACAGTTATAACCTAGGGCGATACGGCACTAGCTCTAGTTCATCAATATAATGTAGGCATGTATTCCATAAATAGCCATACATGCTTATGGAAAGAACTTGCATGACATCTTTTGTCCTACAGTCTCGTGGTAGCGGGGTCCATATTGGAAACTAAGGGATATTAAGGCCTCCTTTTAATAGAGAACCGGAACAAAGCATTAACACATGGTGAATACATGAACTCCTCAAACTACAGTCATCACCGGTAGTGGTCCCGACTATTGTCACTCTGGGGTTGCCGGATCATAACACATAGTAGGTGACTATAACTTGCAAGATCGGATCTAGAACACATATATAATGGTGATAACATAAACGGTTCAGATTTGAAACCATGGCACCCGGGCCTAAAGTCACAAGTATTAAGCATGGCAAAGTCATAACAACATCAATCTTAGAACATGGTGGATACTAGGGATCAAGCCCTAACAAAACTAACTCGATTACATGATGAATCTCATCCAACTCCTCACCGACCAGCGAGCCTACGAAGCAATTACCCACTCCCGGTGGGGAGCATCATGGAATTGGCGATGGAGAAGGGTTGGTGATGACGAAGAACGAATATCCCCCTCTCCAGAGCCCCAAACAGACTCCAGATCTAGCTTCCCGATGAAGAATAGGAGGTGACGGCGTCTCCATCTCGTGGATCGCGCTAATTCTTTCTCCTAGATTCTTTTCTAGAAAAATAGGTATTTATGGAGTTGGAATCTGGGTTTGCGGGGCCACCAGGTGGGGACAACCGACCTGGGCGCGCTAGAAGGGGGCGCACCCTAGTGGGTTCTGCCCACCCAGGTGCCCCCCCTCCGGTGGATTTTGGCTCCAGAAATTCTCTTTATTTATATAAAAATTCCTCACAAAGTTTTGTTCCATTCCGAGAAATCTGCACAAAAACAACACCATGGTAGTTCTGCTGAAAACAGCGCTAGTCCGGGGTTAGTTTCACTCAAATCATGCAAATTAGAGTCCAAAACAAGAGGAAAAGCATTAGGAAAAATAGATACGTTGGATACATATCAAGCCGGTGCAGGAGCTGGTGCGGGAGCAGGTGCTTGGAGCAGGGGCTGGTGCAACGCTAGTCGAGATGCTCCCAGAGAAGTCGGCAACGGGAAGTCCGTTGCATCATTATTTGGATTTTGTCTGCTCCAACTGACGATAGCTAGAACCAAGACACCACACGTAGCTGCCATATCCCGTTTGCGACAGCTACCGTTGCTTTGACTGTCTCACCTGATTTCTTCTCAACCGCAATCTTGAACGTCTTGTCGATGTTTTCTTTAGTTAACCTCTGTATTTCAATTCTCTCCTCTGTGGTCTCACGGTAGTACTTCTTCCATGTGTCGCCGTCTCCGACGCCGTGCACGTGTCCATATGGCGGCCGAGTGTCCACCGAGAGTCGTTTCAATATGTTCAAGGCCCGGTTGAATGGGGTGTCCCACTTGGGCCTCGCCAACGCCTCAGATGGCGAGTCGCTTTCGGCCGCAATCCTGTGCTGCTCTCTCTGCAAAAGGAACAAGGATCGTTTAAAATATGACTAAATGTGCAGTCAAATTGATCAGAAACTAAAATTACCAACAGTCTCATGAACTCCGTCGTGACCGCGTCCGTCTCGAAAACCTTCTTCACTGGGTCCCAACGGTACCGGGCCCTGAGAACGTCACGCTCCTGTGGAACAGTGAACTCCGCCAAGGGGTCTAGGATGCCCAGACTTTCGTGTTCCGCGTCCTCCTTCGCCCATATGGACCACTTCCCCGCATAACCACGGCTTCCAAGGTGGTGGCACCCCATGTTCCTCTCTTGAAGCCCCTTCATATACTTCGACTTTTCTTTCGCAACTTCGGCATCGCAAGCCACCTTGAATATTTCAAACTGCTCTTCCGTAATTGTCGGATTATCCTTTACAATCTCGGAGTAGGGTTCCTTTTTGTCGATGATCCTTGCTTTCACCCTTACTTTCCAGGCGTCCAACGCGTCGCTAAACTTGCTCATGGCGCATTTGTTTATCTTCTTCATAGTCGGGTCTTTATTTGGATCAGTATATTTCTTTTCATCCCGGCGCGGGAACAAGAATACCTGGTGCAGCTTCATTAGGAGGGAGGGCCTCATATTTTCTTTCTTCCCTAGTTTCTCATCATTGATGGTGGTGGTTGTTCATACGATGCATCATATTTGATTGCCGTAGCACGCTCACGCTTCCGAGGGCTCTTTTGGCTCAAAATTGTCGTCATCCACTTCCGTGACCACCACTAAAGTAGTGTTGAGCTGGTTTGGGCGTCGACGTCTCCTCTTCGGTTTTGGTTCTATACCGGCTTCGCTAGTCTCAGTGCCGGTCTTGGTCTCAACGCAAGTATCGGCGCCGGTCTCGATGTCGGTCTCGGATGTGACAGTTGGGCCCAGCAACAACAACCATTGATTGTCGACAAGGTTCAAAAATTCTTCTGCCGCCAGGTAGAATCGTCGCAATCACCAGAACCCTGTGCTTCATTGTTGCTAGCCATGTTTCCTACGATTAAATCTAGTCAATTAATTCTAGACCTAATAAAATGAATAATGACATAAAAAGGCCTATGTTTTGCAGGAACGTTGATTCCTTCCCGGTGCGGCAAATCCCGGGCACATGATATGTCCTAGTTTATAGCACAAGTCATGCCGAAATTCACGGAAAATTTCGGCATGACCTTTACTAAAAAGTGGACAAATCGAGCACCTGAAATTTGCTGGAACGGCAATGAATCAACATTCCGGCAAAACATAGGCCACTCGGATTCATTCCCTAGAAACAACAAAAGGCCACTTGGGCATGATCCAACCACTTCAATGAAAAGATATAACATGACCACTTTAATGAAAAGATATAATCAACAATAATGGAATATGCAAATGAACATCAATGACATATATCATATAACATCAATTCTATCTTTTGTTTATAGCTAAATGCCATAGCTACTGTTTTTTATTTTTAGCTAAATGCTTTTGTTTTTTGTTTAAAGCTAAAAGTCTAGGAAGGGATCATCTTTAAAATAAAACTTGCCTAAATTCTTTTCCTTTAAAAATAGTGGTCTTTTCAAAATTCAAAAACCTTTGCAAAATGACCTCACTAAACACTTCTCTGCCTAGGACAGAACCCAAATTCTGTTCTAGCTATTCCTCTCTCTCTCTCTCACACACGCACACACATTATTTTCTCTAACCCCTTCTCTGCCTAGGGCAGAACCCAATTAAATTGCAAAGGAACTCCATTTTCTCTAACCCTTCTGAACTAATGGTCTAAAATAAATTTTTGCTCTAACCTAGCGAACGTAGTTAACCTAGCTTGTTAACCTAACAAACCTAATTAACCTAGCTAGTTAACCTAGTTAGTTAACCTAGCTAGTTAACCTAGTTTACCTAGATAATTAACCTAATTAAACTAGTTAACCTAGCTAGTTCTCTATCAAATCCCTAACTAAATTTTTGCACTAACCTAGATAATTAACCTAATTAAACTAGTTAACCTAACTAGCACTAGTAGAAAAAAGCCCATTTGTCCCAGTTCATAAGGCCCATTTGTCCCAGTTCGGCAACCGGGACTAAAGGGTCGGTACTAAAGCCCAATACCTTTCGTCTCGGTTCTTATACCAACCGAGACAGATGGGCCTCCACGTGGGCTCTGTGGCTTGCCCAGGCAGGGGGGCCTTTTGTCCCGGTTGGTAGCACCAACCAGGACCAATAAGCGTCCACGCGTCAGTAGTTCAGGGGCTAGGGTTTTTGTTTTTTCTAAAGAGAGGGGGGGTTGGGGGTTTTGTAGGGTTAATTTAGGAGTTTCATATATTGTGTTAGCTAGCTAATAGAGAGAAGTGTCCTCTCTTATCTCCGTGCTTGGTCGACGCTACGTACTATACGTATAGAGAGGGCTCGACACGCTAGCTAGTAAGCAAATGAAGGAAACCATTAAGTACAGAAGATCTTCATGAACATATACAGAGAGAAGTGATCGACCTCTCCTTCTACAAGAGATTAGTCAAACAACAAGTTTTCGTATATCTATCCGACGCTACTGGCTACACACACACACACACACACACACACACACACATATATATATATATATATAAGAAAATGGTTGTGTACTCGTAGGAGTACGTACTCCCGCTTCTCATATACCACATAGATTAATCTTTTATACCACTTTATTATTTTTAATATACTTCATTACTAATTATTAGATACCCCAAAATGAGTTCCATGAAAAAATTCATGTGAGTCTACATATTTTTAAATATTTACGTATATACTGATATGTTTGTACGTGAAAAAGGTATATTACAAAAAGTACATCGCAGATGATATTTTTTCAACAAAACTCGTATTGGAGTATCTTACAATATTTAATGAAGTATATTAAGAATAATAAAGAGGTATAATTAATGCGTATATGAGGTATATTGAGAATGAGAGTACATACTCCCAGGAGTACAGAAGAGGAGTCCTATATATATATAGGGTCGCGCTGTTCGTCACCCTGGGTGAGGAATAGTTATTCTTCACCCCCTCTATTTTACCATCAATGCACCGTAATTTTACGTTCCGTAAGTTTTGTCTTATTTCCGACGCAAAAAGGGACCGTAATAAATTATATAATCACCGTAAAAATATTTTATATTATGTAAAATTACAAACATAAAAACATAGTCTAAAATACACATAAACTGTAAATTTTCTTATCTTATGATCTATATTTTTATTTTCTTATGTCAAATTTTACGTAGTGAATCAATAGGAATGTAACTATTTGAATTCAAAATGTAATTTAATTATGAAATGATCGTAAGATTACCTCGGATGAAGAATAACTTATTCTGCAGCCTGGGTGATAAATAGTAACACTATATATATAGACACACACACACACACAATGTAAGATCTCTTACAATCCCCTAGCATCTGAACTCAAGTTCCACATGGTATTCTTCGGCTTTATTGATGACGTGGTCAAGAAAGAATCCCGCCAATTCCTCTTGAATTGCTTTCATGCAATCTTGTGGTAGGAGTTCATCCTGCATCTGCCACATCTAATTTGAAGAAGTGGGTCAATACATATATATGAATGAAACTCAACACAAATGATGGTAATAAAATGAAATTGTGAATATTATTGCTTATGCACTTCAAATTGTCTTTTAGAGTAGCCCCGGAAGTTTTTGCAAGTCGCATCGTAGATGAACTCGCAGACGTAGTATCCACAGTAATTATTCCCGGGTTCCTGCCACAAACACTTTGCGAGAAATAGAGGTCAATCAAACTGATAATGAAGCATTATAAATGGCATTTATGAAAGTAGCTAGAATCAACGGGAGATGCGCGGAACTAGCTAGCTAGTACTACTTACTTTCGAGTATGTCCATGGCAGCTCCCCCGACAGTCCCGGAGCTTGTGCGGTGAATACTTTCCAAACCCTGCGAGACAAAGAAAACAATTACTTGATATCAGGAAATGAACAAAGTTGCCGATATGGTGCGATAATGATCGATTGAACTTACTTCTCGAGCATTTTAGTCATGTCCGCATAGTCCTCGGGAGATTTTCGTCTCGAGTCTAAGACGGTTACTAGTCCCTGCTCAAGCTTAATCTCTAGGAGAATATAGTGGAACCTGAGCACACATGCATAACTCATCAATTACATTGCTATAACCTCGAGTATTAAGGGAAACCGAATATGCACAAGACAGTAACACTCACTTGAAGTTGTAAGGAAAGAGTATTTTATCTTTGTTTTGATTTAGTACCAATGATCGTAGCAAGTTGGTCTCAGTTTCTTTGGCATGAAACGTAACCGTATATTCATCTATGAGATTTGTGTTAATGAACCCAATATCATAGATTTTGCCTTTCTGCATTCGACGATCTTCAATCTGCATAATATAGTGAGGATAATTATATATACATGCAATGAAAGAGCTAAGCTATATATAGAGGCTTAATGACAGAAGTAGTACTTACAGACAGTAGCAAGTGACCGTTCATTTATCGAGGGCCTTTTAATTGAAAAACTGGAAGAACTCACTGGTGCACGTCAGTCCTAAACAAACGGTTTAAAACCCCTTTCCACGACGGCATTTGGAACCATCGCCAAGTGAGTGTGGGCGATAGGGGGGTCCTTCCCACACGACCCAGAAACCGTCGGGGATAGGGCCCCTACAGTACTCCTAATCATTTCTGCTCGCATTGCCATCGCAGTCGGAATTCTGTGGTGCTACATTTACGATGCGCGGCCCATCACAAACGGTTCACCATTAATAATATTAGCTAATCGTCGTACGAGTGTCAGACAGGACTACGAAACGTCGGACCGTTGTAACATCGTTGTACACGACAACTATCACACACGCTATTCTGTGGTGCAACGTTTATGATGCATACTTCATCAGAAACACTTCATGGTTGCGAATCGTGTACGATTAGGCAACTAACACAAACGTTTAGTTTGCCCGCACTGTTTGTGATATTGTATGACATCGCACACGCTTTGCAAACGGCAACTGTGTGCATGCTTGCATATGTTTCCTCTCTGCGAACCGTCTCAGATTATGGTGAATATCGCAAACGTTTGTGTTTTACCAACCATGTGTGACGTAACAACCCGGAGAGCATAATTCCACCGTAATTTAATTGTTGCTTTTCCAAATTGTACTAGATTTGGATTTGAATTTGAATGTCTGCTACAGCTTTATTCATATCCATCAGGTTCAAACAACCAATGCATTATTCGATTCATAGGTACGTATGTTCAAGAATTACATAAGAACCAAATAAAGAATGATGAACCACAGTTTTATACTTGTACTATTAAAGACGGTAAAGAAAGAGGCGAAATATATTCTGGTTGTTGAACAAGGTGAAGCGGAATGCCCATATTGTGCCCTCCTCCATGCAGAAGGCACGCACGACTCTAGTCCAACCCCTTGTGATGGTCGACCGCCCATCCTTTACGGTCTTCATGAAACATCTAGATAATCATCGTGTTCTGGTAGAAATACTTTAACCTTTGCATGGCCACCAATCATGTAGTTTGAGAGGTAATCTTGAGTAAACTGCTTTGGCAACCACTGCAAAGGAATAAGATTTCAGACATTGTCATCTAACACAACTCATTATGAGTAGTAAAAAGAAGTCTGCAGAGTTCTTACTTACCATCCTACAGTTCACTATTGTCTTGGATAAAGTGTAAACAGATAGTTTAATTGCCATCTTTGGACCCATTTTACTAACAATCTTTATCAGCTTCCTCACTTGATGCTGGTTCATCGATATCTCATTGCCCCATATGCAGAAAGGGTCAAAACACAGATCTTTACCAATGACATATGTACCTAAAAGCACCAAGTTAATATTAGAAGCTAAACAACAATGGCACAACGATGTAGTACAACACTCTTTTATAATATGTCTATATACATCTGTATGTGGTAGTCCATTTGAAATCTCTGAAAAGAACAAATATTTAGGAACGGAGCGGGTATCTTATAACATCCAACATACTCACATATTAGATGAATTAACATCTTATATTATGGGCCGAAAGGAGTTTAGTTTGTTCTTAAAAATTATCTGCTGCTGTATCCACGGGCTACAGTTAGTTTGAGCTAGTTCGGGCTCGAATAGCCCTAAAGTATATCTAAACATGAGGGCTAGTTTAAGCTAGTTGCATCTATAACCCACCCAAAAAAACTAGTATCCAACCCAAGAGGTGCTAATTGGAGCTAGTTCTCCTGGTGCATTTATTGTCAATCTAACCCTGCCATCCAAACAACTCTTTGGATGGAGTTAGTTCAGGGTTAGTAATGAGCTAGAAACTAACTCTAACCTCTAGCTAAGTTGAGTATCCAAACATGGCTGTGTTGTTGCTATTGCTGCTGCTGCTCTTCTACGTATATCTAGACATCATTAGAAAATTAATGTAACACTCTTCCTTGATACTATGTAGCCTAGGATTGCATATTTAGACATTAAGTACAGTGCATGTTGCTATGTAGCCTCAGATATATTACATATGGCCCTAGTTAACCTAAGGAAATGGGTTGCAGATATATTCAGTTAAAAGTCCGATTCACCGATTAGTCCCTTGTTAGCCGCCGGCCTATATGGTACCAGCTACGGATATCCTGAACAGTGAGTAGATATAAGCCATAGGATGAAACTAACCTCGATGGAAAACAACAGTCATTCCCAAATTGTCCTATATAGGTACATCAAGAAGCATGTTAAGCACAACAGGCTAAACATCAACAAAAATTACACATGGCAGACAAAATAATCTCCAAAAGATAGCTTCAGTGTGCAGGTTTAAGCACGCTAGTAAAGCAAAACAAGTGGAAAGGTGTGTTAACTACAACAGGCCTAACATTTAACAACAAGCGAACATTGAAGGAAATATGCCCTAGAGGAAATAATAAAGTTATTATTTATTTCCTTATACTCAAGATAAATGTTTATTATTCATGCTAGAATTGTATTAACCGGAAACATAATACATGTGTGAATACATAGACAAACAAAGTGTCACTAGTATGCCTCTACTTGACTAGCTCGTTAATCAAAGATGGTTATGTTTCCTAACCATGAACAATGAGTTGTTATTTGATTAACGAGGTCACATCATTAGTTGAATGATCTGATTGACATGACCCATTCCATTAGCTTAGCACCCGATCGTTTAGTATATTGCTATTGCTTTCTTCATGACTTATACATGTTCCTATGACTATGAGATTATGCAACTCCCGTTTGCCGGAGGAACACTTTGGGTGCTACCAAACGTCACAACGTAACTGGGTGATTATAAAGGAGCATTACAGGTGTCTCCAAAGGTAGATGTTGGGTTGGCGTATTTCGAGATTAGGATTTGTCACTCCGATTGTCGGAGAGGTATCTCTAGGCCCTCTCGGTAATACACATCACATAAGCCTTGCAAGCATTTCAACTAATATGTTAGTTGTGAGATGATGTGTTACAGAACGAGTAAAGAGACTTGCCGGTAACGAGATTGAACTAGGTATTGGATACCGACGATCGAATCTCGGGCAAGTAACATACCGATGACAAAGGGAACAACGTATGTTGTTATGCGGTCTGACCGATAAAGATCTTCGTAGAATATGTAGGAGCCAATATGGGCATCCAGATCCCGCTATTGGTTATTGACCAGAGACGTGTCTCGGTCATGTCTACATTGTTCTCGAACCTGTAGGGTCCGCACGCTTAAGGTTACGATGACAGTTTCATTATGAGTTTATGCATTTTGATGTACCGAAGGTTGTTCGGAGTCCCGGATGTGATCACGGACATGACGAGGAGTCTCGAAATGGTCGAGACGTAAAGATTGATATATTGGAAGCCTATGTTTGGACATCGGAAGTGTTCCGGGTGAAATCGGGATTTTACCGGGTTACCGGGAGGTTACTGGAACCCCCCGGGAACCATATGGGCCTTCATGGGCCTTAGTGTAAAGGAGAAAGGGGCAGCCCAAGGTGGCTGCACCACTTCCCCCTCCCCTAGTCCTATTAGGACTAGGCAAAGGTGGCCGGCCCCCCTCTCTCTCTTTCCCCCCTTGGGGAATCCTAGTTGGAATAGGATTGGGGGGGGAGTCCTACTCCCGGAAGGAGTAGGACTCCTCCTGCGCCCTCTCCCTTGGCCGGCGCCCCCCTCCCCCCTTGGCTCCTTTATATACTGAGGTAGAGGCACCCTAGAACACACAAGTTGATCCATGTGATCTATTCCTTAGCCGTATGCCGTGCCCCCTGCCACCATATACCTCGATAATACTGTAGCGGAGTTTAGGCGAAGCCCTGCTGCTGTAGTACATCAAGATCGTCACCACGCCGTCGTGCTGACGGAACTCTTCCCCGACACTTTGCTGGATCGGAGTCCGTGGATCGTCATCGAGCTGAACGTGTGCTCGAACTCGGAGGTGCCGTAGTTTCGGTGCTTGATCGGTTGGATCGTGAAGACGTACGACTACTTCCTCTACGTCGTGTCAGCGCTTCCGCAGTCGGTCTGCGTTGGGTACTTAGACAACACTCTCCCCTCTCGTTGCTATGCATCACATGATCTTGCGTGTGCGTAGGAAATTTTTTGAAATTACTACGAAACCCAACAGTGGCATCCGAGCCTAGGTTATTTATGTTGATGCTATATGCACGAGTAGAACACAAGTGAGTTGTGGACGATACAAGTCATACTGCCTACCAGCATGTCATACTTTGGTTCGGCGGTATTGTTGGACGAGACGACCCGGACCAACCTTACGCGTACGCTTACGCGAGACCGGTTCCCTCGACGTGCTTTGCACATAGATGGCTTGCGGGCGACTTTCTCTCCAACTTTAGTTGAACCAAGTATGGCTACGCCCGGTCCTTGCGAAGGTTAAAACGGAATCTATTTGACAAACTATCGTTGTGGTTTTCATGCGTAGGTGAGATTGGTTCTTACTTAAGCCCGTAGCAGCCACGTAAAAAATGCAAGAACAAAGTAGAGGACGTCTAACTTGTTTTTGCAGGGCATGTTGTGATGTGATATGGTCAAGGCATGATGCTGAATTCTATTTTATGAGATGATCATGTTTTGTAACCGAATTATCGGCAACTGGCAGGAGCCATATGGTTGTCGCTTTATTGTATGCAATGCAATCGCGATGTAATGCTTTACTTTATTACTAAACGGTAGTGATAGTCGTGGAAGCATAAGATTGGCGAGACGACAACGATGCTACGATGGAGATCAAGGTGTCGCGCAGGTGACAATGGTGATCATGACGGTGCTTCGGAGATGGAGATCACAAGCACAAGATGATGATGGCCATATCATATCACTTATATTGATTGCATGTGATGTTTATCTTTTTATGCATCTTATCTTGCTTTGATTGACGGTGGCATTATAAGATGATCTCTCACTAAATTATCAAGAAGTGTTCTCCCTGAGTATGCACCGTTGCCAAAGTTCGTCGTGCCCAGACACCACGTGATGATCGGGTGTGATAAGCTCTACGTCCATCTACAACGGGTGCAAGCCAGTTTTGCACACGCAGAATACTCAGGTTAAACTTGACGAGCCTAGCATATGCAGATATGGCCTCGGAACACGGAGACCGAAAGGTCGAGCGTGAATCATATAGTAGATATGATCAACATAAACGATGTTCACCATTGAAAACTACTCCATCTCACGTGATGATCGGTTATGGTTTAGTTGATTTGGATCACGTAATCACTTAGAAGATTAGAGGGATGTCTATCTAAGTGGGAGTTCTTAAGTAATATGATTAATTGAACTTAAATTTATCATGAACTTAGTACCTAATAGTATCTTGCTTGTTTATGTTGATTGTAGATAGATGGCTCGTGCTGTTGTTCCGTTGAATTTTAATGCGTTCCTTGAGAAAGCAAAGTTGAAAGATGATGGTAGCAATTACACGGACTGGGTCCGTAACTTGAGGATTATCCTCGTTGCTGCACAGAAGAATTACGTCCTGGAAGCACCGCTGGGTGCCAGGCCTGCTGCTGGAGCAACACCAGATGTTATGAACATCTGGCAGAGCAAAGCTGATGACTACTCGATAGTTCAGTGTGCCATGCTTTACGGCTTAGAATCGGGACTTCAACGACGTTTTGAACGTCATGGAGCATATGAGATGTTCCAGGAGTTGAAGTTAATATTTCAAGCAAATGCCCGAATTGAGAGATATGAAGTCTCCAATAAGTTCTATAGCTGCAAGATGGAGGAGAACAGTTCTGTCAGTGAGCATATACTCAAAATGTCTGGGTATAATAATCACTTGATTCAATTGGGAGTTAATCTTCCGGATGATTGCGTCATTGACAGAATTCTCCAATCACTGCCACCAAGCTACAAGAGCTTCGTGATGAACTATAATATGCAAGGGATGAACAAGACTATTCCCGAGCTCTTCGCAATGCTGAAAGCTGCGGAGGTAGAAATCAAAAAGGAGCATCAAGTGATGATGGTTAACAAAACCACTAGTTTCAAGAAAAAGGGCAAAGGGAAGAAGAAGGGGAACTTCAAGAAGAACAACAAGCAAGTTGCTGCTCAGGAGAAGAAACCCAAGTCTGGACCTAAGCCTGAAACTGAGTGCTTCTACTGCAAGCAGACTGGTCACTGGAAGCGGAACTGCCCCAAGTATTTGGCGGATAAGAAGGATGGCAAGGTGAACAAAGGTATATGTGATATACATGTTATTGATGTGTACCTTACTAGAGCTCGTAGTAGCACCTGGGTATTTGATACTGGTTCTGTTGCTAATATTTGCAACTCGAAACAGGGACTACGGAATAAGCGGGCACTGGCAAAGGACGAGGTGACGATGCGCGTGGGAAACGGTTCCAAAGTTGATGTGATCGCGGTCGGCACGCTACCTCTACATCTACCTTCGGGATTAATATTAGACCTAAATAATTGTTATTTGGTGCCAGCGTTGAGCATGAACATTATATCTGGATCTTGTTTAATGCGAGACGGTTATTCATTTAAATCAGAGAATAATGGTTGTTCTATTTATATGAGTAATATCTTTTATGGTCATGCACCATTGAAGAGTGGTCTATTCTTATTGAATCTCGATAGTAGTAATACACATATTCATAATGTTGAAGCCAAAAGATGCAGAGTTGATAATGAAAGTGCAACTTATTTGTGGCACTGTCGTTTAGGTCATATCGGTATAAAGCGCATGAAGAAACTCCATACTGATGGACTTTTGGAACCACTTGATTATGAATCACTTGGTACTTGCGAACCGTGCCTCATGGGCAAGATGACTAAAACACCGTTCTCCGGTACTATGGAGAGAGCAACAGATTTGTTGGAAATCATACATACCGATGTATGTGGTCTGATGAATATTGAGGCTCGTGGCGGATATCGTTATTTTCTCACCTTCACAGATGATTTAAGCAGATATGGGTATATCTACTTAATGAAACATAAGTCTGAAACATTTGAAAAGTTCAAAGAATTTCAGAGTGAAGTTGAAAATCATCGTAACAAGAAAATAAAGTTTCTACGATCTGATCGTGGAGGAGAATATTTGAGTTACGAGTTTGGTGTACATTTGAAAAACTGTGGAATAGTTTCGCAACTCACGCCACCCGGAACACCACAGCATAATGGTGTGTCCGAACTCGTAATCGTACTTTACTAGATATGGTGCGATCTGTGATGTCTCTTACTGATTTACCGCTATCGTTTTGGGGTTATGCTCTAGGGACGGCCGCATTCACGTTAAATAGGGCACCATCAAAATCCGTTGAGACGACGCCTTATGAACTGTGGTTTGGCAAGAAACCAAAGTTGTCGTCTCTTAAAGTTTGGGGCTGCGATGCTTATGTGAAAAAGCTTCAACCTGATAAGCTCGAACCCAAATCGGAGAAATGTGTCTTCATAGGATACCCAAAGGAAACTGTTGGGTACACCTTCTATCACAGATCCGAAGGCAAAACATTCGTTGCCAAGAATGGATCCTTTCTAGAGAAGGAGTTTCTCTCGAAAGAAGTGAGTGGGAGGAAAGTAGAACTTGATGAGGTAACTGTACCTGCTCCCTTACTGGAAAGTAGTACATCACAGAAAACTGTTTCAGTGACACCTACACCAGTTAGTGAGGAAGCCAATGATAATGATCATGAAACTTCAGATCAAGATACTACTGAACCTTGTAGATCAACCAGAGTAAGATCCGCACCAGAGTGGTACGGTAATCCTGTTCTGCAAGTCATGCTACTAGATCATGATGAACCTACGAACTATGAAGAAGCGATGGTGAGCCCAGATTCCGCAAAGTGGCTTGAAGCCATGAAATCTGAGATGGGATCCATGTATGAGAACAAAGTATGGACTTTGGTTGACTTGCCCGATGATCGGCAAGCAATTGAAAATAAATGGATTTTTAAGAAGAAGACTGACGCTGATGGTAATGTTACTGTCTACAAAGCTCGACTTGTCGCAAAAGGTTTTCGGCAAGTTCAAGGGATTGACTACGATGAGACCTTCTCACCCGTAGCGATGCTTAAGTCCGTCCGAATCATGTTAGCGATTGCCGCATTTTATGATTATGAAATTTGGGAGATGGATGTCAAAACTGCATTCCTGAATGGATTTCTAGAAGAAGAGTTGTATATGATGCAACCGGAAGGTTTTGTCAATCCAAAGGGAGCTAACAAAGTGTGCAAGCTCCAGCGATCCATTTATGGACTGGTGCAAGCCTCTCAGAGTTGGAATAAACGTTTTGATAGTGTGATCAAAGCATTTGGTTTTATACAGACTTTTGGAGAATCCTGTATTTACAAGAAAGTGAGTGGGAGCTCTGTAGCATTTCTGATATTATATGTGGATGACATATTGCTGATTGGAAATGATATAGAATTTCTGGATAGCATAAAGGGATACTTGAATAAAAGTTTTTCAATGAAAGACCTCGGTGAAGCTGCTTACATATTAGGCATTAAGATCTATAGAGATAGATCAAGACGCTTAATTGGACTTTCACAAAGCACATACCTTGACAAAATTTTGAAGAAGTTCAAACTGGATCAAGCAAAGAAAGGGTTCTTGCCTGTGTTACAAGGTGTGAAGTTGAGTAAGACTCAATGCCCGACCACTGCAGAAGGTAGAGAGAATATGAAAGATGTTCCCTATGCATCAGCCATAGGATCTATCATGTATGCAATGCTGTGTACCAGACCTGATGTGTGCCTTGCTATAAGTTTAGCAGGGAGGCACCAAAGTAATCCAGGAGTGGATCACTGGACAACGGTCAAGAACATCCTGAAATACCTGAAAAGGACTAAGGATATGTTTCTCGTATATGGAGGTGATAAAGAGCTCACTGTAAAAGGTTACGTTGATGCAAGCTTTGACACTGATCCGGACGATTCTAAATCGCAAACCGGATACGTGTTTACATTAAACGGTGGAGCTGTCAGTTGGTGCAGTTCTAAACAAAGCGTCGTAGCGGGATCTACAAGTGAAGCGGAGTACATAGCTGCTTCAGAAGCAGCGAACGAAGGAGTCTGGATGAAGGAGTTCATATCCGATCTAGGTGTCATACCTAATGCATCGGGTCCAATGAAAATCTTTTGTGACAATACTGGTGCAATTGCCTTGGCAAAGGAAACCAGATTTCACAAAAGGACCAAACACATCAAGAGACGCTTCAACTCCATCCGGGATCTAGTCCAGGTGGGAGACATAGAGATTTGCAAGATACATACGGATCTGAATGTTGCAGACCCGTTGACTAAGCCTCTTCCACGAGCAAAACATGATCAGCACCAAAGCTCCATGGGTGTTAGAATCATTACAGTGTAATCTAGATTATTGACTCTAGTGCAAGTGGGAGACTGAAGGAAATATGCCCTAGAGGCAATAATAAAGTTATTATTTATTTCCTTATAATCATGATAAATGTTTACTATTCATGCTAGAATTGTATTAACCGGAAACATAATACATGTGTGAATACATAGACAAACAAAGTGTCACTAGTATGCCTCTACTTGACTAGCTCGTTAATCAAAGATGGTTATGTTTCCTAACCATGAACAATGAGTTGTTATTTGATTAACGAGGTCACATCATTAGTTGAATGATCTGATTGACATGACCCATTCAATTAGCTTAGCACCCGATCGTTTAGTATATTGCTATTGCTTTCTTCGTGACTTATACATGTTCCTATGACTATGAGATTATGCAACTCCCGTTTGCCGGAGGAACACTTTGGGTGCTACCAAACGTCACAACGTAACTGGGTGATTATAAAGGAGCATTACAGGTGTCTCCAAAGGTAGATGTTGGGTTGGCGTATTTCGAGATTAGGATTTGTCACTCCGATTGTCGGAGAGGTATCTCTGGGCCCTCTCGGTAATGCACATCACATAAGCCTTGCAAGCATTGCAACTAATGAGTTAGTGGAGATGATGTATTACGGAACGAGTAAAGAGACTTGCCGGTAACGAGATTGAACTAGGTATTGGATACCGACGATCGAATGTCGGGCAAGTAACATACCGATGACAAAGGGAACAACGTATGTTGTTATGCGGTCTGACCGATAAAGATCTTCGTAGAATATGTAGGAGCCAATATGGGCATCCAGGTCCCGCTATTGGTTATTGACCGGAGACGTGTCTCGGTCATGTCTACATTGTTCTCGAACCCGTAGGGTCCGCACGCTTAAGGTTACGATGACAGTTATTATGAGTTTATGCATTTTGATGTACCGAAGGTTGTTCGGAGTCCCGGATGTGATCACGGACATGACGAGGAGTCTCGAAATGGTCGAGACACGTAAAGATTGATATATTGGAAGCCTATGTTTGGATATCGGAAGTGTTCCGGGTGAAATCGGGATTTTACCGGAGTACCGGGAGGTTACCGGAACCCCCCGGGAGCCATATGGGCCTTAATGGGCTTTAGTGGAAAGGAGAAAGGGGCAGCCCAAGGTGGCGCACCCTCCCCCTCCCCTAGTCCTATTAGGACTAGGAGAAGGTGGCCGGCCCCCCTCTCTCTCTCCCCCCTTGGGGAATCCTAGTTGGAATAGGATTGGGGGGGGGTCCTACTCCCGGAAGGAGTAGGACTCCTCCTGCGCCCTCTCCCTGGCCGGCGCCCCCCTCCCCCCTTGGCTCCTTTATATACTGAGGTAGAGGCACCCTAGAACACACAAGTTGATCCACGTGATCTATTCCTTAGCCGTGTGCGGTGCCCCCTGCCACCATATACCTCGATAATACTGTAGCGGAGTTTAGGCGAAGCCCTGCTGCTGTAGTACATCAAGATCGTCACCACGCCGTCGTGCTGACGGAACTCTTCCCCGACACTTTGCTGGATCGGAGTCCGGGGATCGTCATCGAGCTGAACGTGTGCTCGAACTCGGAGGTGCCGTAGTTTCGGTGCTTGATCGGTTGGATCGTGAAGACGTACGACTACTTCCTCTACGTCGTGTCAACGCTTCCGCAGTCGGTCTGCGTTGGGTACGTAGACAACACTCTCCCCTCTCGTTGCTATGCATCACATGATCTTGCGTGTGCGTAGGAAATTTTTTGAAATTACTACGAAACCCAACAAACATGGTCATTCAAACTAGTATTGTGTCAATCTAAGTACACTGGTTATGGTTAAATAAAAATGGAAAGGCGTGTTAACTACAAGATGCAGCAACCAAATGTAGTCATTCATAGTGGTATTGTTGAAACTAGTACTGATGAAATTGAACTCCACAGTTCATACTTGCACATATAGAACATCACGTTGTGAATAACTGGAATAAACAAGGCGTACTACGAACAACCAAAGATAGCATTTTACACTGAACATATGCTAACTACAAACAACCGAACAATCAAAAAACTTTAAAAGAGGCATATGCTAGCTATAACAGGCTTAACAGCAAGCAAATATATGCATTCCTATTGCTTTGTCTAAAACTGGATTGATGAAATGTACTGCACAATAAATAATTGCACATATAGAGCATCACATTGTAACAACTGAAATAAATAAATCATGGGTTTCCTCACTTGTCATAGATGGGCTCGTTCCCGTGGGAAGAGCACGGAACCTGGGTGTGCTCCATGTTGTCGCAGATGGGCGCCTTCCCCTTGGAAGAGCACGGCTGTAGGGTGCCCTCCCTAATGTCGCAGACAGGCGCTTTCCCCTTGGAAGAGAAGATGGGCTCTTTCCCCTTGGAAGAGAAGATGGGCTCTTTCCCCTTGGAAGAGCCGGAGAGGGTGCCTCCTCGTGGTCGCCGTCGATGAGGTCTGACTTGGAAGATGTGGATCCCAAGCCAGCGTGGCAGAACGTGTCCTTCATAAATGACAAAAGGGGCTCGATGGCGATGTAGAATGGCAAATTGTTGACAGCGAGCCACAGGAGATCAGCGGTGGGTCCATGCATGAGATCGACGGCGGTTGAACCCGAGGGGATGGTGGTGGGCCACTTAACCTGTGACACAGCCCGCCTCAGGGCATTGCCGTCGATGACCTCGATGTCGTAGCCGGCGGACAAGAAATGCCCGCATACTCTAGCCCGATGCTTGAGTGTCTGCCGCCAGTAATGGTCGTCAGCTTCCTCGGCGACGTCGGGCGAAGAGACCGCTATACACCTTTGTTGGGCCATTCGCTCCTCGAGCTCCACGGGAAGCATAGCTGGGCTTAGGCTGCGATGCTCTGGAGTGGGGGATGGGGATGAGGATGGGGATCTGTGGGAACGGGGTCGTTTGGCAGGCGTCATCTAAGAAACTCAGGGCGGCCTGGGTATGGAGATCCGTGGTTAAGCTGCATGGGCAAACCGGAAGATGTTGACAATGGGGGCCTTGCGGCAGCGGCGGTGGCGGGGACTTTGCTAGGGTTTCGAGCGAGGGAGGGGTGTGTGTGTGTGTGCGCGCGCGCACGCCCGAGGAGGTTTTGGTGTGTGTGTGTGTGGAGGGGGGCGCGGGGTGTTTGAGGAAATGACGCGGGTGCTGAAAATTTTACTACGCGGGAGTGAAATGCCAGGCTATTGAAAATTTTGATGATAGTGCATCGCACACGGTCCGGAGATAACAACCGTGTGTTATGAAAAAAAACCTCGAGGCGGGTAGATATTTTCGACGCAGGTGGGATTGGGAACAAGAAACATCGCACACGGTCCAGAGATAACAACCTTGTGTTATGAAACAGAAAAACCCTTCAAGCGGGCAGATATTTTTGAGAGGGGGAGCCTCATGGAGCTCAATGTACTATGCGTATGTGTGTGTGACAGGTGCACCAGCGTGGCACACGGTTAGTTTGAGTGAACCGTGTCTGTTGCATCATCCGACTTGTCTAATGTTCATAAATTTGGCGAAAAATGATGCGGGAGAGGGTCAGAAAACGAACACACTTGCATGTGGACCAAATTTATGTATCAAAAGTGTGGTTTCATTTTCAAATACCAAATGCAACTTTGATGTGGCACCTCTCTGGAAAAGCGCACGGTATTGCTTGCTCCCACCCTATCGTGTCGGCACGAAGGGAATCCTAAGCTATGAATGCATGCCCCCTCCCCCGCAACCGAGGTTCACCTACCAAAGTGCGAAGTAGCTAGCAGCCCCCCTCCTCCCTCATGTCGGCAGGAAGGGAATCCTAAGCTATATATGAATGCATGCCCCCTCCCCCTCAACCAAGGTTTGAATTCACCTAGAAAAGTGTGAAGTAGCTAGCAGCCGCCCTCCTGCCTCGTGTCGGCTTGAAGGGAATCCTAAGCTATATAAGAATGCATGCCCCCCAACCGAGGTTCATCGTAGCAAAGTGCGAAGTAGCTAGCAGCCCCCTCCCTCATGTCGGAACGAAGGGAATCCTAAGCTATGAATGCATGCCCCCCAACCGAGGTTCACCTAGAAAAGTGTGAAGTAGAGCTAGCAGCCCCCCCCAACTGAGGTTTACCCTAGCAAAGTGTGAAGTAGCTAGCAGCCACCCCTATTTCGTCTCAGCGCAAAGGGAATCCTAAGCTATGAATGCACATGCCCCCCCCAACTGAGGTTCACCTAGCAAAGTGCGAAGTAGCTAGCAGCCCCCCACTCGTGTCGGCATGAAGGGAATCCTAAGCTATGAGCATGCCCCCTCCCCTCCCCCCCAGCCGAGGGTTCACCTAGCAAAGTGCGATGTAGCTAGCAGCCCCCACCCCTCTCGTGTCGCCACGAAGGGAATCCTAATTAAGCTATGAATGCATGCCCCCCCAACCGAGGTTCACCTAGCAAAGTGCGATGTAGCAACCCCCCCACACACACACTTTCACTCGACGGGCCAAAGAGGCATATATCTCACCAAGATGGATCATAAAACGGACCAAGAATAATCCACCTTGGTCGTACAACCTCTCTCTTGTTGTTGGTCAAAGTGATGGCCATCCATGCGACCCTGGAGATGGGCTAGCTCGCCAATAATCACGCAAGTAGCTAGTCCCCAAAGACAACCACTACATGCGTGTGGCCCAAACATATGTATGGAGAGGTGTTTTTTTGAGTAACAATGAACAACTTTGATGTGGGACCGTGATTTCGAACTAGAAATCCCCACACTGAGTGAGGGTTAGGTTGACGATGCATATGTATGTTACACCGCACTTCAAGCCAACGACGGGGATTCATATATGCATGCATGCATGCATAGTACTATATGCGCTCAAACTTAATTATGTCTGAATCAAACCATGACCTATACTACGATAACACTTACCAAATGAAGAATCCACCATGGTAACCTATCTTGTTGTTGGTCAAGGTGATCATGGATGTCCACGCGGGCCCACAAATATATAGGCTTGTCGCCGATAACCATGCGAGGGAGTGTCTTGTTCGAAGGCAACCACTACATGCATATGTATGGAGGTGATGTGTGCATGCATGTTAGAATACACAACATTGATCTGGCGTATGTGTCAAAAATCGTACACTAGCTCCCCACACAGAGCGAGATCGGTTCATGATGGTGTCGTTGTACTAGCCACTTCGACTCAATGGGAGGGATTCATGTGTACACATGCATATGTGTGTGCTCAAAGTGTATCATGCATGTCATCCCAGAGAAAAAATAATAATCCCCTCCTAAGTCAAATTAACCTCTCTTGTTGTGAGGCAAAAAGAAGTGGTGGACCAAGCGGACCCATAGATGGAAAGCATCGATATCACTGATAACCGCTTAAGTGGGTGCGAGAGGACAACCACCACCGCTTTGCATGTGGGCCAAATATATATATGTTGAATACCCAAAATGCATAACTTTGATGTGCCACATGCCTCAAAAACCGTAAACCATGCACCCACACAGGGCGAGGTTCATATCAAGCGTACTACATATGATGGTCCCCTTCCCCCTCTTCACCGCGTACTATATGCTCATGTCGTAATATATGTACAACCCAAAAGAATCATCATCGATGGTGAAATTAATTAACCTCTCCTGATGTAGGTCAAAGTGATGCATGCATGCATGCATCGATGATGGCCTCATGGGCCCATAGATGGAAGCGTCACACGTGAGTGTCCTGGCTAGGATATATATGCATGTAGCCCCAAAAGGTGGTGTGTGATGTTTGAATAACCAATTTCACAATTTTGATGTGGCACGTGCCTCGGTAACCAAAAACTCCCGACACTGAGTGAGGTGTACTTGTTCACGGACGCATACGTATAGTATATATGCTAGTCCCCTCCCACCTCTTCGACGCGTACTATATACCACCATAACACAAACAAAAAAGATTATACCTTGCTGGTCAAATTAACCTCACTGCCGGCTGTTCGTCAAAGTGATGGACGACGACCTCACGGGCCCACAGAAAGTGTCACACTCGAGTATCGAGGGTCGTGTAGGATGTAACACCCTGGATTTTTGCCCTTTTCTTTTCCGTGGCTATGTGGTTCTGAAACTTGGGAAGATCATGTCTTCCTAGGTTTTATAGTGGCTTGTCACCCTCATCCTCATACCAAGATCATGTAATTCCATCCTTGACCTAACCCAAACTTCTTGTAACGCCCGGATAATCTTGCTACAGTAATTCCACGCTAATCATGCCACGTCACCTCGATTACTGTTGCTAAACTTCCGTTAGTTCAAACCGCATCAAATTCAAATTTAAATTAATGTAAACAACAAAAATTTTCAAAAACTGTAACAGAAATGTTCGGGCGGTGCTGAATATTACGAGGGTAATTATAGTAAAGAAACACAATTTTATAAAATCCTTAAATGCGCTAAAATTAATTAAAATAGAAAAGGAAAAGAAATAAAAGAAAAAGAAAATACAAAAGAGAAAACAAAAAAAACACAAAAAGAATAAAAGGCCCCCTTGGCCCACCTGGGCCTTGGCCCACCTGGGCCTCGGCCCAACTGGCCGGCCCACTCGGACCGAGCGACCCCACTACCTAACCCCCTCTCCCCCCGTGAGCTAGCCCACTCCCCACTCGCTTGTCCCCACCCCCTCGCTCTGGATCTGGATCGGGAGGAGCCCCGATCCACTTCTCCCTCGCTGCGCGCCCGACGCCGCCGCCCGTCGCCGGCGCTCCCTCGAGGGCATGCCCCTCTTCGCGCGCAACGTCCCCGGCCTCCTCCCCAATCAACGCTGCCCTCGAACCCCTACGCTACCTTGTGAGCTCCCCCTCTCCTCGTCTGGTCACCTCGCGCCCGTGCACGCGCCGTGGCCGCGCCCTCTTCCCTGCTTCGGCTCACCTAGGGCACCCCCTGCGGCTCCTCCCCCCGCGGCCGCGCCCATCCCCGCGTCGCGCCCGCGCCTCCCTCCGCTCCCCTGCTCACCGCGCCCCGCACCCGCTCCCGCCCCTCGCGCGCGCGCCCCGGACCATCTCGCACGCGCGCCGCGCACCCCCCATGCTCGCCCGCGACGCGCGCTCGTGGCCTCCTCTCCGCCTATCGCCGCTCACCCACCGCTATCCATCGCCGGCCGCACCCTCCGCTACCCAACGCCGCGCTCCACCCCTCTGCCGCTGTCATGTGCCTGATCCGGCCATGGCCAGCGCGTCACCCTGCTCCCTCGCTGCCCTGGACCGTGCAGGCCTCGTCGTGCCGCCGCTGCTCACCGCCCCACCGTCTCTTGTGCCGCCGCGCGCCCCGTCTTCGCCCGCATGGCCCCGCTCGCCGCCGTTCGTGCCGCACCCACGGCACCCAACTTCTGCCCGCCGGAGTTCACCACCGCTGCGGTCTGCCTGGTTCCGTCGGAGCCCCACGCCGACGACCCCGCAGCCGGATGGCCACGGCCTCGCCCCGCAACCGGGTGGGCTACGACCTTAGCCCGGCACCCACACTCGTTGCCCGCACCCGCTAGGCCTCTGGGCCACTGACTGCTGGGGCCCAGCCCTAGTATGAACGAAAATGAAAAAAAATAAATTAATTAAAAAAATAATTAAAAATAAATGGATAAATAATAAATGAATAAATAGTAAATAATAATTAATTAATTGACTTAATTAATTTTGTTTGAATAAACTAAACAATTAACTAAACTAACTAATCATAATTAGATTAATCTAATAACTAACTAAAACAAATTAAATTGTTAGTTAAATAATTAAACAGTCAATGACAGGGGGGTCCCACCCCTGTTGACCAGTCAAACGTTGACTGGTCAACTGGGTCCCACTAGCCCACCTGTCAGCCATTGTGCTGGGTGCGCCTAGCAATTTAGCAATTATTTTCGAATTAAAATTAATTCCAGAAATCAATAAAATCTTTAGAAAATCATATCTTTTAATCCGTAACTCGGATTAAATTATTTTCAACATGAAAGTTGCTTAGAACGACGAGACGAATCCGGATACGCAACCCGTTCGTCCTCCATGCATCCCTAGCATAGCAAACACGCAACTTTCCCCCTCCGGTTCATCCGTCCGAAAACGCGAAACACCGGGAATACTTTCCTGGATGTTTCCCCCCTTCCCCAGTATCATCTCTTACCACGTTAGGGCACCCCTAGCACCGATACTTGTCATGTCATGCATCTTTATGCATCTGTTTGCTTAATATTTATTGTTTCTTCCCCCTCCTCTCTCGCTAGACACCGAGACCGACGCCGCTGCTATCCAGTACGACTACGGTGTTGATGACCCCGCTCTCTTGCCAGAGCAACCAGGTAAGCCCCCCCCTTGATCACCAGATATCACCTACTCTACACTCTATACTGCTTGCGTTAGAGTAGTGTAGCATGCTACTGCTTTCCGTTAATCCTATCCTGATGCATAGCCTGTCCTTGCTACTACTGTTGTTACCTTTACCTGCAATCCTAATGCTTAGTATAGGATGCTAGTTTATCATCAGTGGCCATACATTCTCGTCCGTCTGCCACGCTATACTATCGGGCTGTGATCACTCGGGAGGTGATCACAGGTTTATACTTATACATAATATATGATACTTGTGATGACTAAAGACGGGTCGGCTCGTAGGAGTACCCGCGAGTGGATCTTTGTGGCGAAGCGACAGGGCAGGTTGAGACCACCTAGGAGAGAGGTGGGCCTGGCCCTGGTCGGCGTTCGCGGTTATTTCAAGATAACACGTTTAACGAGATCTTGGTATTTGATCTGAGTCTGGCCACTGGCCTATACGCACTAACCATCTACACGGGCACAGTTATGGGCACTCGACATCGTGGTATCAGCCGAAGCCTTTGTGACGTTAGCGACTGAGTGGCGCGCGCCGGATTGGACCGTAAGCCCGCTCTTGTATTAAGGGGGCTAGTTCTGCTTCCGGCCGCGTTCGCAACGTGCAGGTGTGCAAAGGGCGATGGGCCCAGACCCCTGCGCCATAGGATTTAGACCGGCGTGCTGACCTCTCTGTTGTGCCTAGGTAGGGCTGCGACGTGTTGATCTTCCGAGGCCGGGCATGACCTAGAAAAGTGTGTCTGGCCAAATGGGATCGAGCGTGTTGGGTTATGTGGTGCACCCCTGCAGGGAAGTTAATCTATTCGAATAGCCATGATCTTCGGTAACAGGACGACTTGGAGTTGTACCTTGACCTTATGACAACTAGAACCGGATACTTAATAAAACACACCTTTCCAAGTGCCAGATACAACCCGGTGGTCGCTCTCTAACAGGGCGACGAGGAGAGGATCATCCGTTAGGATTATGCTATGCGATGCTACTTGGTGAACTTACCATCTACTCTCTTCTCCTGCTGCAAGATGGAGGTTACCAGAAGCGTAGTCTTCGAAAGGACTAGTTATCCCCCTCTTATTCCGGAATTATGCAGTTCAGTCCACATATGATAGCCTTTTCCATTTGATACCAATGCATACATATGTAGTGTAGCTCCTTGCTTGCGAGTACTTTGGATGAGTACTCATGGTTGCCTTGCTCTCCCTTTTCCCCCTTTCTATACTCGATTGCTGCGACCAGACGTTGGAGCCCTGGAGCCAGACGCCACCGTCGATGACGACTACTACTACTCGGGAGGTGCCTACTACTACGTGCTGCCCGCTGACGGCGACTAGGAGTAGTTTAGGAGGATCCCAGGTAGGAGGCCTGCGCCTCTTTCGATCTGTATCCCAGTTTGTGCTAGCCTTCTTAAGGCAAACTTGTTTAACTTATGTCTGTACTCAGATATTGTTGCTTCCACTGACTCGTCTATGATCGAGCTCTTGTATTCGAGCCTTCGAGGCCCCTGGCTTGTAATATGATGCTTGTATGACTTATTTTATTTGCAGAGTTGTGTTGTGATATCTTCCTGTGAGTCCCTGATCTTGATCGTACACATTTGCGTGTATGATTAGTGTACGATTGAATCGGGGGCGTCACAAGTTGGTATCAGAGCCGACTGCCTGTAGGAATCCCCCTTCCACACTCCTTGGCCGAAGTTGAGTCTAGTTATTGTAAAACTTTTTACTAACATGGCTGTGTGGCCTATGGGCCCACGTCGCCATTGGGTGGTATTAGGATCTTTTACTCCTCAATCCTTACTCCGGGACTCTAAACTCTCTCCTACTCGGGTTAAACGATTTTACTAACTTTAACATTAAGATGCCATGACCACGTTCACCCCAAGGTTGGATAAGCCCTAGCTATTCATTAGAGTGTATATTGAACATTATCCACACTGTCAGTTGACTCCTTTGAAACATCTTTTTTTTCAGATGGAACCCACAAGACAGGTCGTGCGCCACAGGACGGCCATTGGTGCCTCGGGATCACCTGCTGTGTTGGTTGAGATGATGACCTATCACTACTAGGGAAAAGCCTATACACAGAATTTTACCAGTAGCACTGTACAAAATCAAGCGCTGCTGCTACTTAGTAGCAGCGCGCGTAAATAAACCGCGCTACTGCTATGACTTTAGGAGTAGTGCATACTAGCGAAAAGCGCTGCTGCTACGTTTGAACTGGGCGCACATGGCTAGCCGAACCTAGCAGTAGCACGTATAATGGCCCAGCGCTACTGCTAATCTCCTTAGCTGCAGCGCGCTTACGTGTAAAGCACTGCTGCTAACAGAAATAAAATAAAGTGAAAAACAAGTAGAAAAGTAAATGAAAATGAAAGAAATAGAAAAAGGAGAAAGGGAAAAAATAAAATGTAAAGAAAAATAAAAGAAAAAAGGGAAAAAAGGAGAAAGGAATAGCAGTAGCGGGTTTCAGTAAACGCGCTATAGCTAACTTAGCTATAGCGTATTTCTGGAAACGCGCTACCGTTACGTTTCACTTAAACAGCGGTTTCCCCCCACCCCGCCCCCCGGCCACCAATTCTTCCCCAAATCGTCCCTCGCCCTCACCGCCGTCTCCTCACCGCCGCTGCCCTCAGCCTCACCGCCGCCGCCCGATGCCGCCCTTAGCCTCACCGCCGCTGCCCGAGGCCGCCCTCAGCCTCACCGCCGCCGCCCTCAGCCTCACAGCCACCGCCCAAGGCCGCCCTCCACGTCACCGTCGGCGCCCTCCACCTCACCGCCGCCCGAGCCCGCCCAGGACCGCCCTTGCCCGTGCCCGAGCCTGCCCTCTCCGCCCCTGCCTCCGTCACCGAGCACCTCCCCGCCACCGTCTCTCCCCTGTCTGTAAGTCCCCCACCCCTCCCCCTCACTCATCTCTCTCTGTATTTTAGAGAAAAAATTAGATGTTAATTAGATGTTTTTCAGTTAGGGCACTAGAGTTTTGCTAGGTTAATTAGGTTAGTAGTGCTGCTAGTAGTATTGGTAAAGTAGGTTAATTAGGTGATGTTAAATGAATAACCTAAATGAATGAAATTAGTAGTTAACTGAATTTTTTTTCCTTTCATCATTATAGAGCACTAAAGTTAACTGAATTTTGTTCTATTAGTAGTTAAATGAATTTTCTTCTACACTGTTCGCACATGTGGTTGCTCGTGTATATTTGGACGTTGTTTGCAGGGAATGATGCTTAGTGGCCTATGTTTTGCCAGAATGTTGATTCATTTCTTTTCCGGCAAATTTTAGGTTCTCGATTTGTCCACTTTTTAGCAAAGCTCATGCCGAAATTTTCCGTGAATTTCGGCATGACTTGTGCTAAAAACTAGGACATATCGAGTGCCCGCGATTTGCCGCACCAGGAAGGAGTCAACATTCCTGCAAAACAATAGGCCTTTTTTATGTCATTATTCATTTTATTAGGTCTAGAATTAATTGACTAGATTTAATCATAGGAAAAATGGCTAGCAACGATGAAGGACAGGGTTCTGGTGATTGCGACGACGCCTACCGGGCGGCAGAAGAATTTTTTAGCCTTACCGATGATCAACCGATGTTATTGCTGGGCCCACCGGTGGCATCGGGGACTGAGACCGACACGCAGACCGGTGCTAAGACTGAGACTGGCGCTCAGACTGGCATCGAGATCGACGCTGAGACTGAGACCGGCGCTGCCTCGGGGAGCGGAGCCGGTGTAAAACCGAAAGCAAAGAGGCAACGGGTTCCTAACAAACTCAGGACTACTAGAGTGGTGGTCACGGAGGTGGACGACGGCAATTTTGAGCCAACAACGCCCGAGGAAGCGCGTCGATGCTACGGCAATCAAATAGGCTGCATCGTACGGACAACCGCCACCATCAACGATGAGAAACTACAGAAGATAGAAAATATGAGGAGCTCCCTCCTAAAGAAGTTTCACCAGATATTCTTGTTCCCGGGCCGGAATGAGAAGGATTATAAAGATCCACATGAGGACCCGACAATGAAGAAGATAAACAAACACGCCATGACCAAGTTTAGCGATGCGTTGGCCGCCTGGAAAAATCGAGTGAAAACAAGGATCATCGACAAGAAGGAACCCTACTCCGAGATTGTAAAGGATAATCCGACAATCACGGAAGAGTAGTTTCAAATATTCAAGGAGGCTTGTGAGGCCGAAGATGCCAAAAAAAAGTCTAAGTACATGAAGGGGCTTCAAGAGAGGAACATTGGGAGCCACCACCTCGGAAGCCGTTGTTACGGCGGAAAGAGGTCCAAATGGGCCAAGGAGGACGCGGAAGCCGCGAGTCTGGGCATCCCAGACCCCTTGGCGGAGTTTACCGTCCCGCAGGAGCGTGACGTCCTCAGGGCCCGGCACCGTTGGGACCCAGTGAAAAAGGTTTACGAAACAACACCGGTCATTACGGAGTTCATGAGACTGCTGTTAATTTTAGTTTCTGATCAATTCGACTGCACACGTTAGTCATATTTGTAAACGATCGTTGTGTCTTTTGCAGAGAGAGCAGCACAGGATTGCGGCCGAAAGCGACTCGCCGTCTGAGGCATTGGCGAGGCCCAAGTGGGACACTCCATTCAACCGGGCGTTGAACATATTGAAACAACAACCGGTGGATACTCGACCGTCGTATGGACGCGTGCACGGTGTCGGAGACGGCGCCACGTGGAAGAAGTACTACCGTGATACCACGGAGGAGAGAAAGGAAAGACGGAGGTTAAATGAAGAAAACATCGACAAGAGGGTTGAGATTGCAGTTGAGAAGAAATCAACTGACACAGTTGCAACAGTGGTAGCTGCCGCAAAACAGGTGGCTTTAGATATCTCTACTACCTTGGTTCCGGCCGTTTCCAATTGGACCAGGAAAATCCAAAAAAAGATGCAGCGGACTTTCCCCTTGCTGACTTCTTGGCGGGGAGCAGCTCGACTAGCGTTGCACCAGCACCTGCAGCTGCACCTGCTCCCGCACCGGCTCCCGCACCAGCTCCCGCACCGGACGTGCTAGGCGGTGCTTCGTCTTTGGCTGAGCTCGACGCCCTCACGGTATCTGTCACACCGGCCCCCTTCAATATAAATGTATAATCTCCTGTTTTCATTGCCTTTCGGATGTCTCACGTCGCAGACTTTTCTTTGCAGGCCGACGAAACCCCGTGCACCATATTGTACACCATCGGCGACCAGAAGGTGGACGTGGGGAAGGCGACGATAATGGAGCCGAAGGAACCATTGTTCCACAGCTGGCCAATCCCCCCGAACGTCTTCAAGGTTTCCGTGGCCAGTGTCAAACCCGGGCCACGAGAATTTGCCTCCTCTAGTACTACGGGGGGATGACGACGAGACACCGCGACGGCTTGGTGATTGTTGCAATGCTGGGTGGGTCCTGTTGTGGCCAAAGAGTCTGCTTCGTCTGGAGGCGGCCAGGAGCACACCCACGAGCACGCAGCCTCAGCAAGGTATGAACATCAACACCCCACCTACCCAATTATCGTCGGGTGTCGGGTTGGGTGATAGCGGATGGGTTAAGGAGGAGGCTCCATTAGTCGCTGATGACGTCTCCATGGATGAGGATGAGGACGACGATGGCGTTGCTGAACAGTATGTCTATACTGGCGCCTCCTCAGGGTTTGAGCGTCATGAGTCGGTGCCTGAATTGTCGTCTCAACATATTATGGATGACCTTCCGGTAGTAAAGAAGTTTAGGAAGAGAGCGAGGAAAGGCAAAAAAGTTGTTTCTATGATCCAGCCGCCTCAGCAGCCTCGGCTTCAGGACCGTATAGATATCCCCGGTGCGGATAAATGGCATATCCCCGGTCAACCAATCCTACCTGCAACAGTGCTACGGGCCAGATTCGGCAATCTAAAGAGACTTCATGACGATGTGCTGCAGGTAGAGAAAGACCTCATCGCCTCGAAAGATCCAGGATACCCACTCTACGTGGTTAACGTTCCGTGGCAAATGTCGTACATCGACAGCTTCCCCGCGGATAAGTTCTTCCTCCGATTCGATTACATATTCGACATGTTTCACGTGAAGAAGCTGGATTTTACGTTTGTCCGCCTTTATGCCTTGCACATGAACTACATCATCGGGGTTGAGCAAATATCTCATATCTGTGTTGCTGACCCGTACTACATGCACGAGGGCTTCTTGGGAGTCTGCGCAAATCACCGTGAATACGCGAGGGATTACATCGTCAGTTTCATGCTCACCAATAAGGACAAGGGGGCGATTCTCGTGCCTTATCATCCCGTGTAAGTCATCCGCGCTGCTATCCTTCCTTCGATTTCAATCATTCATTTGCACGGTGGAGGCTAATTAATTTGAGGACTTATTTTGCGCAGCGGCGGGCGCGCCGTCCTCATCATCCTCTACCCCCGATTCTCCCACGCTCTTTACTTGGACACGTCAAAGAACATTCACAAAAAGGATTACACCCACATCAAGGATGTTCTCGACAGTGCTATGTATCACCACCAATCACTTGGTGGAGAGGTCAGGGACAAGAAGATGAGGGGCGGCAGGGTCGCCTTCGGCCATAAGACCAACTTCTGCTGCATCCAGCAACCAGACGATTCTCTTAATGATGGATTCTATGTCCTACACCACATGCTGGAGTACAGACGGGATCACCAGAACCTTCGCATGGCACCTTCTTCCGACGATGCCCATATTCTGCAATGGGCAAAGGACATAGGAGATATCGAGGATCATCGACTTCGAGCTGAGTTCTATAACATCCAGCGCGAACTTGCCCAAATCATCATGAAGGAGGTCGTCGGAAAAACAGGGATGTTCTACGGAGAAGGACAAATGTCGTGGGAAGACGTCCGAACATGGATAGCCTCTCAGCGTCTCGACCTGAAGCCTTTCACTAGGCTCGGGGACTATCTCCCTGACTTGGATGGATGGAACGACATGTTGGAGTGATTGTCGATATATGACAATGTGTCCGTTTAGTCCATACTTTCTGTATGACAAAACTTTGAGTTATGCACGGTGAAACTTTATTTGTGATGTAATTAAACCGTCCTCCTCCTTGACTAGCGAAAATCACTCTAGTTAGGGCATTTTGGCGTACGATGAACTTTGTTATTTATGCTTATGATATGTTGTTTTTATTTTTGCCAAGTTTGTCTCTTTCTGTTGCTCAACTATATATGTTGCATATCATCGACTCATGTGATGATGCAAGTGCATAGATCATAGATGGCGAAGAAGTGCTATGACAGGAGTATATATACGACAAATGGCCGGAGTGTCAGGCCCTTCCGGTTTCCGAGCGATAGGCAGTAGTTAGTTTAGAGGTTCACGCTAATGCGAAAGAGGGATACGAACTCATGTTCTCAAAGTGATAGCTCTTCTCGCGTATATCATTGTTTAGATGGATGACGATGTATTTGCATATCATTCGAGACTTGTATCGCTATTTTCGAGATGATGACGAGAGACCACTTTGTGTTGGATAATGATTATGATGATGACATGATTTGATGATACTAATTGTATGTATATGCTATGATTACATTTGTATGTGTATGATATGCTAAAGATTATTGTATAAAGCCTATTCAAATACAAAACAAATATGCAGGAAAAAACTAATAAATAAACTAGTAGTAGCGAGGGGGGAAATTTAGCAGTAGTGCCGCATTGTCAGTAGCGCGTCCCAGCAAATAGCGCTGTAGATAATATCAGTAGCGCCCTTTCCCAAAGAGCGCTACAGCTATTCATGTATAGCAGTAGCGTGGGACAACCGGCGCTACTGCTATACGTTAGCTGTAGCGCCTTATTAGTAGCGCCGGTGCCCGCGCTACTGAGAGGCCCAAAACCCTCGCTGCTGGTAGGCTTTTCCCTAGTAGTGTATCTAGGTTATCGCTGGCACCCTGAGTACACCGTCTGTGAGGAGTATAGGGACTTCAACCAGGAGCAGTACCGTGCCATCGTCCACCTCTACTCTCGGGAGTATGACTCCACTACTGTGATGCACACTGCTCATGGTGTTGGAGTGACTATCGACATGGCGGTCCACGATGCTGCTTATGCTGCTCTGACACGTCTTCGTGGAGAGTATCAGGAGTTGGACACCTCCCCCATCAGGCACATTGCTATCGCATCCGATGTTGGTGCGGAGGGATACTACACTACTGCCTACTCCACTGTCACCCGAGAGCCCTTGTACCATCAGGACCTGGTTCTGCATGCTGATGGGCTGGATAGAGCTAACTGAGCTCTTCGCCATGAGTTGTACACCACCCGTCAGCACTTGTATCGTGCTCTGACGCTGTTGCTCCCCTTTGTCCGATCTGGTGATCTGTCGCGTTCTGCGATCTACCCTGCCAGGACCGTGACGCCCCAGGGCGTCGGTTTTCCAGATGTGGGAGGCTACTCTCCTGCACTTGGTCCTTTCCTGCCACCTGCGCATTGGGTTCTGCACCAGAGTATCCGCGGACCCCAGGCTACTCGTTTGGAGGTCTTCCCTTCGCGTCACTACCAGCTGTCAGGCTACACCTACCTCCACAGTTCCTCCTGGTACTAATGTAGGCTTTCTTGTTAGTGTTAGGTGCATTTGCCGCGAGCTTGCGTGCCGCCTATGATGTTCTTAGTCTGTGTACCGAACTCTATGCATGATCACTTTTGTAAGATGTGCCAACTACTATGTAGTATCTATCGTGTTCCTTTCATTATGCATGTTTCATCATGAATGATACTTGTCCTCGCAATTTATCAATGCTGAACTACCCCTGTTATATAATAGCAGGATGGTTAGACCGGGTGGTCATGGTCGTGGTGCAACGCCCCACCACCGCCTGAGTACATGGCTGGGATGATGCAACAGTTTGAGCTGAATCGTCAGTTCATGGAGAATATTATGGCTCAGTTTCCTCGCCCCAATATGAACCAGCAGCCAACCCAAGTGACTCTGCAGGATTTCATGCGCCTCAACCCAACCGTGTACCGCAGCTCAACTCAGCCTCTGGATGCTGATGACTGGCTCCGTGACATCACCTATGAGATGGAGTCTGCTGATGTAGCCCCTGCCAGCTACGTCACCTTTGCTTCCTTCTTCCTGAAGGGACCCGTAGCTCAATGGTGGGACAGCCACAGGCGTACTCTGCCGGTTGGAACAATCATCACCTGGCCAGACTTCCAAGCTGCTTTCCGTGCTCGCTTCATTCCTCAGGGAGTCATGGACCGAAAGAAGCGTGAGTTCCGCAACCTCACCCAAGGCAACAAAACTGTTGAAGCTTATCAGCGGGAGTTTCTGTACTTGTCCCGCTATGCTGAAGAGGACATTGCAACTGATGCACGTAGACAAGAGAAGTTTTGTGATGGCCTTCAAGCTGATATCAAGCTCGCACTTCTAGCGCATGACTTCGCTGATTTCGCCACCCTGGTGAACAAGGCCATCAATGTCGAAACTGGTCTGCAGGAATACCAGAGCTCTCACAGGCGCAGCCGTGACATGGGCTCATCCTCGGGCCCGTCTTCGCAGAAGCGTAAGATATGGATTCCCAACACTATGTACCAGCCAACTGCACCTGCCCCAAGGCAGTCCTATGCTGCACCTCGTCTGCCTGCTCCTCCAACTAGGCAACCAAGGCTTCCAGCTCCACCACCCCAAGCTCCTGTTCCCACTCCCAATAATGGTCTCTACTACAAGTGTGGTCAGCTAGGTCACCATGCCAGAGACTGCAATCAGAATCAGAATCAACTGGCCCTTCCCACAGCTGGTCGTGGAAGCAACCAGCCTCGCAACAACAGTGCCTAATCTTATGGTCGTGTTCATGCCAACCATGTTGATCTCAATGAAGTTCTAGACCAGCCTGCTACCATGATGGGTACACTCCTCGTAAATTCAGTACCAACATCTGTTTTATTTGATACGGGAGCATCGCATTCATTCATATCAGCTGAGTTTGCATTCATGCATGGCATTACATACGAAGAGATGAACACTGCGATTGTGGTACACACTCCTGCGGGCCAGTGTTAAACCTCTATGGTTAGTCACAATGTTCCCATTGAAATTGAAGGACTGGAATTCCTTGCCTCTCCCATCGTACTGAAGTCCTGTAGCATCGACCTCATTCTTGGAATGGATTGGTTGAAAGCGCATACTGCTTCTATAGTTTGCGCCACTAAGGTCGTCCTTCTGCTACACCCTTCTGATGAAATAATTGCTTACCAAGCTCATCTAGTTCAGAACGCCGAGGCACGTGTTTATGCCTTGAATGTGTTGAACGCTTCACCACTCAAGGTCATTGAAAACATTCCGGTCATTCGTGAGTTCCAAGACGTCTTCCCAGAAGAACTCCCAGGGATTCCCCCTGCTAGAGCTGTCGAATTCATCATCGACTTGAAACCCGGCACCACCCCTATAGCTAAACGACCCTACAAGATGCCGCCGCATGAACTCATTGAACTTAAGGAGGAAATCGACAAATCTCTTGTCAAAGGTTTCATTCGCCTAAGTTGATATCCTTGGGGAGCACCTTCTCTCTTTGTTAAGAAGAAGGATGGGACAAATCGATTAGTCCAAGACTACCGTCCTATAAACCAAGCTACCATTCAGAATAAATATCCTCTTCCTCGGATCAATGATCTTTATGATCTACTGGCTAGCTCATCAGTGTTCTCCAAACTCGATTTGAGGTTGGGTTACCACCAGATCCGTGTTCGTGAAGAGGATATCCCAAAGACCGCCTTCGTGACCCGGTATGGGTCTTACGAGTACACCGTCATGTCATTCGGCTTAACGAATGCTCCAACCACCTTCTCTCGTCTGATGAACTATATATTCAGGGATTACCTCGACAAGTTCGTCATGGTTTATCTGGACGATATCCTTGTATTTTCCAAGAACGAGGAAGAACATGCTGAACATCTTCGTCTTGTGCTGGAAAAGCTTCGAGAGCATCAACTGTATGCTAAGTATTCCAAGTGTGAATTCTAGCTCCCCGAAGTAACCTATCTTGGGCATGTCATCTCCAAGGATGGTATTGCCGTCAACCCTGAACTAGTTCAGGCTATTCTCGATTGGACTCCTCCGAAGAATGTCAAGCACGTCCGAAGTTTTCTCAGTCTCGCCAGCTATTGCCGTCGATTCGTCGAGAACTTCTCCAAGGTTTCCAGGCCTCTGCCTAATATGTTGCATAAGGGTGTCAAGTTTGACTGGACAGACAAGTGTCAGGAAAGTTTCCAGGCGCTCAAAGAGAAGTTGACTTCTGCCCCAGTGCTTGCACCACCTGATACTAAGAAGGACTTCGTCATTTACTGCGACGCTTCCCGTCAAGGATTAGGCTGTGTCCTAATGCAAGAGCGTAGAGTGATTGCTTATGCCTCTCGTCAACTATGCCCTCATGAAGAAAAATACCCAGTTCACGACCTCGAGCTTGCTGCTGTCATTCATGCACTGAAGCAGTGGCGACATTACCTTCTCAGTAATCGTTGCGAGATGTTCACCGACCACCAAAGTCTGAAGTATCTGTTTACTCAGCCAGATCTGAACCTCTGTCAGCAGAGATGGATGGAGAATGTTGCAGATTTTCACATGGGTATATCCTATACCCCCGGCAAGGCTAATGTAAAGGTTGATGCCTTGAGCCGCAAGTCTTACTGCAATCACCTCCAGGTTCACAAAGTTCAGCCCTCGCTTGTCAAAGAATTTAGGAAGCTGAACCTTCATATTATTCCTCCTGGAGCACTCGCCCCCCCTCCCCCAGAGTTTCAGAAGATGAATCTTCGTGTTGATACTAAGGGTTCTCTAAATACCCTGGCTGTCGTACTAGATCTCGTAGCTGGTATAAAGACTATTCAAGGTTGTGACTCTGAAGTCCATAAGATTAAACGTCATCTAGCAGAAGGAAAGCCCTCCTTCTTCTCTATCGCCGATGATGACGCCTTGTACTTCAAAGGTCGCCTAGTGGTACCACGTTCGAGGAAAAACCTGGATCAGACTAAAGGGGTTATGAAAGAAGCTCATGATACGCCTTTGTCTATTCATCCTGGTAGTACAAAGATGTACCAAGACATCCGTCAAAGATTCTGGTGGTCTAATATGAAGCAGGATATTGCTCGTTATGTTGCTGGAACTCTGCAACCTATCTCTATTCCTGAATGGAAATGGGACCATGTTAAAATGGACTTCGTCACTCGATTTCCCAAATCACAGAAAGGTAATGATGCTATTCTTGTCGTCATTGACCGGCTTTCTAAAGTTGCACATTTTCTGGCGGTGAAAGAGATAATCACTGCTAGTCAGCTTGCTACTCTCTACATGGCCAGAATTGTTTCACTTCATGGTATTCCACTGGTTATCAGTTCAGACCGTGGCAGCTTATTCACTTCAAGGTTTTGGGTGAGTTTCCAAGAAGCTATGGGAACGCACCTGTCGTTTAGTACGACGTTTCATCCTCAGTCGCAAGGACAGGTTGAACGTGTCAACCAAGTTCTTGAAGACATGCTTCGAGCTTGTGTAATTTCCTTTGGCAAGAAATGGGAGGAATCTCTTCCATATGCCATGTTCTCTTATACTAATAGCTATCAAGCTAGTATGAAGATGCCCCCCTTCGAAGTGCTATATGGACGAAAGTGTCGGACCCCTCTGAACTGGTCAGAAACTGGGGAACGTCCACTCTTCGGTCCGGATATTATCCAACAGGCCGAAGAACAAGTTCGCATTATTCGCGAGAATCTCAAGACTGCTCAGTCACATCAGAAAAGTCAGTATGACCGTCATCACCAAGACATGGTCTATCAACCTGGCGAAAAGGCTTATCTTTGAGTTACAGCAATGAAGGGTGCTCACCGCTTTGGGATCAAGGGCAAGCTAGCTCCTTGCTATATCGGTCCCTTCACTATTATCCAAAGGCGTGGAAAAGTGGCATATCAACTGGAGCTTCCGCCGAACCTTTCTCAGGTTCACGATGTGTTCCACGTGTCACAGCTCCGCCGTTGCTTCAAGGATCCAATCCGAGCAGTGGATCATGAAGTGCTCGAATTGCAACAGGACCTCTCCTATAAAGAGCATCCGGTCCGCATTCTCGACCAAGCTGAACGCCGCACACGTCAGAAGGCGATCAAGTTCCTCAAAGTCCAGTGGTCGAATCACTCTGAAGACGAAGCCACTTGGGAACGCGAGGACTGCTTGCGTGATGAATACCCTGCATTGTTTCCTTCTACCTCCTAAATCTCGGGACGAGATTTCTTGTAGTGGAGGAGATTTGTAACGCCCGGATAATCTTGCTACAGTAATTCCACGCTAATCATGCCACGTCACCTCGATTACTGTTGCTATACTTCCATTAGTTCAAACCACGTCAAATTCAAATTTAAATTAATGTAAACAACAAATTTTTTCAAAAGCTGTAACAAAAATGTTCGGGCGGTGCTGAATATTACAAGGGCAATTATAGTAAAGAAAACACAATTTTATAAAATCCTTAAATGCGCTAAAATTAATTAAAACAGAAAAGGAAAAGAAATAAAAGAAAAAGAAAATACAAAAGAGAAAACGAAACAAAATAAAAAAAGAATAAAAGGCCCACCTGGGCCTCAGCCCAACTGGCCGGCCCACTCGGACGGAGCCACCCCACTACACTACTAGGGAAAACCCTAGCAGTAGCGCTGGTTTTGTGCTCACTAGTAGCGCGGGTAGGCGCGCTACTAATAAGGTGCTACAGCTATTGCTTAGCAGTAACGCGTGCCACACGCGCTACTGCTAGGACAAATAGCTGCAGCGCTTGTTCACTCCCACGCTGCTGCTAATGTAACTACTGGCAGCGTGTTTTCTTTCCATCGCTACTAGTATTGTTTTTTTATTTTTTTTATTTTTAGTGTATTTATGCGCCATCGTACAAATATTGGTACAATACCAGTTATGAGGTTTACATCATTATGTCCATAACAGTGTGTCAAATGAAGGTGGATTAGGTTCAAGTGGAGGCAATATGTGGTGCATGTCAAAAGTATACTACTAATCCAAACTTGATCTAGTTTGGACTAGTAGTACTTTCGATGTGCACCACATGTTGCCTCCACTTGAATCTAATCCGCCAGCACAAGCTATTTAATCATCATATAATCATTAGCACCAACAATATTTATTTAATCACCCCTATCACCAGCTAATACTAATCATCAGTCATTACCACCAACACTAGCTATTTTATCATCATAGTAATAGTGTAGCACATCATCATCTTCAAACTCATTTCTAGCTAATCACTCCTGCTACTCTCTCTTAGGTAAAACAACATAAAACATGTGTAGCTCTCCTCCTTGATCAAGTTGGAGCATGCAGATGAACCTGTCTCCTAATTTTGGGTAGCACATCTGTTTGCTGCCCCCTAGTACTTGTCTGCGCTCCCCCATCACATATCTGGTCCAGTCTTGCACTATTAAGCATTCATTTCTGATCTTGAATGCACTAAAGTAACATGTAGGATATCTTGGCCGTAAGCTAATAATACTCATGGTACCTGTAGTCTCGATCCCATAAGGCACAACATTCATCGGGAGTCCCTGTTGAAGAACATCGTATGGTCACCTACTTAGCAATGAAGTTTAGCTTCACAAATAATGTATGGAAAAGATGCACTGAGGACAAATAGTAAAAATCTTACCATCCTTCCTAAATAGATGTGACCGTAGTTCATGACGAACACTATTGGTCGCACATTTTCAGTACTAAGATTTCTAAGTCCAGGAAGAAAATTTGTCTTGACGGTATCAAGATCCTCAAGCCATGAAACATAATGACTTAGCTCCTCGCAGTTTAGTTCAGCCCCGGGACAGTAGTAGGTCCTATCTACCAGGCGCTGGACATGTTTGCTTGCACCGAAATAAGCTGACAATACAAATTAGTTGTCAACTATTTTTGAATAAACAATATCAAAGACATAAATATGGTTGAGAAACTTACATTTTGGTGTAACTGGAGGCGCCTGCACATCGACCCAGATGTCGGTATTACCTTCAATATCATCTTCCGGACGAATATCAAAGGTGATAACCATATCAGGCTGAAATGCATAAGTCTTGCATAGTGCTCTCCATGTTTTGCATCAAAAATAGGTGTAGTCGTCTGAATTGTATAATTTTGCGTGGAAAATATAACCATGCTCGGTCTTCAAATAAACTTTCTTTACCTCCATAGTATGACTGAAACCTATCTTATCCAATACAAAAACTCTTGCATGGCAGGGGATACGCTAGTAGAATAGTAAAAAAATATAAGTTGAAGCAAATGAAGCAGATGTCATGCTTAATTACGAAAAAAGACTTGTCATTGTGACTTACTGTATCCACTTCGAAGTTCTCGTCCAGCTTGATGCTGAAGTGCCTATCATCATCTAGGAAGATTCCGTCGCACAGGCCGCGCTCGTCTTCGCAGTATTTGCAAATACCAAAATCCTTTTTGTCGTCAGACATTTCCTACGTTCATAGTTAAAACATTAATTGAAAATCGATAGAAGACAACTACCAGGATACTCAACACACAAATCCGGGGCACTTGATATTTCCTACATATTCTGGCAAAAGTCATGCCAAAATTCACGGAAAAATCTGGCATGACCTTTGCTAAAATAGGATATATCGAGCGCCTGAAATTTGCCGAAACGGAAATGAATCAACACTCCGGCAAAACATAGGCCACTCGAAGGTGTAACCTGCAAACATGACCGGCCACTTGGATATTGAGCAACACAAGATATACATTTCAAATTATCTTATAAGACTCAAATTAACATGCATTCAATAAGCAAAAGTAAATCATCTCATGCGTCCGTACATCGTCGAATATTATCACTAATACATCCCGAATAGTGTCATACATATAACATCACTAGTACAACTAAAACCCTAGCACACGACGGGTATCGGCGCGGGCGGTGGACACCCACAGAGAAGGAACCATCACGGGATCATAGCTCCAGTGAGATCCCTGGAGAACCTGCCAGGTATTGGAGAACCTGTGCTCCAGCACAAACAAGTAGCGATGGACGTGCGCGTCCTCCTCACTGACACGGTGACGCACCACCTTCGCGGAGTCCTCGAGCCTCTGGACCGTCACTGGCCCACGCGACCGCCACCAAAGAAGGTTCGGGTCAACGACAGGCTGGCTCCTCACCAACCTGTGCCCCCCGGTAGGTAGCGCCTCCCAGTACCACCCCGGCGGAGCCCAGTCCCGGACATGGCCCATCTGGTCAAGCAGGTGTCATGCTCCGCCGACTCGATGACGAGGATGCGGGATAGGCATCATCCACGTCGATGCGGGAAAATTGCTTTAACTAAAAAAAATAGCAACAAGTTCTTACTAACTAGTTCTATTAATTCAACTTGTTCTTACTAAAAATAAACTTACTATAAATAAAAATATTCTAGTACCTAATTAGTACCTAGTTCTTACTAACTAATTAGTACCTAAGAACTACTACCCTAATTACCATCTAATTTGATGAACCTATAGGGGTGGAAAGTGGTAGCGGATATTCCAATTATCCAACTATAAAGTGAAATAAGTGGTCAAATTTTACTCGTTTTATGATTCATCTTAGAAATTTGATTCGTTTCCACCCTTACATGAACCCTAACTCATTTGAGCCGCATCCGCATCCGATTCGTTTCCACCCTAACTAATTTGATGGAGGTTGAAACCCTAGGCAGAGGTAGGGGAGAGGGAGGAGCAGGCGTGCTCACCTCGGGTGCCTGCAACGAGGGAGGGGCAGGCGGCGTCGAGGTCGTGGTCGGGGCTCCGGGGCGGCGTTGAGGTCGGGGGGCGGGGGCGGCGTCCGGGGCGGCGTTGAGGTCGGGGTCGGGGCGGGCGTCCCGGGCGGCATTGAGGTCGGGGGCGGGGCCGGCGTTGAATCTGGGGTCGGGGGCGGCGTGGGGAGAGTGTGCGGCGGCCGAGGGGCGACGGCGGCAGCGAGAGTGGAGTTGATTTGGGGGATGAAGTGGCCGTGGTGAAGGACGAACCGCGTGGTTAAGTCAGAAGTACCAGTAGCGCGTTCCAGAAAGGGCTCTACTGCTACGTTAGCTACAGCGCGTTCTGGAATACACGCTGCAGCTATAGCGATTTTCTGCAGAACCCGCTACTGCAATTCCTTTCTCCTTTTTTCCTTTTTTCTTTTATTTTTCTCTACATTTTATTTTTTCCCTTTCTCCTTTTTCTATTTCTTTCATTTTCATTTACTTTTCTACTTGTTTTTCACTTTATTTTATTTCCGTTAGCAGCAGCGCTTTACACGTAAGCGCGCTGCAGCTAAGGAGATTAGTAGTAGCGCTGGGCCATTATACGCGCTACTGCTAGGTTGGGCTAGCCATGTGCGCCCAGTTCAAACGTAGCAGCAGCGCTTTTCGCTAGTACGCGCTACTGCTAAAGTCATAGCAGTAGCGCGGTTTATTTACGCGCGCTGCTACTAAGTAGCAGCAGCGCTTGATTTTGTACAGCGCTACTGGTAAAATTCTATGTATAGGCTTTTCCCTAGTAGTGCTACCTAACCCCCTCTCCCCCCGTGACCTAGCCCACTCCCCACTCGCTCGCCCCCACCCCCTCGCTCTGGATCTGGATCGGGAGGAGCCTCGATTCCCTTCTCCCTCGCTGCGCGCCCGACGCCGCCGCCCGTCGCCGGCGCTCCCTCGCCGGCCTGCCCCTCTTCGCGTGCAACGTCCCCGACCTCCTCCCCAAGCAACGCTGCCCTCGAACCCCTACGCTACCCCGTGAGCTCCCCCTCTCCTCATCCGGTCACCTCGCGACCGCGCCGTCCCGCGCCCGTGCACGCGCTGTGGCCGCGCCCTCTTCCCCGCTTCGGCTCACCTAGGGCACCCCCTGCGGCTCCCCCCCCCACGCGGTCGCGCCCATCCCCGCGTCGCGCCCTCGCCTCCCTCCGCTCCCCTGCTCACCGCGCCCTGCACCCGCTCCCGCCACTCGCACGCGCGCCCCGCGCCATCTCGCATGCGCACCCCCCGTGCTCGCCCACGACGCGCGCTCGTGGCCACGTCTCCGCCTACCGCCGCTCACACACCGCTATCCATCGCTGGCCGCACCTTCCGCTACCCAACGCCGCGCTCCGCCCCTCCGCCGGGGTCATGTGCTCGATCCGGCCATGGCCAGCGCGTCGCCCTGCTATCTCGCCGCCCTCGACCGTGCAGGCCTCGTCGTGCCGCCGCTGCTCGCCGCCCCACCGTCTCTTGTGCCGCCGCGCGCCCCGTCTTCGCCCGCGTGGCCCCGCTCGCCGCCGTCCGTGCCGCGCCCGCGGCACCCAACTGCTGCCCACCGGAGTTCACCACCGCTGCGGTCTGCCTGGTTCCGTTGAAGCCCCACGCCGGCGACCCCCGCAGCCGGATAGCCATGGCCTCGCCCCGCAACCGGGTGGGCTACGACCTTAGCCCGGCACCCACACTCGTTGCCCGCACCCGCTAGTCCTCTGGGCCACTGACTGCTAGGGCCCAGCCCTAGTATAAACGAAAATGAAAAAAATTAATTAATTAAAAAAATAATTAAAAATAATGGATAAATAATAATGAATAAATAGTAAATAATAATTAATTAATTAACTTAATTAATTGTGTTTGAATAAATTAAACAATTAATTAAACTAACTAATCATAATTAGATTAATCTAATAACTAACTAAAACTAATTAAATTGTTAGTTAAATAATTAAACAATCAGGGTCCCACCCCTGTTGACCAGTCAAACGTTGACTGGTCAACTGGGTACCTCTGGCCCACCTGTCAGCCACTGGGTACACTTTTGTGTACACTATGCTAGGTGCGCCTATCAATTTAGCAATAATTTTCGAATTAAAAATAATTCCAGAAATCAATAAAATCTTTAGAAAATCATATCTTTTAATCCATAACTCGGATTAAATTATTTTCAACATGAAAGTTGCTTAGAGCGACGAGAAGAATCCGGATACGCAGCCCATTCGTCCGCCACACATCCCTAGCATAGCGAACACGCAACTTTCCCCCTCCGGTTCATCCGTCCGAAAACGCGAAACACCGGGAATACTTTCCCGGATGTTTCCCCCCTTCCCCGGTATCATCTCTTACCGCGTTAGGGCACCCCTAGCACCGATACTTGTCATGTCATGCATCGCTATGCATCTGTTTGCTTAATATTTATTGTTTCTTCCCCCTCCTCTCTCGCTAAACACCGAGACCGACGCCGCTGCTATCCAGTACGACTACGATGTTGACGACCCCTCTCTCTTGCCAGAGCAACCAGGCAAGCCCCCCCCTTGATCACCAGATATCGCCTACTCTACTCTCTATACTGCTTGCATTAGAGTAGTGTAGCATGTTACTGCTTTCCATTAATCCTATCCTGATGCATAGCCTGTCCTTGTTAATACTGTTGTTACCTTTACCCGCAATCCTAATGCTTAGTATAGGATGCTAGTTTATCATCAGTGGCCATACATTCTTGTCCGTCCGCCATGCTATACTATCGGGCCGTGATCACTCGGGAGGTGATCACGGGTATATACTTATACATAATATATGATACTTGTGATGACTAAAGACGGGTCGGCTCGTAGGAGTACTCGCGAGTGGATCATTGTGGCGAAGCGACAGGGCACGTTGAGACCACCTAGGAGAGAGGTGGGCCTGGCCCTGGTCGGCGTTCGCGGTTATTTCAAGATAACATGTTTAACGAGATGTTGGTATTTGATCTGAGTCAGGCCACTGGCCTATACGCACTAACCATCTACGCGGGGACAGTTATGGGCACTCGACGTCGTGGTATCAGCCGAAGCCTTCGTGATGTCAGCGACTGAGTGGCGCACGCCGGATTGGACCATAAGCCTGCTCTTGTATTAAGGGTGCTAGTTCTGCTTCCGGCCGCATTCGCAACGTGCAGGTGTGCAAAGGGCGATGGGCCCAGACCCCTGCGCCATAGGATTTAGACCGGTGTGCTGACCTCTCTGTTGTGCTTAGGTAGGGCTGCGACATGTTGATCTTCCGAGGCCGGGTATGACCCAGAAAAGTGTGTCCGGCCAAATGGGATCGAGCGTGTTGGGTTATGTGGTGCACCCCTGCAGGGAAGTTAATCTATTCGAATAGCCGTGATTTTCGGTAACAGGATGACTTGGAGTTGTACCTTGACCTTATGACAACTAGAACCGGATAATTAATAAAACACACCTTTCCAAGTGCCAGATACAACCTGGTGGTCGCTCTCTAACAGGGCGACGAGGAGAAGATCATCGGTTAGGATTATGCTATGCGATGCTACTTGGTGAACTTACCATCTACTCTCTTCTCTTGCTACAAGATGGAGGTTACCAGAAGCGTAGTCTTCGAAAGGACTAGTTATCCCCCTCTTATTCTGGCATTCTGCAGTTCAGTCCACATATGATAGCCTTTTCCATTTGATACCAATGCATACGTATGTAGTGTAGCTCCTTGCTTGCGAGTACTTTGGATGAGTACTCACGGTTGCCTTGCTCTCCCTTTTCCCCCTTTCTATACTCGATTGCTGCGACCAGACGTTGGAGCCCTGGAGCCAGACGCCACCGTCGATGACGACTACTACTACTCGGGAGGTGCCTAATACTACGTGCAGCCCGCTGACGGCGACCAGGAGTAGTTTAGGAGGATCCCAGGCAGGAGGCCTGCGCCTCTTTCGATCTGTATCCCAGTTTGTGCTAGCCTTCTTAAGGCAAACTTGTTTAACTTATGTCTGTACTCAAATATTGTTTCTTTCGCTGACTCGTCTATGATCGAGCTCTTGTATTCGAGCCTTCGAGGCCCCTGGCTTATAATATGATGCTTGTATGACTTATTTTATTCATAGAGTTGTGTTGTGATATCTTCCCGTGAGTCCCTGATCTTGATCATACACATTTGCGTGTATGATTAGTGTGCGATTGAATCGGGGGCGTCACACTTCTTTTGTTGGGAATATTCCTTTTTCTGATAAAGGAATAACCCTTAAAACCCTAGGTTGTGAAGAAACTTATATTTCTGTCACTCCTAAAATTCCCAAATAATTCTCATAAGTTGTTTGGGTAATATCTTCCTCAAATATGGCAAAATATATCATTGGCCATGTTTCCCATCATGCTCAATAAATTCATTTCCTATTCTGTCCTAAATGGCACATTGTGAAGCAAGTGCTATTTATCTTTACCCAATTCAACCCAAACTTCTTGGACATCTTTTCCTGTCCAACTAATTGCCTCATGCCAAAATTCAACTCAATTTTCCTAGTAAATATTCTTGAGAAATTTTTCAAAGTTCCTGTCTGAGGGAAGTGATTGTGAAGGAAGTACAAGCTAGCAATATCCAAATGAGTAGAATTTTGCATGGTCCTTTATATGATCAAATCATGACTCTCCACCAAATATGAGCTCATGTAACTCATCTATGTGAGCCCAGCCCCAAATCTTAGTTTCTGGTCAGAATTTCAATTTGTTAAGAAACTATATGTTATATTACTTCAATTGAGATGAAACTTTATGAGGACATGCTTCTGCCTATATAAACTCCCTCCACCAAGTTTTACCTCAATTGGTTAATCCAATTGCCATGTGTAATTTTTCCAAGTTTCTGTCCAGAATGAAGCTTTGTGAAGCAAGTGACACGTTGGTATTTCCAAATGGCATGAAACTTTTACAGCAGCTTCATATCATCATATAACCCCTCTATGCCAAATTTCAGCTCACAGAAATCAAGTATGTGAGTGTATCATCCAAATCCCTAATTCTGGCCAGTTTAGCACTTTCTACAGCAACCCTCATCTAAACTCCTCTTATTAGTCTGATTTTTGGTGATCAACATCACCTTAGTGTCTCATCATCAGCAGATAAACTCTTTACCACATTACCAAGCTGTTTTAACCACAAAGAGTTACAAACACCTTCTTACTGATTTACTTTGGAGCTAAGTGCAAATCTCTTCTTTGCCCCTGGACCGATTTATTTCCTCATTTTGACTAAGGGCACGACGGTCTATCTACTGGACATGGTCGGCCACTCCAAAGAGTGCCACTTGCGCTAGTGCGCGTGGTGATCACGCTTGCGTCATGGCTGAGCGCGTACTCTGGCTTGTTCCGGCCACTGTTCTCGTCTCCTCCCTCCTCGTCTCGACCTCCATTCATGTCCTGGAGCTCGCCCGTGCTCGACTGCATCGCCCTGCATCGGTGCCTTGTCGTGGTTCGCCATAAATGCGCTGCTAGAACAGTGCCCGACCTCTGACCTACATTAGAGCACTGCTCAAGCTTGCTTGAGCTCCAAAGCCTTCGTCGGGCCTATATATAGGACCCCGGAGTCCCTCCGCACCTCAACCATCTCTCCCTCGCCTCATTTCCTCTCTGGAATCGCCCCATCTCGCCGGAGTTCACCTCTATCCACCATGGCCGCCTCAGCCTCGGCTTGGTTCCGACCAACCCGAGCCTCTTCTCCAACTCCTACCATGTCCACCGACTCCCCCTCGTCCCACTGAGCCGCCCCACCACCTCGGCCCTCGCCGGAGTGCACCATGGTCGTGGCCTCCATGTTCGGCTGCCGCCTACTCCTCTTGGCCTCCACCTCCAGACCATGCCAACAGCCTCACCGGAGTCCTGCGCACCCTCCTCCACCCTTCATTCATCGCCGGAGGACCGAAGCCCCTAGCCCCCAAGCTCAGCCGCTGCCGGCGCTCCGCTCGGGTGCCCCTCACCGCGGTCACCCTAGCCCTCCCTAGCGCCGTCCTTCATCGAGAACGGGCGCGACTTGGCTCTGCCGTCCCACCGGTGCCCTCAGCCGGGCGGGAGACGACCGTTGCAGCCCACCTCGTCGCTGGCAGCTGGCCCCTCCCCTGCCTCCTCTGCCCTGCACGAGGGAGCAGCGAGGAGGAAGAAGACAGGAGAGTTGACCCCTCCCCTGCTCCCTGGGCCCCACGCGCAGTGTCTCACCCCTCCATCCCACGTGGCAAGTGGAAGTGCATTTCACAAAGTACGTTTTCTTCCCTCTGAAAGCGTATTCTATTCCTACTTCGGCCTGAAGTACGTTTTCTAAGTCAGAAAGCGTATTTCCTTAAATCTGTTTCTACCTTATCCACTCAGGGACCCGTTGGTGATAAATTTTTCACAGATTAGTCCCTGATCTTCTACACCTCATAACTCCGTAACCATTACTCCGATTGAAGTGAAACAAGCGCTCACTTCGTCTCGTCGAGATCTATCTTTTGGTAACATTTTCACCAGGTGGTTTCACAGTGAAAATGACCATTTTGCACTTTCCTCTAATCAGCCCCCTCCGGGAAAGAACTGTCCGACGTTTCGTTCCACGGCTTCACCGCACTTCTTCCTGGAGTCTACGTCACCCCAGGCAAGGCACAATACCCACTTGCATGATAGTCATGCAGTAGCCATGGTTTTCAACTTGAATATTTATTAAATGTTTGCTTGTTTAAACTATGGTTATCGTTGTTTCGGTAATGCTTCTGGATTAGTGTTTACTTTCTTGCTATGTTGTTATGCACCTGATTGTCATGCCCTGCTAGTTGCTAGTATTCTTTTCATATGCTTATGCTTGCCAGGAGTACATGTTGATGTGGGTAATGGTCTTTGGTGCATGACTGCCGTCTGTCCTGAGTCCCGTTGTTATGCATGCTCCATTGCATCCAGTTGGTTAAATGCTTGCATGATGGCATTGTTGATCTGTTCTTGCATGATATTTGTTGTTGATGCTAGTGGTCATGCTATGAGTACTGTTGTACTTGTAATATTCATACTCATCATTATGCCATGCTCAGTTGGAGATGATTTATTGTTGATATGGTGGATAGATATGTGGTTCTCTCATGATTATGTCGATATCATGCTCATGCATTGTAATTGCATCATGTATTTTATCATGGCTCGGCATATTTGCATTCAAGTTTAACCGGATTAAATTGAAATTGAACAACTGGTGGATGAGTCATGGTGCCACCATATCGAACTGACCAACGCAACCACGCTTACCTATATGGGAAGGTCCTAACTTGGTCTATTGTCGTGCCTCTCGTCGGTGCCTCTAACTATAGGGAAGGTTATAGGTGTGCGGTACCCTGGCCTGGTAAGCAGACGTAACCTTGTGTGCCCGTTGTTGTTGTTATGGATCCGGGTCCCTGTTTGGGACCGTTTGGCCATGACGGTGGTCGCTGTGTCTTTGGTAGACACGGGGCCACCCAGGACTAGCCCAGTGGGAAGTGAGTCGGAGTGACCGGGAGAGTGTCATGACAGTAGATCGGTTTTGTCGGAACGTCGTTGGTCCACCTGAATGGGAGTGCGAGGCCATGGGTTCCATAGTGTGGGTAAAGTGTACTAACCTCTGGAGAGTGTATATTAAATCTATCGATAGCCGCGCCCGCGGATAAGGGCCTAGTTTGTAGTTGGTCACACTATGATTCAACAGTAATAATAATATGTGCTTAATAACAACCCCGGTTTGATGATGAGATAAGTTGGTTGTGATTACCGGAAAGATCACCGTTTGAGACAAAGTGTTGGTCATGGTTGTGCTCACCGGAATGATCACCGTGGTATCGAGGATACCAAGCTGTTGGATATTCGTGATGTTGTGCGAGAATCGAGGGTAAGGATCAAGCTCCTTGTGGTCATTTGATGATTACTACGGTATTGTTTATACCAAGCTTGATTTGATCCCGAGATGGTCATGTAATGTCCAAGGTTGGTAAGTGATGCATGTGATGGTTACGAGGTAACCCAAGAAGAATAAATGGTGCATGTAGTGTCATCATGTTGCATGCTAGTATCATCATATGTTCTGGCCATTATCATATTGTTCTAGAGATATTATGTTCAAGTTGTTCATGCCATGTTAACCTGATGATCCAATGATAATTCCCGCTTAAAATGTAATTGCCATGCTGTTGTTTGTCTTGAATGCTTCTGGTTATTGTGAGCTTGCAAGTACATTCAATGTACTGACCTGGCGTGTCATGCCAGTTTGCAGGTCGTGCCTGGATTGCTTGCTCGGTTGGTGTTGTTCCCGTGTTCGTGAGCTAGGATAAACGTTCCAGCCAGAGTCCCTACGGATTGGAGTCCATCATCGATGTTCGTTGTTCCGCTGCCAGTAGTTGTTCCGCTGCTTCGAGTTGTTATGCTGCTTGTATAGAGCAACCATGGTTGGCGTAGTGTCGCCGTGCCGATGTTATTCATTATAATATCGGAGACCTTCTATTCATACTCGTGTTGTAATAGAGAGCTGGTTTGTTCTATACTAAGAAGTGCCGTATTCCAGAAGACATCACCTCGACCTCTGTGCTGGAATACAGGGCGTTCCGGTTTTCTCTGAGCCGAGGTGCCACATAGGACAACCATCGACTGCATGTGGCCAAAACATTTATGTATGAAAGGGTTGTGTAATGTTTTAAATAATGATTTCATGACTCAGATGTGGCACCAGCCTGCCTAACAAAATAGCCAACCCACACGGTGGCTCACAACTCGTAGTGTACTGCGAGCCACCCGCCACCCCCAGACGCACACACCTGCACACACACCGCGAATCCACCGCAACTACGATGCACGTTAAATTAATTATCCCGCGGTGAACATACATGTTACCAAAGGAGGGACGTTTTAATTTCAAAAAAAATCACAAAGATCATTAAGACGTTTTAGTACATTGATTGATTGATTTTCTATGGGTATAATGTGCAAAAATCAAATTTGAGCTACATGCACACGTGACAGTGCACCTAAATGGATTGCAAAAACACATGTGTCTCACTGGGTGCATGTTTACTCCCCGTGCAACAAATTTCAACCATTGAGAATTTTGATTTTTAAATTCTAGTACATCCAAAACTTATTTGAAGTTCATGAAACTTATCGTGTTTCATATGGACACCAATACAAAGTGGCATTGTAATTTTTTGGGTCAAATTTGAGACCAGTTTTGATGTAATCTTTATCTAATTACATACGGGAGATTATTAATAATTGGGAACCAATATCCCAAACGGATTATTTATTCGAACCATGAGCGTTAGACCAACAATGGATACGTGTCATGCTTCGGTTAAGAAATAAAGCGGCAGCATTAATCATCGAAAAAGAAAAACAATATACATGCTGCCGCATGACCCGTGAGGCATGCGAGCAGGCGTGAGTTGATGGGACGCATGCGAGCAGTCGCCGCGCAGGAAGACGGGGAGGCGTACGTGCAGGTGTGTGAATTGACGGAGGCATGCTCGCTGCGTAGTGTCATCGGGAGGCGTGCGAGTAGTTGTGTGAAATTTTGGTAGGCATGCCAGCAGTCCGGTGCACAGGCTCACCAGGAGGTGAGACGTCGGTTTGACCGCCGCCCGCCTCTCTCCCACAACTCCCACTACTCCATACTAATGGTGTGCCCGAGCGGCCGCACCACCCATCCTCGCTACGCACACACAATCCTCTCTCTCTCTGCTTGCAACCTCGACGCCGCTCTCAGTCCTCAAAGCCATTAGTTTATGAGGACGCCGCCGAAGCGCCCCATCGGAGGGAGTGGCGACGCCGGGGCTGCTAAAGTAGCGGAGCACGGCGTGGAGATTGAGACAGAGGTTGCTGTCACCGCTGGTGAGTTATCGCTAGACCCTGACGTCGTCGACATCGTCGAGCTTCCACAGCCAGAGGCGGAGTTTCACACTGACTCCGATGACCACTCCGGCGACAACTCCGACGACCACTCCGGCGATGACTCCAACGACGACGGATAGCTAGTTAATCATCTATACCCATTTATGTGTCAAATAGATCATCGGGTTTCTTTGGTTACTCCTGCCTACCCCTTTTTGGAATAGAAATCATGTGGTTATGTTCTCCCAATCCATGAAATCTGAGTAAGTTTTGTTAGATCTGTGTAGTGTATTGATTGTTTGAATGGTACAGGTGATAAGTGATTAGTTGTTTCATCTGTGCAAATGATTTCTGCTAGTAATCTGATTAGGGTTAGTGTTCGTGCTAATAATACCTAGCCAGGACTTGAAAATTGATTTTGAATGACCTACCTATGTTTGTGCCATTAATTTCTTCAATATTGGTCTATACATAGACGGCTGTGCTTAAAAATTGAACCATAATCTCTGGATATGTATAAATAAATAGTCATAAATTCATAATCCAACTTCATGCCATGTAATCAGTGATTTGATGCCAAATTTGATTTACTATTTGTATAGGTGCTTGTCGGTGTCAAAACCGGCGGATCTTGGGTAGGGAGTCCCGAACTCTGCATCTAATGCGGATGCTAATAGGAGGCGGGGGACATGATGTTTACCCAGTTTCGGGCCCTCTCGATGGAGGTAATACCCTACTTCCTGCTTGATTGATCTTGATGATATGAGTATTACAAGAGTTGATCTACCACAAGATCGTAGCGGCTAAACCCTAGAAGCTATATCCTATGGTATGATTGTTGTTGTCCTGTGGACTAAACCCTCTGGTTTATATAGACACCGGAGGGGGCTAGGGTTACACAGAGTCGGTTACAAGGGAGGAGATTTGCATATCCGTATTGCCAGGCTTGCCTTCCACGCCAAGGAAAGTCCCATCCGGACACGGGATGAAGTCTTCAATCTTGTATCTTCATAGTCCAACAGTCTGGCCAAAGGATATAGTCCAGCTGTCCGGAGACCCCCTAATCCAGGACTCCCTCAGTAGCCCCTGAACCAGGCTTCAATGACGATGAGTCCGACGTGCAGATTTGTCTTCGGCATTGCAAGGCGGGTTCTTCCTCAGAATACTCCATAGAAGATTTTGAACACAAGGATAGTGTTCGGCTTTGCAAAACAAGTTCCACGTACCACCGTAGAGAGAATAATATTTCCACAAATCTAATATGCTGACACGTTTAGCAACATGACATCATGCCATGGCCCGGTCATTATTCAAACCGTTTTTCTCAACCAGCACTACACATATCGCGAGGCGGTTTTCTTGACATGTCTTGTCGAAGAAGAGATCGTGTCCCCCTTATTAAGAAATTCTCATCAATGCGGACATGGGTAACCCAATCGTGCCCATTGGTATGACTACTCGATTTTAGGCAAGTCCCAAACGGCCACAAGGAGGACGCTTGATATTCACCCTCTTTATAAAGAGGCCAAGGCCTGTCCTTTTTTCCCTCTCGTACTCAATCGAATCCTTCCCCCGCCTTGAGTTCCAACACCCAAGGCTCAGGTCAGGCGCTTTGGACCTTCAACCATGTCAGGATCCAACCTCCAAGGTCGTTGGATGCCTTCCTCTGTCACAGAGGAAGACATCAAGAAGCTAAGAGAGGCCATGTACTTGACCGGCGAAATCTCGCACAGGCTGCCTGCTCGAGGGCAGGTCATTCCCACTCCCGAACCCGACGAGAGCATTGTATTCATCTCTCACTTCCTCCGAGGGCTAGGCCTCTCTCTGGATCCCTTTGTTAGAGAGCTCATGTTCTATTATGGGCTGGATTTCCATGACCCAGCCTAGGATTCCCTCCTTCACATCTCGTCGTTCATCGTCGTGTGTGAGGCCTTCCTCCGCATTACCCCACACTTCGGCATGTGGCTCAAGACTTTCAATGTGAAGCCGACGATGATCGAGGGGCGACACGTAGAGTGCGGAGGTGCTGTAATAAGCAAAAGCGCTGATGTTCCGTGGCCAGAGGGTTCCTTCCCAAAGGCGTCCAGTTTATGGCAACGGGAGTGGTTTTATATCACAGCTCCCTGGAGTACCAAGTGGGTAGCCGCCCCTGCCTTTCGCTCGGGCCCCCCACCACAACTGACGTCATGGATCAACAAGGGGCTGGACTGGGGGCCGCCAGTAAATGATGTGCCGATATTGCAGAGTCGTATCCGAGATCTCCTCGAGAGAGATGTCAGCCTGGCCACGGTAATGCATGTCATGCTAGTTCGTCGAGTCCCACCTTGCCAACGCCGACCCCTCCGTATGTGGGAGTTCACCCCGGAAGGACCGCGAACTATCCAGCACTTCCTCGGCATGACGCTCGAGGAGATGTACAAATTGTTCTTCGGACCACGAATAAGGTGTCCGGACACCACCGAGGATGCGGGTCTGAGCCGCAATCGTCCAAATACCCAAGTAAGTAATCCCGTGGCCGAACGCGTTGTTTTTTATGTATCACAACATCATTCTGAAAGGTCGCTCTTTGACCGGGACTGGGTAACAAAGGCGAAGATGATCAGGTGTTTGGCCCCCCTTCCCGAAGGCTCAGTAGATCCAATGCTGGCCAGAATGCTTGAGCCGGTGCCTTATCAGGCGCCCTCAGGGGAAGATAAAGGGGGGAATAAAGAGGCTGAAAGCAGGCCTCACTCATTATTCATCCAAACCATGGGAATTAGCACATCCGTGAAGGAGGATAACCAGGGAGAAGAATCTGAAATTCGCTCTCCCCGAGGAAGGAAGAGGACGACCTCTGAAGACCCAGAAACAATGGTTTCCAAACGGGGGAAGAAATCTTCGCGAGAGGGTCCTGCCTCGTAGGATACTCTTGCCGCACAGTGCCCGCAAGGGGATCAGCCCTCTACCGAGCTGTAAGTAAACAAAAAGTACTTAATAGTAAGAATATCCTACATTACTTCTGAAGACAATAACCGAAGCATGTATCTTGTAGTTCGGATCGTAGCCCTTCTTGACAGAGTTCGTCTTTGGGGGATCTTCTTCCAGAGATGATGGAGAGCGAAACACCTCCCCATGCACCCCGCCTCATGAGGCGGGCGACCCTGAAGTGTCGTCGCGGAGGGTTTCTCCTGATCCGCCAAGGCCAGAGGGTAATCCTTCGGCCACCCGAAGTCCTCAGTATTCGACTCCTAAAGAGAGCAACAGAAACAGTCCGGAACCTTCCGGTGTGCGATCGAACGCACTGAAGGATCTTCTGGAGCAAGCGGCCATCTCAGAAGCGCATCGTACGCTAATGGGTACGGTAATTGAGAGGATTTCATCCGCCGAAAGCGGGTTGCATGAAGCTTTTATGAGTCTATTGAAAGGCTTTAAGGTACGTGAAATATTGTATGTTTTTGATAGTACCGCACATGTTTGGTGAGCCTTATGCAGATAGTTGCCCCTGAGACTCTGGTTGCCGTCGAGAACGGTGACAAACAGAGGATCATAGTCCCAGGTAATAATCAGGACGCCTTCATGTGCAGGTGGCTGAAAGTCCGGTGGCTAGTCAGAATGGTGAGTTTGCCAAGCTGAAGCAGCAACTTGATGCGGCAGATGTCGACATCGTGCTTGTCAACAAGCGGCTCGACGAGGCACAGGGTATGTGATTTCTCCGGTGATCAACACATAGTAAGAGGAGTATGATGCTTGTATCTTTAATATGTTGTGACTGCAGATGGAGCTGCCACCGTGGAGACCCTTCGGGCGGAACTTGCCTGAGCCAAGGAACAAGCCAGGAATGGTGATGCGGCCGCTCTAAAGGCGGTCGAAGAGCTGAGGCCGAACAGGCTACGCATTGCCAAAGCAAGGAAAAAATAGTCAAGATGGCCACTGAGTTGAAAGATGCCGCCGACTGTTACCAGCTTCTTGAAAAAGAAAGCCGGGCGAAGGCGGCGGACCTGGAGAAGGCCATGGTAGCAGCCAAGGAAGCCCGCTCTAAAATCAGAGCGGTGAAGGAGGAGCTGCGTCAAGTTGGAGATATCGCGGCTGGTAAGCCCTTTTTGTTGCGGACGAATTTGGAGATCTGAAGTATGCCCCTCTTGATCAACTATGGAGTTCTGCAGACGCATAAGTGGATTTGGCAGCCAGTGTTGCTGATGCGGCCGAGTACTTCAAGGATCAAAAAGATCTTGAAGTGGAAAGGCTATTCTGGTCACAGTTCCAGTGCGTCCGCTGCTTTTAAATGAGCGAATGGCCGAGTGGGCCGAGCTCCATAGGTTGTCCGGGCTTGCCATGAGGTATGTTGTGGATCATCTGTGGCGAGAAGGGCCAAGGCCGAATAGTTATTTTAGTTTAGTGCAAAAGTTCCTTGGTGTTGTGCCGCACATCGACGCTATGAAGAGGTCGGCGTGCATAGAGGGTGCGTGTATGGCACTTGCCCGTGTCAAGACATACTGGGCAGAGATGGAGGCCACCGCTATTGCAACCCAGAGTTCGGCCGTAGGCCGAGTATCTGCCGAGCACTACTTTGAAGAAGTCCTTGAAGTCGCTCGTTCTATAGAGGCTCAGTGCTCGAAGAATATTATGTTCTTGTGACATGTATTCCCATTGTAAAAACAATGTTTTATTGAATTATAAAGGCCGTGTTTATACTTTTTCCTGAAAGTATTATGATGCCTCCTGTGCGCCTGTTTATGTATATATGTATATAACCTGAAAGTTTGCAGTCGTCGGCTTCAGCCCCCACACATATAATGCGGGGGTGTTCGCAAAAAACGTGTATTCATACTTGATCCAACGTCTTGGTCCATTAAGGTGGTGGTAGCGCAGCGAACGAGGCAATCGGGCTATATTGCTTTAACACTTTCACTTAGCCATAGGAGTTTGACGGTGGGACTACTATATAGCCCCTGGTACCTCCGCGCTCGTCCGGATACGGTGCGCCTACATACATGACCGGGAAACGGCCCTTCGTTAATCCGGAGGAATCCCGAAGATTTCGCTAAGTCATTGAGTAGTTGACCAGTCTCGTGCTTTGTCATGACAGTCAGTTTTCGGTTTTCTCTACTGAGGTGCTCATCCGGATGAACCAGGGCACAATCGCAGTAGTTCTCCTTGTGCCGCCTTAGCCGATAGAGCGGAACGTAAGGTAGCAAAACACGGGAGCCGGGCAAACCCAACATTTGACCAAAGACATGATTCGGAGCTTGTCAGGAACCCGATTCCAAGTCACATCGATCTGGACGGTAACACCTCATATCACTTTGCGGCCTCACGCACGGTATTCCCATGGGTGTCGACTCACTATGGCCCGGGATCGTTTGTGCCTTTTGGCTCACGTATATGATAGTGTCGCTAGCATCCATATGATAGAGAACCCGGGCCGACATGACTAGTCGTGAACCCAAGGCGGCTCTAACTTACGGGGACAGGCATACATGAATCAACATCGAGCATGTCGGTCAGCAGTGTGCGAATCCGGGCTGTAGCACTGGGCTAACAGGACTCCGGTGAACCGGGCTGTAGCAGGCTAGGCAGGACTCTGGATGTCACCGCGTGACATTTCCCCGAAGGGAAAGACACAGGAACGAAGTGAATCACATGCCGGCCAGTCAAGTGTTCCAGAGCAGTAGTGTTGGGCTAGCAGGACTCCGGTGAACCGGGCTGTAGCGGACTACTATGGCTCATGGCAGCACAAGACTACATTTCCCCATAAGAGAGGCTACCAAGGATAAACAACTAGGTTGTCGAATCCCACACATACCAAGCATTTAAATCATACACACAATATGCTCGATATGTGTAAATACAACATGGCATCACAACAAAACTCTATGACTCAAAGTATTTATTCATTAGGCTCCGAGGAGCGAGATATTACAAACATGGGTCTCATGACCCAACATCCAGAGCATACAAGTCAAGGCACATGCGGAAGCTTAACATGTCTGGGTACAGACATCTACAAATGAAAAAGGCAGAGAAGCCTGACTATCTACCAGATCCTGCCGAGGGCACAAGATCGTAGCTGAGGT